>NC_091444.1:90603527-90941266 GCF_964237555.1 Oryctolagus cuniculus | reverse complement strand
CTGGAGTGAAACTCATTGTGGTTTTGATTTGCATTTCACTGATTTTTTAAAACTTTTTTAACCCAATAAATTGTAGCCATGAATGCCTGACTCTACTGGGTCAGTACTGTCCTTCATACTAATTTTTATTCCTTCATACTATTTGTTGAACTCTTTAACTAGTATAAGGTAATCTTATGTGTTTTAAGTTAACTGAAAATAGATATTTGTGAAAAATAAGAATGGAAAGAGGATGGGGTAGAGGAAGACAAGTGGGAGTATGGGTGGGATGGAGGGTAGGTAGAATCACTGTGTTCCTAAATATGTATGTATGGAATCCATGAAATTTATGTTCCTTAAATAAATCAAAATGAAGTATGTTAAGTATTTTTTCAAGTGCCTGTTGCCCATTTACATTCCCACTCTTGAAAAATGCCTATTTTTTTTTTATCTTTTATTTAATGAATATAAATTTCCAAAGTACGACTCATGGGTTACAATGGCTTCCCCCCCCATACCGTCCCTCCCACCAACAACCCTCCCCTTTCCCACTCCCTCTCCCCTTCCATTCACATCAAGATTCATTTTCGATTATCTTAATATACAGAAGATCAGCTTAGTATACCTTAAGTAAGTATTTCAACAGTTTGCTCCCACACAGAAACATAAAGTGAAAAATAATAGATGATTTTTTTAAAATGATGATGAAATCAGATCAGACCTATTGTCATGTTTAATCCCAGTGAGAGTCAAGTTGGGAATTGAAAATTTCTTTCTTTTTTTTTTTTTTACAGAAGATCAGTTTAGTGTACATTAAGTAAAGATTTCAGTCGTTTGCACCCCCATAGAAACACAAAGTGAAATATACTGTTTGAGTACTCGTTATAGCATTAAGCCTCAGTGTACAGCACGTTAAGGACCGAGATCCTACATGAGGAGTAAGTGCACAGTGACTCCTGTTGTTGACTTTACCAATTGACACTCCTGTTTATGGCATCAGTAATCTCCCTATGCACCAGTTATGAGTTTCCAAGGCTATGGAAGCCCCTTGAGTTCTCCGACTCTTATCTTGTTTAGACACGGTCATAGTCAAAGTGGAGGTTCTCTCCTCCCTTCAGAGAAAGGCACCTCCCTCTTTGAAGACCTGTTCTTTCCACTGGGATCTCACTCACAGAGATCTTTTTGCCAGAGTGTCTTGGCTTTCCATGCCTGAAATAACTCTCATGGGCTTTTCAGCCAGATCCGAGTGCCTTTAGGGCTGATTCTGAGGCCAGAGTGCTATTTAGGACATCCGCCATTCTATGAGTCTGCTGAGTATCTCACTTCCCATGTTGGATCACTCTCCCCTTTATTTATTCTATCGGTTGGTGTTAGCAGATACTAGACTTGTTTATGTGCTCCCTTTGACTCTTAGTCCTTTCATTATGATCAATTGTGAACTGAAACACAGTATAAATAAAAAAAAAAAAAGAAAAATGCCTATTAAAGTCCTTTGCCTATTTCTTAACTGGATTGTTTGTTTAGTTGTGATTGAGTTTCTTGAGCTCTTTACAAACTGTGGATATTAATCTTTTATCAGCTGCATAATTTGCAAATATTTCTTTCATTCTGTTGGAGCTTCTTCACTTTGCTGAGTGTTACTTTTTAAGTACAGAAGCTTCCCTGTTTGATGCAATCCCAGTTGTCAATTTTGGCTTTGATTGCCTGTGCTTTTCTGGGGTCTTTTCTAAGAAATCTTTGTCTATGCCAATATACTATGGGGTTTCCTCAATGTTATTTATTAATTTGATGGTATTGAGACATAGATTTAGCTCTTGATCTATTTTGAGTGGAATTTTGTGTAAAGTGTAGAGTAGGGGTCTTATTTCATATTTCTGCATGAGGCGATCCAGTTTCCCCATCACGATTTGTTGAAGAGACTGTCCCTTCTCCAGGGATTGATTTTATCTTCTTTGTCAAAAGTAAGCTCATTGTAGATGCATGGATTGATTTCTGGAGTTTCTATTCTATGCCATTGGTCTATACATCTGTTTTTGTGCCAGCACCAATGTGTTTATATTATATCTGCCCTATAGTATATCTTGAGATCTGGTATTGTGATGCCTCCAGCTTTTTTTATTGTTTAACATTGCTTTAGCTATTCAGGGTCTCTAGTGTTTCCTTATGTATTTTAGCTTCATTCTTTCTAAATTTGAGAAAAATCTGATGGGTATTTTGATTAGGAATGAATTGAATCTGTAAATTGCTTTTGGTAGTACAGACATTTTCATGATTTTGATTCTTCCAAACCATGGACATCGAAGCTTTTTCTATTTTTTATGTCTTCTTCTATTTCACTTTTTAATGTTTTATAATTTTTATCATAGGAATCTTTGACATTCTTGGTTAAATTTATTTGAAGGTATGAATTTTTGTAGCTGTTATGGCACTGTCTATGTATAGATCAGCTACTGATTTGATTTTTGTGTGTTAATTTGATATTCTGCCACTTTACCAAACTCTTTTATGAGTTTCAGTAATCTCTTAGTGGAGTCTTTTGCATCCCCTATATGAAATGTCATCTGCAAATTGGAATAGTTTGACTTCTTCCTTCCCAATTTGTATCTCTTTGGTTTTATTTTCTTGCCTAGTGTCTCTGGCTAAAACTTCCATGATTGTATGGAATAACAGTGCTGAGAGTTGGGCATTCCTGTCTGGTTCCAGATCTTAGGGGGAATGCCTCCAGTTTCTACTCATTCAATAAGGTGCTCACTGTGGGTTTGTCATAGTTTGTCTTGATTGTGTTGATGAGTGTTGCTTCTATACTCAGTTTGCTTAAGATTTTCATCATGAAAGGATGCTATATCTTATTATGTGCTTTTTCTAAATCTGTTGAGATAATATGTTTTTTCTTCAATTTGTTAATGTGATGTATCACATTGATTGGTTTGCAAATGTTGAACCATACCTGCACACCAGAGATAAATCCTGCTTGGTCTGGGTGAATGATCTTTCTGATGTGTTGTTGGATTCAATGAGCTGGTATTTTGTGGAGGATTTTTCATCTTTGACCATCCGAGATATTCTGGGATTTTACAGGGTAGAAACTTCCTACTCTTAGGAAGTGTGAAATTCACAAGAATTGCAAATAATGTACAAGTTCTTAAGTGTGAATGCTTGTAATAATTAAATACATCTTCTTCAGATTGTAATCTTAGTTACATAGAAGCACACCATATAGAAGTTTCATGATTTGTTTTGAACATTGTATTTTGAGTTTATATTTTGTTATAAGTCATGCTGCAACAAACATCTTCTATATAAACATTTCTTTATATGCCAAGTGCTTTACTTTGATTAAATACTTCAATATGGAATTTGATGGCTAAATTTGAGGAAACCTTTTTAAATGCTTGGTTAATGTTTCTAAATTTTTGTCAAGAAAGTACATAAGCTTATACTTACATCAACTGATATGTAGTTGACATTTTTTTAACCTTTGAATATTTTGAAATTTACTTATTTTAACATGCATGGGATAACAGAAAACTGGAAAGTAATCACTGATCAGTTTCTTGAACATTTCTCTTTTTTACATGCAAAAATTCGTTTCATGTTCTATGTTGAAAGCACTTAGCACCCTTGCTTAATTAACAATGTCATCTTTTGAAATTGTTTATGGAATGTTTAATAATCATTAAGTTGAAAGTACTACCAAAAATATCAATTATATGAAGTGACACATATACTCTTTACCCTTGGATGATATTAATCAGTAGCTGTGTGTATCATATAAAAGACATGTATAAATTATAGGCTGTCTTACACTCTAAATAATTTTTAAGGATACCCGTAATATTTGATAAAGTTGAAACTGTAGTTCTAATAACTATATAAAGGTGTTTATAAAAAATAACTCATTAAGGGCCAGAACTATTGCATAGTAAGTTAAGCCTCTGCCTGTAGCACCAGCATTCTATATAGGTACTGGTCCAAGTCCTGGGTGCTCCACTTCTGATCTAGCTGCCTGCTTAAGGCCTAAGAAAGCATTAGAAGGTGCCAAGTGCTTGGGGCTCTGCACCCCTGCATGGGAGATAAGGAAGAAGTTCCTGGCTCCTCACTTCATATCCTCTGAGTTCCTGCTGTTGTGGCCATTTGGAGAGTAAACCAGCAGATGGAAGACCTCTCTGTGTGTCTCTTCTCTATATATATAACTTTGCCTCTCAAATAAATACATAAATCTTTTTTAAAAAAAACTCATTAAAGATTGGTTAATTCTAAATTACCTTTCCTAATGGAGATGTAATTATGAATGGAGGAGGAAGAGGTAATTTTCAACTCATAACTCTACTGGATAATTTCAAAATTCCTTTCTTGATAACAGTTATCAGTTGCAAGTAACAGAATCTTATCAATTATCAGAATGTAATTTCTGATAACAAAGATTTATTTATTTATTTGAAAGAGTGAGAGAGATAGAGCGAGTGAGCGAGTGAGCAAGCTGCTGGTTCACTGTGGGTGGCCTCAATGGCCAGGATTGAGCCAGGCTGAAGCCAGGAGCTGGGAGCTTCTTCTAGGTCTCCCAAATAGGTGGCAGCAGAGATTGAAGTACTTGAGTCACCTTGTGCTGCTTTCGCAGGCCATTAGCAAGGAGCTAGATAGGAAGTACATCTGCTGGGAGAGGAACCTGTGGCCACACGGGGTGTTACTATCACAGGCGGTAGCTTGACACACTACACAATACCAATCTCAAGAATGTGCTATTTTTTTTTGTTTGTTTTAAGAATGTGCTTTCACAGCTAACTTTCAACTCTGTCCTTTGAAGAAGACATTTAAATGAAATGTTATAATAAAATATTTGAGAACATAAATTTTATTAGAGTGTTTAAGCTGCATGGTAGTATAAGATTATACAATGAATCTTTTAATTTCTAATAAAATGAATTTTGAAACAAGCATGTTTTTACCTAAAACAAGAAAAAGAGACCAATACCAATATATTGTGTAAAAAAACTAGGGAACAGTTAAGAAGAAAAGAAAAGCAATATCATAAAGAAGTAGAAGTGAAACAACTTGAAGTGACACATAGAACACTAGAATTGGATGCGAGGACTTCAAAAAACAATTTGACCCAGGTAAGTTAATCTTTGATAAAATTTTTATGTTTCTGACTTGAATCACTGTTACATATAATGTCCTCCTCATTCAAGATATATACATAAATATATATATACACACACACGCATATACTAAACAGGTGTGTATGCACACAGACACACACACAGATGTGTAATCTTTATTTAAAGTAACCCAAAAATTATTCTGAAGATGAATTATGACATATACTGCTGGAGTTATTGCTTGTGAGTCTTGGTACATGATGGTGCTTAGTACATATTTTCTAAATAAAGCAGTGCATATTGAGTTGAATTTAATAACTCACATGAAGATTGATTTAGACATTTTATGTTAAAATGCAGGCTAAATAGCTGTGAATTGTAATAAAGTTAGGTAAATTATGAAGAAATTTATTTTAAAAACATCTGCTTTTGTTTAAGGATTTTTTTAAATTATTTGGTGAATTTAGCTATAACTTATACAATTAAATTTAAGTAGTTCATGTGAGATACGTGTCTTGATTCTTTAATAGTTTGTGTTCTTTGAACAGATTTTGTTAATAGGCATGTTTGGAGGCTTTCTTATTGTAGAATCTATTAGAAAATGTATTTAAGTAATTCTAATGCAGTTTTGAGATGCTAAATGAATGTAACAGTTTTTCCTGTGGCATTAACTGATATGTAAATGTTGCCAAAGAAATTTGCCTACAATTCAGCAATAAGATGAATGTCAACACAGTTGAAAATCACAGTGGCAATCTCTAGTAGTGTTTAGAATTGGAATTTGCCTACTGACATTAGTCATAGATTATCACTTATGATGTGAAACTGACTCGAGCGTAACATTGTTGTTTTACAACCAGACATTTCCAGTTGGTTTGGTGAGTTTTGAGAATCTAAATACTAAATTTTATTTTTAGAAAGATGAGTGCTCTGTCATTAAGTGCTAATGCTATTAGAATGAAATTTTCCAAAACATATCACCTAAAGGAGAATAAAACCTAGACATGCATGGTAGATTATGTTTGCTTTGATGATGGTGGGTTTTTTGCATACATTTTCTGTGGTAAATCCCTGAGACGTAATCAAGTCCTACTGTCTATCCTTTGTTTCTTCTGCCTATTTGAAGGTAAATTTATAATGTTACATGTAAAATAATAATGAACTGAAGAATGTTTTACCGATATTAAAAACTGGTATTTTCAACAAAATATGCAAAAAATAAAAATTTTAAAAAGTCATAATGGGGAATTTTTAGATAAGTCAGATAGATAGACATAATTTCCAGGGTTAGAGTAATGGTTTGCAATACTGGCTAAGCAGCATGCGAGGTTGGTGCATTGAAATGGAGGATAGAAATATGGCTGTGATCGGTTTATGAAGTGGATTTGAAACATAGTTGATTCCAAGATGGTAGATTAGGGAATGGCATATGTGCTAGGCTAGGAATAAATAGTAAAAATTGGAAGAAGTACACTCTCAGGAGAATTGAAGAGAAAACCACACTAGAAATCCTTCCAGAGGAAGAACAATGTCATGGACCTGTATGGAGGGTGCAGATGTGCAGCAAAAATGAACACAACACATGACTGTTGCAGTTGAGAGCCAAAGCAGGTGGCAGCTTGGAGACGGAGCTGAGGCCAGATTGCAGCAAACGCTGGTGAGAGAGAGAGAGAGAGAGCAAGAGCGAATGAGCCTGGCATGAGTCTGGACTAGATCCCTGGGTGCTAGTGGTTGATAGCATTTGCCTGCAGATCCAGTGGAAGTAGAGAGGCCATGTTTATCTTGCCCCAACTTCCCCATGACAATGCCTGCTGCCTGGTTGAGAAAGGGCAGTTGCCATTTTGGGTTTTGGCAGGAGGCACAGGTACTCACAGCAACTGGCTGAGACAGGACATCATCATCCCAGCAGTACTGGCAGCAGTGGTGGGGAGAGAGCAACATTTGCCAGTGACTTTTAAGTATGTATATGATCCAGGGATTCTAGTAGAGAGAAAAGTCCACAGACACACTGACTTTGAGCCTGGCTGGGAGGCAACCGCGCAGCTGTGTATGAATGTATTGTACCCCCAGCCTCCTAGGATCTCAATAGATACATAGAAAGCATTTGATAAAAAAAATACAACATCTTTTCATGATGAAAACCTTAAGCAAATTGGGTATAGAAAAAATTTTCCTCAAGACAGTCAAGGTAATTTATGACAAACCCACAACCAACATCTTATTGAATTGAGCAAAGTTGGAAGCATTGGCACTAAGATCTGGAACCCGACAAGGATGGCTACTCTCACCATTGCTATTCAGTATAGTCCTGGAAGTTTTAGGCAGAGCCATTAGGCAAGAAAACGGAATCAAAGGGATACAGATAGGGAAGAAGGAAATCAAACTATTCCTATTTGCAGATGACATGATTCTAATATAAAGGGGATCCCGAAAACTCCATTGAGAGACTATTGGCACTCATAAAATAGTTTGGTAAGTGGCAGGATATAAATTCAACACAAATTGATAGCCTTTGCATACAGAGACAATGTAATGGCTGAGAAAGAACTTTTAAGATCAGGCTGGTTCACAGTAGCTCCAAAAATAATTCAATTCTTTGGAATAAACGTTATCATAGATGTCAAAGATCTCTACAGTGAAAATTACAAAACACTAAAGAAATAAATGGAAGACATTAACATGTGTAAATCTTCAATATTCATGTATTGGAAGAATCAACATCATCAAGATGTCCATAATACCAAAAGAAATTTACAGACTCAATGTGACCCAATCAAAATACCCATGACATTATTTTCAGATCTAGAAAACAATGATTGTAAAATTCATATGGAAACACAAGAAACCCCTAAATAGCTACAGGAATCTTATAAACAAAAAGTGAGAGGCATCACAATACTTTATTTCAAGACATACTACAGTGCAGATATAATGAAATAGCATGGTACTGACACATGAGCAGACTTATAGACCAATGGAACAGAATAAAAACTCCAGAAACCAATCCATGCATTACACCAATTTACCTTTGACAAAGGAGCCAGAATCAATCCCTGGAACAAGAACACTTTCTTCAACAAATGGGGCAAGGGAAACTGGATCTCCAGAAGTATTAAACTAGACCCATACCTTACACCTTAAGCAAAACTCCATTGAGAATGCACCAAAGACCTAAATCTATGACCCAGTATCATCAAATTAATAGAGAACACTGGTAAATTCTGCAAGACATTGGGATAGGCAAAGACCCTTGCAAAAGACCCCAAAAAGCACAGTCAAAGCAAAAATTGACAAACAGCATTACATCAAGCTGAGAAGCTTCTGCACTGCAGAGGAAACACTCAGCAAAGTGATGTGTTATGAAGTGATCTCACCCTAATGTCGACACAGGTATAATAAAATGGTTTTGATTCCACCCATCCTTCTTCTAAATGCTCCAGAGATCCTGATATTGCCCCAATGTATTCAAGACCCTGGCTGCTGCCTTCACCACTTTCAGAGAAGACCTGTCTCCTCTGCCTTTGGTAATGTTCACCAGCTTCTCGATGCCTCGTAAGTTGGCCAGGGTCTTGGTGTTCTCCATGTTCTTGCTCGTGACCTCGTGCAGGGTGAAGCAGATGGCTGCTGTGGTTTCGTCAGACAGGATGCTCAGGCTGTTGTCACCCGGGAGGCAGTTGACCAGGACTCACATGGCATACTTCCCTGTGAGCTCCTTGTTTCAAATGTCAAGCACCATGTTCCTGAAGGCAGTTGCTACAGAAGAAACAACCCTATCGTTATCCATCTGCAGTTCTACAAGGACAGGGAGCCATTTCTCTTTTCAGATAGCTGCCCAGATGTAAGCTGCAAACTTCTAGTTGCTGGCAGACAGGTTCTAGAGAGATCCCGAAGAGCCTTGCAAGGTGACTGGGTTGGAACTTTCTGCTAGAAGAGTCAGATATGGTTTTACTACCAACAGAGACTACAGCATCTCGACCCCTTTGGGGGACTTAGACAGCCCAGGGATATGACCGACTCCATCCCACTGGTCCTCTTGTGGAGGCCTCTTCTTTTCCTCATTGCTCCAAGAGCTTGGTTCTGAGTCTGCTGGGAGTCTTTTCTGAGCAGGTCATCCAGTTCATTCAGTTCCAGCAGCTGGGCCTGCAGAGCTCCAGCTCCGGGTGCTAGGACTGGTTCCACAGTGTTCACATGCTGTTCTCCACTGTCTTGCTGTCATAAGTGGATGTGTTCACACATGTGGGATCACGTACATGCGATCACATACAACAGCGAGTTCACTAGCCCCTCGCAAGACTGCATTTGCTTTTCCTGCCTCCTCTGCGGAGCTCTGGTTCCTCAGGCAACCTGTCATGTTAGGCAGAGCAAATGAAGTCTGAAATTTAATTTTATGATCATCATGGAAGGAAGAACTATTCCATCTAGAATGTGGAATGATCATAGTATTTGTTAAGGTTAGAGGGCATCTCAGATGATTGTTATCTTCACAGCATCACACGAGGATATATTCCCAAGAACTGTAACAAACTCCCTTATATCCACATCAATAGATTTTCTCAACAGTTGCAGCAAGGCAGGTATCCTACCAACATTCTTCATTCCTATGTTATTTTCATCTGTAGACTTGCCAAAAACAAGGTTTCAGAGGGCACTGCAGCATTCTTCTGAACTTCTAAAACTCTGTGGTTCCAAAGGTCAACCGAGGCTTGATTCCCCATAACCTCCACACCTCCATCTTTGCTTTGTTGTCTCGGAAGTACAGGTACTGCGGGTAGGCTGCTGTGTTGGCCTGGACAAACAGGAACTGGGGCCAAACCAGGCAAACTCCCTAGGGTCTTTCTGAATGCTGTCTGTTGATGGGGATCTGGTGGTGCCATTGTCACCTGTTGTGTGCTGGAGCCTGTTATAATTACACTCTTGTACTTGGTACTGGATTGGCCTGTAGGGCTCCATATAGGTAGCTGTTGTGTTCAGAACATAATTATTTCTTTAGTATGTAAGGTTCTTCATTGGCTGGATGTTGTTTGTATATTTCCAACACCTGCTGAGCCTGTGTGGAGCAATGCTGTCTGGGACTCCTGCAGCTCCACAATTCCATGATTTGGGCTGTGCTACACTGGGCTGTAATAGGTCCTCCCCTCGTATGTAGGGGTGATGTGCAAGTTGGGAGACACGGCTGAACGAAGGTCTGGATCAAGTTGACTGTGTTTAATGTAGGAACTCCACAATCCTGGCTGAGGTGGAACCATCCTCTTGTACTTGTCATCCTGCTGCTGTCTGAGTTGTTCCAGGTCCTGGACAATCCTTGCAGTGAAGTTCCCAGATGCTGTGGTATGGCAGTCATCACTGTGTGTTTGGGAGGCGATGACTCCACCTGGCCTTGGAATGGAGAAGTTACCCAAGTCTGCATCCATGAGGGTCAGTGTGGCCCCCAGTCTGGAGGTGGTTTCCTATTGAGGGGTCGATCCTTTGGGATTGGAGGTCTGCCAGGAGGTTACTGACCCAATACAGTGCACAGCTGTTGGGGAGGCAGTTCGCTGTGAGTATGGAGCAGCTGCCTGCTGAGCAGGCAGTGTGGTAGACAAGTATGCACTGGGGTTCAGAGGTCGGGAGACACTCACTGCTGGACAGCCAAATCCACTGCCCAGAGAAGTTCTCAGTGACTCCCTTGAAGGAGGCATGGCTGTGCTGACTGCACTCCAGGTGGAACTGAACTGACTCTTCTCATGGTCCAATTGGCCACTGATTTGTGAACCAGTGTTTGTTCATGAGCTCTTGTCTTATTACCAGCCTTGCTCATGTTTTGGCTGTTGTGGAAACTCGCTGCTTTCTGGTATTCACTGTCAGAGTAAGAATTTATTTGTGTTGAACTTCTTGAGTTACCCAATGATCCCCCCTTTGATGGAAACATGGTGTTCTGTCCTGATGAGATAGGTGTTGGGGTGGACAGCATCAGAAACTTGCTTCAACAGTATTTGGCACCTCTGATGTGCAAGGAAATGACTGCTCAGTTGAGCTGGTACTGGTGATGTTCCAAGCCAGTGATTCTGCTCCAAGCCTGCATCTTTCTAGATTACTGGCAATAATCTGCCTTTCCACTTCCAGTTCTTGGGTGTGCCATTGAAACGGAAGCTCCTGCTGCTTCACGGGAGCTAGAATAGTAATGGCTGTGGTCTTGGGTTCCATGCCTGGATAATGGAGCAGTTTCTTGGAGGGTCTGTGGTTGCCTTTCCTCCTCCAATGAGGCCTGCCCAGGAGCTGGCATTTCTCTTTCCAGGTCAGGTGGTGGCCCTTGTTGCTGCAGGGATCAGGGACATCTGCGCTGAGGGGTCACCATTAGGACACCCAAAAATTTTTTAAAAGTGCTGCAGCCCAACAGCTTCCCGCCACTCCCTTCCTCCTACCTGCCCGCCACTCCTAACCCCCTACCCTGGAGCATCTCTCTCACCACTCCCGATGGGAGTGTTGGCCAACTTGCTCCTCTACCCATGCCCATGGTGCCACCTTCGCAGCCGGCGTCAACCTGGACTCAGCCCCTGGGCCAGCAGGTGTCTCTCTGGTATTCATGTCTCTGGACATATACCCAGGAATGGTATTGACAGATAATATGGCAAGTCTTTTTCTAGTTTTTAAAGACATCTCCATACTGTTTTCCATAGTGGTGCTACTAATTTACATTCCCAAGAACATCCTCATCAGAATTTATCACCTTCTACATTTTTGATATTAGCCATTCTAACAGGTGTGATGTTCATTGTAGCTTTGATTTTCAATTCTCTGATGGCTGGTGATATTAATTATTGACTCTTTGTGTTTCTTCCTTGAAGAACTGCATTCAGTTACTTCACTCATCTTTTAACTGGGTTGTTTTGTTGCTGTTCTTGTTATTGAATTTTTTATATTATGGATATTAATATTTTGTTGGGTAAGTAGCTTCCAAATATTTTCTTCCATTCTGTAGGATGTTTTTCATTCTGTTGATTGATTGCCTCCTTGGTAGTGTAGATGTTTCTGTATTTGATATAATCCAATTTGTCTACTTTCCTTGTTGCTCTTAGAGTCATCTCCAAAAAATATTTGTCTATACTAATTACAGATTTTAAGACCATGATGAAGTCAAGGGAATTATTCATGCTTAAAGGGAGTATTTTGAAATTGACGTTCTATTAAGTGGATTACCTTGAAAGTTCATTTTAGAATTTGATGATGAGTGATAAGATATCTCATAATACTTTTCCTCTGTAGATTTTTCTGTATTCTAGTTGGTACTATTTGAATTCATGCCAGTTCTATTTAAATGTAAAACTATTTAACTCTCAATTTATGTATTCTTATGACTTAATTCTTTAACAGCAACTCCTTTATATTAAGTTCAGATTTGATACAAATATGGTGAATTTTACTGATTATATTTGAATTAATTTTCTCTCAGGTATTTATGATTTTCTTAATTTAAGCATTTTAGCAAAGAATTTGGTTATTATTTTCATTTCAGGGTCCACTACAAATATAATTGTAACTGTCTGGTTACAATAGATTCCCATTTTCAGTTTCATGAGAGCTAGCCAATTTCATGAAAAGCAGTTGTGGGGAGAATAGGCAAGAGGATTAGAGGAGCTGAGATCAGGAAAGAAGGTGGAGGTGAGGCTAGCTAGGCCTTGAATGTCATTGAAATTTTAGTGCTGTTCTGAGATAGGAATCTCTTGGAAGGATTTAAGTAGAGGATTGAAAGTGAGAGGATCTCTGATTTTTATTTTGGTCTATAATGCAAATGAGGGAAATTGTTCAACACTGTAGGAATTACTAGCTTCAGTTCTGAAGTATGTTGTCTATGGAATATGTATCACTTTTATGCCATCATGAGTCTGAAAAATTGAAGTGAAACAATCACAAGTCTGTGAGTGACCATTTGTATGTAACTTAGAAGTAAATATTAAGACAATTTGATCATAAAATGATTTATAAAATAGTAATATAAATGTCTTCTCAAGAAGTGGTGAGCCACCTTCATCAATGGACTGATAACAAAAAGCACATCCTGTATCAGAGCAGTGACAGGAGGCTGTAAGAAGTTACTGCTTTAAGTCAGCAGATGAAATAAAGAATATAAAGAAGATATTAAGGGAAACCCAAAGACAAGTATATATGAAAATTAACCTATACCGGTTAAACAATGTGCACTAGAATAAAAATCACAGTGAATGTAATTTTTTAAAAAAATATTTTATTATAATTAAGACAATTTTGTCAATATGATGACTTCTTACACCATCTTATTCTGCCATTTTTCTTATACTTAAATTCTTTCTAAAGATAGTATTTATATTTGAGGATGTTGCAGATTTTGCACTAGTCCTCCTGAAAGCAGAGAGACATTATCATCTACATATTGCCATTCAACTTCAAAACTTTCTGCACCAAAATTGACTTATCTTTAAGATCATTTCCCACAAACTCTTAAAGATTTATTGTATTTTACTTGAAAGTCAGAGTTACACAGAGAGGAGAGAAAGGGAGAGGGAGAGGGAGAGGGAGAGAGAGAGAGAGAGGTAGTCTATCCAATGGTTCACTCCCCAATTGGCTGCAACAGCTGGAGCTGCACTGATCTGAAGCCAGGAGCTATGAACTTCCTCCAGGTCTCCCACATGGGTGCAAGGACCCAAGGACTTGGGCCTTCCTCTACTGCTTTCCCAGGCAACAGCAGAGAGCTGCACAGGAAGTGGAGCTAGCCGGGTCTGGAACCGGCACCCATATGGGATACCAACACTTCAGGCCAGGGCATTAACCCACTGTGCCTACTCCCTTCCACAAACTTTTAAAAATGCTGTCTTAAACACTCTTATCTGTATATTTCATGTAACACCATAGAGTTCACCCATCCAAATAAGTGTAGCTCAATGTCCATAGTATATTCCCAGAGTTGGATAACCAGCACCACAATCAATTTTAGAACAGCTTTTAACATCCTGAGAGAAAACCTTGTCTCACTCACCCATCCTGCCTTTAGCTCCTATATCTTCCCTAGTCCTTAGGCAACCAAACATGTACGTTTAGTGTCTCATTATCTGCCTGATGTGGATATTTCATTTAAATAAGGTCATCCCTACAATATGCAGCCCTTTATGACTGATTTCTTTCACTTAACGTAACATTTCCAAGGTCAATCCATGGTATAGAATCTATCAATACTTCTTATTATTTTTAAAATAATATTGTACTGTGCAGAATACAGTTCTTTGTAGGAATTATTCATTCATCAGTTGATAAACATTTCATCAGTTGATAGAACACTGTTTCCATTTTTTGACTATTATTAACGCTATTGCTATGAACATTCATTTCCAAGTTAATGTATGGAATATGCTTTTTACTTCTCTGCCTGTGAACGTCAGCAAAGTGAGTGTCTCTGGCCAGTTTTCCCCCTCTCTCCTCCTTTTTCACACTGTTATTTTAGTTTCTGTTGATCTGTACTCATTGTATTCAGACCCTACTCCAGAGGTCCTTTCACTGATGGGATGTTCTGTGTTCTCTCATCGATTTTTCTCTTTTCAGTACTTGTCATCTAGTTTATGGAGAATAACGTGGCCTTTAAGTTTATATTGCTTTTACTTATCTGCATAATAGATAATTTGTCTAAGGTGACAATTGTGCTATAAATTTGCCTAAGTGGACATATGTGATATAAATGTGTAGATTGAAAATGTTATAGTTGGACAGTTAAGTTAAAATTAAGTACTTTATGCCATGCCATCTGTGTTCCTTGAGACACTGACAGGAACATTATGAGTGAATGAATGAATGAATGAATGAAGCTTTTCTTCTAAACACATTTTAGGCAATTAAGTACAATATTCAAATACTTAATCCTATTTCTGGAGAATTGTTCTATAAAATGCTAATGCTTTACTCACTGGGAGAATATAAAATCTGAAGTTTGCTTCCCTTTATTACATAGCCAGAGCTGGGACTTGTAGCTTTACAGCTCTTTACCAGTGGAAAAGCCATACATTTTCTTACACACCAAACCATGGAGCATCACTCTATCCTCAGATTGCTTGCTAGAGCAACCTGAGAATGAAGAGTGATTTGGGAAATTTGATTTAGCTATAGAGTCTGGTCTTTTCATTAGTACATTTAGGCCAATTTTTATGGCTATGTAAGATATGTGCTACTCAAATTCAGAGTCCTGTTTGTATTGTATTTCATTATTATTGCCCACTGAGTTTACAGAAAAATAATTTATAAATTATAAGTTGCATAAAGGATGGTTGGCTAATAAAATTAATGAAAGCTTTATAATGAGCTGGCAATGTATTCTGGGCCTCATGCTCCTAGTTTGCTGCCACTTTGGTATGAAGGATTCGGTATCACTTTATAAGAGATCACTTCTATTGCTACGCTCCCCTTCCCAAATATGTCATTTTATTCAAACATGAATTCAATAATAATAATGCTATTGAAATATTTCCCTGACTATGTGACACATCTTCTTTGAAGTTCTTTACATATACCTTTCATTTAATACCTCCTACTTTCAAGTGAAGTAGACACTATTATTTCCATTTTACAGGTGAAGAACTAACACAGGGCAAATGAATTGCTGAAGATCACACAGATAGTGGAGCCAGAATCCAGGCACTCTGGTTTCATTATTGGTGTGGCCACTGAAAAATTCCATTAAACATTTGTTGTCTATAACATTATGTTAATTTTTATGATCTCTGGGATACCAATGGTCATTTGCACATATGAATATCTAAAATTATAGTTGATTTCATTGTACTTGGATTTCAAAATTATAGCTATTTTCCATAAGGTAATCTCCCATTCCTTTAACTGGCCAATATTGTAAATCTGAGAATTTTTCTGATAGAACATACTCAAAACCAAGTCTACTCCTGTGTCATTTTCTTGAGCAGATGACTATAAACTTTCTGTAATGGCCCAGACAGTTCTGTTTTAGATTTGAGGTCATAGCATCCCTGTTGGCACAACTCAGCTTTGAAGTTATAGCATAAATGTAGTCATGAATAAGATGAAAAGGAAGAGTCATTGCTATGTTCTAATGAAATTTTAGTCATAAATCTAGGTACTTCCCAGATTCATACCAGATACTGGTAAATTTCATGTTTTTTTTTATTATTCTTTGTTGTAGTTCCAAGAATCAGAAGATGAACAAAAGGAGTTGGTACAAAACACTGAGAAAATTCAAGATCATCTGGAAAAGTACAATTCAAACAACCATTCAAAATAACTTGAGTCTTTCTAAAGCATATATGCTATGTACTATGAGAATTATATCATTTTAAACATAAATACTTCTGAGTAAAGCATGGAAAACTTTTAGTATTAAACTATTTTTAAATGCATAGCTTTTGCACATTATCCCTAAATTTTGTGCATTATTGACAAAGCAAGATAGAATAATGATATATTTGCCAAGAAATTGACTTCAAATTTCTAGAATTTGCATAATAACACTTTCAGATGTTTATTCTGAAATATATTTTCTTAAATTGATCTGTGAGAATCATTAATTTAAAATATGTATTTTAGGCATGATCAGGAAAATCATGAGTTGAAAGATACAATACTAAAGCAAGCAAGGGAAATTAAAAATCTTCAGGAAATCCTTTTCAGACTAAGTTCAGTAAGTCAATCATTCACCTTTTGTTTATTATGTATAAGGCTACTATGGGAATTGATAATAACTATCTGTTGGAGTCCCTGCTAATTGTTAATATGTTTTGAAATGCCAAGAAATGAGAGCAGCGAATTCTGAATTTTTCATAATCTAAAGCATTCAGTAAGATTTTAAGACTAAGTTATTGTGATGTTATAAGTTATATTTCTTTTTTTAAAGATTTATTTATTTATTTGCAAGTCAGAGTTACACTGAGAGTGGAGAGGTCTTCCATCTGGTGGTTCACTCCCCATATGGCCGCAAAGGCTGGGGCTGTGCCAATCTGAAGCTAGGAGCCAGGAGCTTCTTTCGGGTCTTCCACATAGGTGCAGGGGCCCAAGGACTTGGTCCATCTTCTGCTGCTTTCCCAGGCCATAGCAGAGAGCTGGATCAGAAGAGGAGCAGCCGGGTCTTGAACCAGTACCCATATGGAATGCCAGCGCTTCAGGCAAGGGTGTTAACCTGTTGCACCACAGCGCAGCCCCAAGTTATATTTCTTTTATTAAAAGATTTATTTGAAAGGCAGAGATACACACACACACACACACACGCACACGCACACACAGAGGGTGGGAGGGGGGAGAGAGAGAGAGCGAGCAAGCAAGAAAGCAAGCGAGCTTCATCTGTTGATTCATTCCCCAAAAGAATACAACAACTAGGGCTGGACCAGGCTGAAGCCTCTAACCAAGAACCAGGAGCTTTATCCAGGTCTCCCACATGGGTTCACGTGCCCAAGCTCTCATGCCATCCTCCTCTGCTTTCCCAGAAGCCTTATCAGGGATCTGGATCATAAGAGGGGTGGATGGGACTCAAACTGGTACCCATAAGGGATCCAGCAGTGTAGGCATCAGCTTAACCCACTATGTGACAACATTAACCTCATAAACTGTATTTCTTAACAAGAAAGGATAGTAGGTCTTTGAGTGGACTTTTTAACCCCAAGAAATATGTGTTTCTCTTTGTATTTTAAAATGAAAGAAATATGGAATACATAGCAATGACTATTCTTGCCGGGCCTTGTAAAGTTACCTAATGCCCTGAGCACTGCAGATTAAGCAATCAACTTTTTCCCCATTAACCTATATATATCAGCCTTTATTTTGACTTAGGTCAGTCTCAGAAAAGATGGCTGTGTAGTCTAGGATCCTAATTTGTTGATGAATAGTGAATGCTTTACAACTATTTATAACAAAAACAGGATTCCCTTATCCTTCATGTTTTCCTTTAATAGGATATAAGGTCACAAGATTGTATGAAGCACTAATATGGAACAATGAAGTAGTTGTTTCTACTAATTAATTGCCTTCAGGCACAATAGCTAGAGTGCAGTTGCATTATACAGATTCACATGCTTGTTTGGTTTAGAACATTTGTGGTGTTTGATCTCTCTGATGTCTTAGGAAAATTGAAGGATTGTTTTTCTCTAGACCTGTAAGAACTTAGTTCCATACATGTGAAATGAAAGCATATTGGTAAGGGGACTTTTTCTTTTTTAAGATTTTATTTATTTGAAAATCAGAAATACAGAAAGAGAAGGGGAGAGAGAGAGAGAGAGAGAGAGAGAGAGAGAGAACTCTACCATCCATTGGTTTACTCCCCAAATAGGTACAATGGCCAGGGTTGGGCCAGGCCAAACCCAGGAACCAGGAGCTTCTTCCATATCTCCCATGTGGATATAGGGGTCCGAGTACTTGATCCATCTTCTGCTGCTTTCCTAGGTGCATTAACAGGAAGCTGGATTGGAAGTGAAGCCCCTTGGTCCTGAACCAGCACCTATATGGGATGTCAGTACTGCAGATGGAGGCTTAACCTTCTCTGCCACAGTGCCAGCTCCTATGGGACTTTTTAAAATGCCACAAGACATCCCTTTATAAAATTGTCATACAGAAATATGTTAAGCAATTAGACATTCAAAAATTGGTTGTAGTACCTAATAGCTGTTGAGCTGCTTCAAAATAAAGAGAGGTTTCCTGTACATTCCTGTATAAATGTTAGAAAATGTCATTGAATTATTAGGTACTTTGAAATCTACCCTGTAAATCAAAAGTTTAATAAGAAACAGTTTTCATTCAACTCATTGGAATGTAAGTTTTCCAGAAAGTTCTCATCCCATGAGTCCCTCTACCAGAGAATACCCAAGTTGAGATATTTCGTTGACACAGCTGTGGAGCAGTGGATCTGAACTGGGATAGAGGCATACTCTGGTTGACTCCAATTGACCTACTTGAGTGTACATCTGAACGGAACTTCAGGAGACTCAGAAGCTCAAAAGGTCGTATCTGTGGAAGAGGAACTTATTCAAAAGAAAGCGGAGAAATCCATGACTTGACTTTGTGAAAGCTTTGCATTAAAAAACAAAATCAAGTGTGCATCCAAGATGACTGAGTAATGAGTAGCCTCACTAATGTCAGTCACAGTAACAGTCACAGTAACTAGAACAAAGGAGCATGTCATTCTCAGGGCAATGAAATTCCTGTGGAGAAGTGACAGAACACAGACTCCTTGAGGCAGTTAGGGGAGAGAACAGATACACCACTGTCATCAGTGACTGCCACCGGACATCCCTTGTATCTGTGTGACTGACTTCTGGTTGGGAAACACTGTCTTGCTGGGATAAGATAGGAAGAAGATGCTGTGGCTCCCACTGTGAGCAGCCCTAGCTATGGGAGAATTTCACAGTCTCCACTGACTTCAAGTCCAGTCCAGGGATCTGACTGGGATCTGAGTGACTAAGTTGCTCTGAAAAGGGAAGGCACATTGCCCCCTTCCATTTGCACAAGGGAAAAGCAGTGTTAGGAGGGAAATCTATAGCATTAAATGTCCATATTTTTTTAAAAAGGTCTCAAAACGTGTTCTAAGTATGCATCTTAAAAATTTAGAATATCAAGAACAAACCAGACATTAGCAGGAGGCAATAAATAAGAATCAGAGCAGAAATAATTGAAGTTGAAGCAAAAAACCAATATTAACTATTAACAAAAAGGTGTGTGTTTTTTTTTGAGTAGACAAATCTTTAGCCAAACTACCAAATTACAAAAAAAAAAAAAAACTCAAGTAAATAACATTAGAGGTGAAAAAGTAGATGTTAAAGGTGATACCATTGAAATACAAAGGCTCATAAGAAACTACTTTGGGGCTGGTGTTGTGACACAGCAAGTTAATGTGTGGCCTGCAATGTTGGCACCCCATGAATAGCAGTATCAATCCTAACTGCTCTACTTCCAATCCAGGTTCTTGCTAATGCACTTGGGAAAGCAGTGGAAGGTGGCCCAGTTTATTGGGCCACTGTCACCCATATGTGAGACTTGGGTAGAGTTCCTGGCTCCTGGCCTCCACCTGGTCCTGTGTTGACTTTGGGGAACCATTTTTGGAGTGAAGCAGAAAATGGAAGATCTCTCCCTCTATGAGCAACTTTATGCTAACAAATTGGAATACCTCAAAGAAATGGGTTAATTCCCAGATACAGAAAGCCTAAAGAGATCCATAAGAAGCAGTGAAATTGAAAGATTAACCAAAAGTCTGCTATCAAGGAAAAGTACAAAACCTGATAGATTTACTATTGAATTCTGCAATACATTTAAAGTGAGACTAACTCCAGTACTTTTCAAACTATTCCAAAATATTGAACAGGATGGAGTTGCCAAACCCTTTTTGAGATCAGCATCATACTGATTCCAAAACTGAACAGAGACACAACATGAAAAGACTACTACAGACCTATTATCCTTGATGAATATAAATGCAAAAATTCTCGACAACATACTAGCAAAGTGAATCCAACACTACATCAAGAAGATTGTATGTCACAAATCAAGTGGGATTTTTCCTAGAAATGAACGAGTGGTTCAGCATTCACAAGTCAATAAACAAATAATATCACCAGAATGAACAAAAACCATTTAGTCATCACAGCGAAAGCATTTGATAAGATTCAGCATCCTTACATAAAAATGTAAGCTAGCTATAGATGCAACCATACCTAAAAATATTAAAGCTATATATGATAAATCAACTCTCAGTATATCATACTGAATGGGGAGAAGTTGAAAACTTTTCCCATCATATCTGGAACAAGACAAGTTTGAGTACTTTCACTCTTATTCAATATAGTGTTGGAAAAATTAGCAAGAGCAATTAGGAGAAAGGACATCATAATTAGAAAGGAATAAGTCAAAATATCCATATTTCCAAATGACTTGTACATGGGAAAACCTAAACAATCCACCAAAAAGCTGTTAGAACTGATCAAACAACTCAGTAAAGTTGAAGATACCAAAATCAAGATACATAAAACTAGCTTTTTTACATGCCAGTACTAGAACTCACTGAAAGATAAGTCAAGAAAGAAATCCCATGTACAATAACCAACCTCAAATAGTAGGAGTAAATTTAACCAAAATAGTTAATTAACATGAAAATTACAGAATGCTAATGAAAGAAGTTATCAAGGACACAAGAAAATGCAAAGATGGAAGAATTAATATCATTGAAATGGTTATACTGCCTAAAGCAATCTACAGATTTAATTTGGGGAATTTTACCAAATCTACATTGGATTTAATTCTGTCATTGGCATTTATGATGTAGTTTGAACATTTTTACAAATAGTTTGCTTTTTATTTTTATTTCAAGGATGAGTTCCTATCAATGGGTATAATTTCTCCAGTACAAAGATAATTGTAGCTGTCTGTGGATTGTTAATTTGGCATTGGATTCCTGTTTTCAGAGACATGCAAGCTGGCAGAGTTCATGATTCACAGTCGTGAGAGCAAAGGAGAGAGTTGTAGGTGCTGAGGTCAGGAGGAAGCTAGAAGCAATATTTGCATAGGGCCTAAGAAGCTATTGGGAATTACTTTTTCAAAAAAAGAAATCTGTTCAAAGGATTTGAGCGAAGAATTGACTGTGTGAGGAATTCTGATGTTACTAAAAAGAGGAAAATAGTTCAACACTGTAGAATTATACCAGCTCTAGATACAAGATACGCATTGCTCTGTGATACTTCAGTAGGTTGTTAAGTGTTGCAGATTTATCAGGACGGAGATAGAGAACTGAGTCTGTTGGCTAATACATTACTGATTGTGCAGGGAGATAACACCTTCTGTCTTACCTGATTTCAATAATTAATAAAAATGTGTACAATTGAGGAAAAGAAGGTGAAGTGATGTATGTGGTGATAGTACCTAAAGTACAGATGCTGCTTGTCATTTGATATGGTGATTCCTTGGTAATCCCATTGCTAAATTGAAAATGCAAGTCAATAAAGTGTGTAACACACTGGACTTCCTCAATATGCTAGCTTAGTGGCACGTTACACTCTAGAGTGTTCTTCATTTGTCCTTGTGTTTGTGTGGTTGACTGGGAGCTACAAAAAACTACTGCTGGCTAGCATCCTGAGAGAAAATAGTGTGGCATATTGCTAGCTCAGGAAAAGGTCAAAATTCAAAGTATGTGTCCTATGGAATGTTTATCACTTAATTGCCATCCTAAAGCTGAAAAATCGTAAGTGAAGCCATCACAAAAATCAGACCAGTTGTATGTATCTTTGAATGAAATATAACCATTATTTAACAATAAAGTGACTTATAAAATGGTAACACGCATATCTTATCAGGTAGATATGAAACACCTGCAGCAGCAACAGGATGACATTGAGAAAAGGCAATGTAAATCGGAGGCATCGCTGAGAGAGATGGCACAGTTTTACCTTAAGTTAAACAGCAAGATGCAGGATATAATGAACAAGTTAGATGAAATCATCAGAAAAGTATGTATGATATTTAGCATGTCAATAAGAATTCTAGAGCTAAGAGTTTCCAGATACAAATATCATAAGACCCTGCTTTATTTGAATGTGAAAATCTTGGCACAATTTTATCATTATGCACTTACTTCTTAAACTCTGATATCCACTCTATGTATTGTTATATTCTTTATTAAAATAATATTCACTGTTAAAAACTTGAGGAATATATATCATTTTTCACAGAAAATGCACATTTTTCTCAATATTTTCAGTGGTATCAATTGTCATGATAAAACAAGGCAGATTGAATCAGAGGATAAAATCTTGCAGAATTCTCAAAAAATACATTTCTTGTTTCACTTATGTGAATGGATACAGAACCTATGTTTATTGATCCTGTGTATTTCAGAATAAATTCTCAAAATACTTTATACTATGCTGAAATGCACATTTTAAAATATTTTGCAGTCTAATTGAAAACCGTGTTTATCATTCACATATATGTTATTTATACACATTATAAGTGTGTATAATGTATGTTATCTATACACATAATAAGTGTCTGTTTTTATGCATGGCATATTCATATCCTGTGTAGTCTATACTTCCAAAATTTAAAATTAAGAAAATTATTAATATCCTGCCATTGGAGTTTTAAAAACTGATTTATTGTGATATAGTGGTGCTTCATAAACTTCTTGGGATACGTGCAGCATGTATAAGGTATGAATTGAATTCACACATTTTACCTTTAAACTGACATCTCTTAAGCCTACTTTTTGCACAAATATTTTTATGACTGCTCATATATTTCACCTATGTAGACTTCAACCATTCAGATTAATAAAATTCAATATCCATAATAGGTTCCCAAAGTGGGATATCCATCACCATAATCAGTTTTTAAATATTTCAGTCACCATAAAGTAAAACTCTGTGTCACTTATGCATCACTCCTTCAGTCCTTTTTTCTTCCTTTTTCCTACAAAAAGGAAGTGTTTTTTCTCCAATGATTTGCCTGCTATGAACATTTCATATACATAGAGTCCTATACAGCATGTCGCCCTTTATGACTGGCTTTTTTCACTTAGTATACTAATTTCAGGATCCATCCATGGCATAACATTTATCAATACTTCTTTTTATTATTAAATAACATTTTATTATCTAACAGAGTATAAGTCTGCTGTACAAATTATCTGCTCATCAATGCATGGACATGTAGAATGTTTCCACTGCATGCTGCCATGGACATTCATTTCCAAGTTATTGTATGGACACATTCAATCATTTCATTGGATTTAATCAAACTTGGAGTTAATTGGGCCTGTTTTCTCATTTCTCCACCATTCTTTATGCTGTCCTGTCTTTGTTTCTGTTCACCTAAACATATTTATCCAGACCCAGCCCCAAATTTCCCTTTTGTCAATAAGCTTTTCCTTCTGTCACATTTTGACCTTACACTTTTCAATATTTGTCATCTAGTTTTTATGGAACAGCATAGACCTTACTTTTAAACTGCTTTTATTTTTATTCATGGGAAATAATCTTGTCTGAATATAAATTTTCCTCAGGGGATTTTAACTGACATGGATGCCACCTATCTTTGTGTTGATTGAACATATTTTAGCTTATCAATTGTTAGACTAAAAGTATAAACAATTTATATCATTTCAGAAATTTATTCTTTTTGAACATGTATTTATGTATTTGAAAGGAAAAATCAGATAGAGGGAGAAGCTGAAAGAAAAAGAGATTTCCTCCATCTGTTGTTCTAATCACCAACTTTCCACATTTGTTGGGGCTGGCCAGGTCAAAGCAAGGAGCATGGAACTCTATGCAGGTCTCTACGTGGGTGGCATAGACCTAAACACTTGGGCCATCCTCTGCTGTTTTCCCTGTCAGTTAGCAGTGAGCTGGGTCAGAAGAGGACCAGCAAGGGCTGGAATGCCAGCATCACAGAGGCAGCTTAGCCCACTGTGCCACAACACTGACCTGCTGAATTTTCTTCTTTGAGGCATTGACATAAGCATTATGAATAAAGCTTTAAGGTGAAGCTTTTAAAGTTTTTAAAGTTGTCCTTTAAGCAACAAATTATAAAATCAAAACACTTGATTGCTGTAGAGGAGAACTTATCTATCAAAAACTCAGTCTATACTCAGTAAGAAAAAAAAAAATTTAACTATTTTCTTTCATGAACTAGCCAGAACTGGGATTTATTGTTTCATAGCTCTTTTTTCTGCTGGCTACAGATTCACTAATAGATCCAAATGTATACTGTTATGCTATCTACAGAGTGCTTGTAAGGCAGCATAAGAATGAATTGATTTTGGAAACTTCATTTAGCCACTGATTCCAATATTTTCAGGTCTGTGCTTTGAGTCTGTGTCTTATGGTCTACAAAGTATGTGCTACTCAATCTAGGAATCCTGTTTACATTATCATTACCCAGGAAGTAGTGCAGAGAGTAAGTGGTCAGTAAATTATAAGGTGAAAAAACACTGGTGACTATTGAAAGCACTGACAATTTTATGCATTACTGGGGAAGTAGTCTGGCCTTCATCTTTCCCATTGGGAAAATAGCAGAAGATGGCCCAAGTGCTTTTAAATTGTGAAAGCAAGGGTTAAGTGTAATTTGTATAAAAGACCACTTTCATTTCATGCCACCTTTTTGAAATGTCAAAAATGTATCAAAATATGAAATGAGTAAGAACAATTCTTGACCAGATCATATTATTTTAGATATTGGACCAAGTGATGTCTGTTGGCAAGTCAACTTTGCAGTTACAGCATGAATGTTGCCATGAACAATATGCAAATGAAGAAGTGTTGTGATTTCCAGTAAAATTTTAATGGCAAAACCAGGTAGTGAGCAGTTTGTACCAGGTGCTGGTAACTTTTTTTTAATCCTTTGTTTTAGTTCCAGGTATCAGAAAATCTACACCAAGGAGTGGTAGAAAATGTAAAGAAGACACAAGATTATCTAGAACACTACAATTCAAGGTACTATGCAAACTAGCTTGAGTCCTTATAAAGCACAGTAGCCATGGACAACAAGAAACAGGCCATACTTTTCCAATTTTAAGAATTTACACAATATTGCCTTCTGATGCTTAGTCAGAAATTATGTGTATGCTTAGATTGATGGGTGAAAATATTTTCCATGTACATTGTAGGCTTCAGTCTGAAATTTTGGAAATGAAAGATATCGTCAAACTGCATGCTGGCAGTATTGAAGAGCTGCAGAAAAATCTGATAAGACCAAGTTCAGTAAGTCAGTCTCTTAACCTCTGTCACACTGAGAAGGTGTTTCTGTATCTCTGCTAGGAGATTGGGAAAATACTTTGCCTAATCAGACAAGTCTCATTGATAAGTATATTTTCTGTATTTATACAGATACTACTTGCTACTACCAGTGCAAATCTGCTAACCCTTATAGAAGGAATGGACTGAACTCATAAAATTGTTTAAGTAGTCAGATTACATTTTAAAATTCTAATTGTGTTACATTAGAAAACAATATTTTGTTTACAGTGGATTTTTTATATCCTTTCGTCAGTTGATGGACATTTCCATGATTTCTACCTTTGGTATACTGTGAGTAGTGTTGCAATGGTCATGGTTGTAGAAATGTCACATGGAGTCCCTAGTAATATTTACAGTACCTTTTGAAGTGTGAATAAAGTCAAGTGATGACATGGTGTGGAATTCTGAATCTCTTTGGTTAAAATCTAAACTCTTCATTGGGATTTAATAGTACATTTATTTGAGAGTGTAAGTTGTATTCCTTATCCAGAATGGATACTGGTTCATTATACATGCTTTTTCACCACAAGGAATGTTACATCTTTGGGTTCTTAAAAGCAAATAGTGTCATTGGTTATCTAGAAATGACTACTCTGGCATTATGGCCTTACAGAGTTTCATAATGCTCTGAACACTGCAGGTTCGGAACCAAACTTTTACCTGTTAGTCTACGTTCATCAGCCTTTATAAGGACTTAGTTCAATCTCATAAAAGATAGGTGTGTAATCCAGGATTCCAATTGATGGATAGTGAATACCATATAAAAATTTATCAAGTAAAACAGGATTACCCTGTCTTTCATGTCCTTCTTCATAAAAATTACTCTCACAAGATTACATATAAACACTTATATGGAAGAATGAGATTATGGATTTTACCAATTAGTTTCTTTAAGTGACAATAGAGTGCTGTTGCATTATGAAGGTATTTATGTCTACAGAACAAGAACATTTGTGTTGACCATTTTCATGAATTAGGAAACATTGAAACATTCTTTTACTCTAGACTTCCAGTAAATTAGTTCAAACTATGTCCATGACAGGGTGTTGATGATGGATTTTTGTGGGTAAGAATGCCAGATGTCCCTTTACCTTAATTGTCATACAGAAATATGAGAAGGAATTCAATGTTCAAAACTTTGTTGCAGTGCCAAATAGCTATGGAGTTTGTTAAAGATGAAGGATTTCTTATGAATTCTTGGAGGAATTAGTTAGGAATATGTCATAGAATTACTTGTCAGTTGGAAATCTTGGTATCAAGTGTTTAATAAGAGTTGGTTCTACCCACTCAATCAGTAGCCACTAAAGTTTTCCAGAATGCTCTCATTAAATGATTTTTCTAACCAGAGAATTAGGATCTTATATCATGAACACAAAATTGTAGTAACAAGCCCAAATAGGGTAGTGTGCAGAGTGCTTCCTTACTCCAGTTGATCTAGTTGAGTGTATATATGAAAAGACTTCAGAAGTGTTCTCTAGGATCATATCTCTATGGAAGAGGGAAATATTCAAAAGAAAGCAGAGAGAATCCATTATCTGGCTTGTGAAAGATTTGTAATGGAAAAGAAAAGTGAGATGATTTGTGGTGGTCAAGTTCCTAACAGTGAGGGTGTCCCCAAGATTAGAAAGCAACACAACTCTCAGAGACACATCCATAAGAATCAGGATAAAATGTAGAGGCTTAACTGTCTCCAAAGTAATCCACAGAAATAAGTCTTTATGGACATGTGGATAAGGATATGATTTCTGCAAAGTACGATAGAAAGAGGAGACTAAAGGCCGGCGCTGCAGCTCACTAGGCTAATCCTCCGCCTGTGGTGCCGGTACTCTGGGTTCTAGTCCCGGTTGGGGCGCCAGTTCTGTCCTGGTTGCTCCTCTTCCAGTCCAGCTCTCTGCTGTGGCCCAGGAGGGTAGTGGAGGATGGCCCAAGTGCTTGGGCCCTGCACCCACATGGGAGACCGGGAGGAAGTGCCTGGCTCCTGGCTGCGGCGCTGTGCACCGGCCATGGTGGCCATTTGGGGGGTGAACCAATGGAAGGAAGACCTTTCTCTCTGTCTCTCTCACTGTCTAACTCTGCCTGTCTGAAAGAAAGAAAGAAAGAAAGAAAGAAAGAAAGAAAGAAAGAAAGAAAGAAAGAAAGCGGGAGGGAGGGCGGGAGGAAGGAAGGAAGGAAGGAAGGAAGGAAGGAAGGAAGGAAGGAAGAGGAGACTAAAGCAAACTCAGTTAAGAGGACAGTAAGAGGACAGGGCTCAGAATATAGATAGGCAATCTAAGAATTGGGAGTTAACAAACTGAGAAAATTCTAGGGAATAGATGAGTAAATTCAAAGATTGTTGCATTTAATAGTGAAGTGACTATAGAATCTGTGAAGACAAAATAGAAGTATCAGGGAAATGAAATAATTTTAAACTCCAGGAAAGAAAATTCAGTCATACGTGATTATGGATAAATATTGAAATGCAGTAAATATAAATTTATGTACGTTAGAAATGCATTTGCTTATCTGCTTAAAAATAAACTTGCCTCAGGAAATAAATTTGGACCTGAGAGATACTTTACTTAAGACACTATGTCCCCTTGATGCTTTCAAATTATTAATTACACATATAGGCTAATATTAATAATGAATTCAATACTCCTAAAATAATAATTTTAATGTCTTTATCTTGCCATATTTAAGACCATGATGAATCCAACAGCAATGCTCAGACCTGAAAGGAGTATTTTGAAATAACTTTGAATTATGCGGGTTGCCTTGACAGTTCATAGAAGATTTCCAGATGAGCAAAAGCATAGATGCTGCACCACATAATACCTTTCTCTTGTAATTTTTTTATCTATTTTAGTTGGTATAATTTGTTATTCATATCCATTTTGTCTTCAACTGAAAGGCATTTCACTGTCAACTGATGTGTTCTTATAACCTCTCAACAATTTTATAATGGTCCATCCATTTTATTAAATTATTAATTATTTTAACCACTTTTTACAAGTAACTTGCTTACAATCTACACGTCATTGAACACTGTAGAAGTACACAAGTTCTAGTGTACCAACATACTGATTGCTCTGTGATACTTGTGAAGTGTTAGAAATTATGATTGTGAAAAATTGGGAGTGATTTTATGAAAATTTTATTTATTTGCAGTTTCTCCAAGATTTTTTTGATTGACTTTGACCACTTTTTACAGATAATTTGTTTATTACTTTTCATTTCAAGGCTCAATAGTATTATTTGGATATAATTTTCCAGTTCAAAAATATTATAGATTTCTGTGGTTCATTAATTTGGCATTGGATCCCCATTTTGATAGGAAAACCTGCAGGATTCATGAATCTCAGGGTATAAGTAGAGGAGAGGGTTGTAGGAGATAAAACAAGGATAAAGGTGGAGGCCAAGTTTGCCTGGGGCCTTAAGTGCCATTGCAATTTCATTCTTGTTTTGAAATAAGAATCTATTGGAAGGATTTGAGCAAAGAATTGACAATGTGTGAGTAACTCCAAAGTTACTAAAGAGAGGAAAATAGTTCAACACTGTAGATTCAAATGAAGTCTAATTCCAGCCACATACTCATTGCTCTATGATACTTCAATAGGTTAAATGTTACAAATGTATCGGGGAGAAACAGTGACTTGAAGCTGTTGGATGAATCAAATAATACTGATTGGGCAGGAAAATAACTGTTTCTGTGTTACCTGAGTTCAGTAATCATAAATGTATATACATAGAGAATATGAATATTAATATGATTTGCTGTAGGTGGTTATATTATGAAACTACAAATGCTCATTGGCATTTGATAGGGTGATACCTGTTAAATTGAAAATAAGTCAAAAATATATAATACACATAACTTCCTCAAAATTCTAGCTTAGCAGGTTGTTAACACTTAGAGTGCTGGTCATTGGCCCTTGCGATTGTGTGGCTGATTGGGAGCTGCAAATCACTACTGCTGGCTAGCATCCTGAGAGATATAGCATGGCATATTGCTAGCTCATACGTGTCCAATGGGATATTTATTACTTACACACCATCATAAAGATGACAACTCACAAATCAAAATCATCACAAAAACTCTACCAGTTGTGTATACCTTTGAGTGAAATATAAACCTTATTTGACAGTGAGGTGAATTATAAAATACTAACAGACATATATTATCAGGTAGATGTGAAACACCTGCAGCAGCAACATGATGAGCTTCAGCAAAGACAGTCTAAATCAGAAGCATCCCTGGAAGATATGGCGTGTTTTTACTATAAGTTGAACAATAAGACAAAGGATATAATGGACGAGTTAGGTGAAATCAACAGAAAAGTACGTATGATATTTGGCATGTCAGTAGGAAGTCTAGAGCTAGTTTAATATACAAGTGTTCTAAGATACAGATTATGGGTCGCACACCAGCACCCATAAGGGGTGCTGGTGCTGCAAGCGGAGGCCTAGCATACTATGCCACAATACTGGCCCCCCATGAATGACCCTTCCCCCATTAAATAGTACACAGAGAAACTTGTCTACAAACTGTTAAGTGGAAAAAATATTGTTGGCTCATGGAAATGGTGAAAGTGTTATTCAGGGCCTGGGGTGTATTCTTGCCTCCATCTCCCCAGTTGGATGCCACCTACTACTGTGTCTGCAGGAATTGAATACAACTTGTATAAGACACCATTTTCATTGTCATGCCACCTGACTGAAATGTCAAAATTTATTTGAATATGAAATCAATGATACTGTTTCTGGACCATTGTATTATTGTAGATATTGGGTCAGGTGAAGTTTGTTGCAACAAGTAAACACTGCAGTTACAGCATAAATGTACACATGAGCACTATGCAAATGTACAGGCATTACTGTAAATTTTAGATGCAAAACAAGTTAATGTAGGCTGGTTTTGTGGTGTAGTAGGTTAAGTTTCCATCTGCAATGCAGGTATCTCATGTGGGCACTGGTTCAAGTCAAGAGCTTGGGCCCCTGGTGCCTATGTGGGAGACCCAGGTGAAGTTCCTGCTTCCTGTCTTTGGCTTGGCCCAGACCCATCCTTTGAGGGCCATTTTGGCAGTGAACTAGCAGATTTAAGATCTCCCTTTGTCTTTCACACTCTCTTTGTAACTCTGCCTTTCAAATAAATAAGTAAAAACTAGGTGATTATCAGATTTCTACAAGCTACTTGTAAGACGTTTCAAAAATTTATTGTTATAGTTCCAGGAAGCAGCAGCACTACACCAAGAAGAGGTACAAAATGCAAGGAAGTTACAAGATCACCTTGAACACTATAATGCAAGGTATCTTGCAAAATAACTGGAGTTCATTTATAAAGCAGTGAAATCAAAGAAAATGAGAAATAGACCATGTATTTATCATTATAAATATATGTATGTGAAGCCTGGCAAAAATGTTCTTTTTAAGCTACTTTGAATTATGCATATTCTGTAATTGTTCGTTACACCGTATCCATACTAACCCACAAGAAAACATAATAGAGTCATCAAATAGTTTACTTTTTAAATTTTTAAGAATTTACATAATTACACCTTCAAATGTTTGTTCAAAAATTAATGTGTATATTTAGATTGATGTGTAAGAACATTTTTTGATATTCATTTTAGGCTTAAATATGAAAATTCAGTATTAAAAGATACCATCAAAGTTCAGGCAAACAGAATTGAAGAGCAACAGAAGTACCTGATAAGACCAAGTTCAGTAAGTCAGTCTCTTCTCACCATACTGTAAAGGAGTTTTTATTTCTCTGTTAGGAGGTTGTAGAAATATTTTAGCCAATATGAATATTCTCATTGATAAGTATATTTAATGTATTTATGCAAACACTACTTGCTACTACCAGTTCAATTCCACTTAGCTTTATAAAAGGTAAATTATTTTGGTAGTAAGTTTTTAATTAAACATTGTGATACATTGAAAATAACATTTTATATTTAGTATATCTTTTGTATTCTTTTATCAGTTGATGTGTATTTGCATTATGTATCTTTGGTCTACCTTGACTAATTTTGCTATGGCCATGGGTGTACAGCTGTTACTTGGAGCCCCTGCTAATATTTAGAGTACTTTTAAAATGCAATAATGTTGAATAATTATGTCATCTATAATTGTGAATACCTCCTTTTTTTAAAGATTTATTTATTTGAAAGTCAGAGTTACACAGAGAGAGAAGGAGAGGCAGAGAGAGAGAGAGTGAGAGAGAGAGAGAGAGAAGTCTTCCACCCTCTGGTTTACTCCCCATCTGGCTGCAATGGCCAGAGCTGTGCCAATCTGATGCCAGGAGCCCGGAGTTTCTTCTGGGTCTCCCATGTGGATGCAGGGGCCCAAGGACTTGGGCCGTCTTGTGCTGCTTTCCCAGGCCATAACAGAGAGCTGGATTGGAAGTGGAGCAGCCGGGTCTCAAACTGGCACTCATATGGGATGCCAGTACTGCAGGCAATGGCTTTACCTGCTACACCACAGTGCCAGGCCATGAATATCTTCTTTTTAAATCTAAGCTCTGCAGTGAGATTATGAGAATGAATTACTTTCTAGGGTGTAAGTTACATTCTTTTTCCAGAATGGATACTAGATCATTATACATCCTTTTGCACTACAAGGAATGTGTTACTTCAACTCTTTGTGTTTCTAAAAGGACATATTGAGAAATGACTACTCCAGCACTGTCTTACATAGTGACAGAGCATTCTAAGCACTTCTGGTTCAGAAACAGACTTTTCTCTGGTAGTCTGTGTTCATCAATCTGTATAAAAACTTAGTTCAGTTTCACAAAATCTTGAAATATGATCCATGGATTCCAATTTATAGGTGGATAATGAATACTGTATAACTATGTACAAGAGAAACAGGGTTATCATTCATGTCTTTATGTCATACAGATTGTGATCACAAGATTGCGATCACAAGATTGCATGTAAACACTGATAACTGAGCAATGAGGTCACTGATTTTACTAATTAGTTTCCTTAAGTGACAATGAGTAGATGGCAGTTAAATTATATAGATCCTGTTATCTGGAGATTAAGAACATTTATATTGACTGTTCATGTTCACAAATTAGGAAACACTGAAAGATTATTTTTTTCTACATCTATAAAAATTAGTTCAAAATAGATGACATGACAGTATGTTGATAATGGGTCTTTTGTAGATAAGAATGCCAAGAGATGTCTCTTTACTTTATTACCATACAAAAATATGTTAAGGAGTTCAACATTCAAAGTTAGATGCAGTACCCAATAAGTTGAGTTTGTTCAAATAATGAAAAATTTCTTCTAAATTCTTGGAAAAATTAGTAATTTATCATAGAAAAAAAGAAATATTATCATTTTGAAATTTATTCCAGAAATCAACTGTTTAATAAGTTTCTTACCCACTTAATCAGTGACCCCTAAAGTTTTCCAGAATGTTCATTTCATGTATTCTCTACCAGAGAGTTAGGATATTATTTCATGGACACCATTTTGTAGTAAAAAGTATGAATTGGGAACTATTCATAGCTCTGCATGACTCCAATTGATATAGTTGAAAGTACATCTGACAGAACTTCAGAAGACTGCCTTACGATCATAGCTGTATGCAAGAGAGAAGTACTCAAAAGAAAGCAGAGACAGACTATAATCTGAAAGTTTTGCAGTAGAAAAGAAAAGCAAAATGTTTATGCTGGCCAAATCTGGATTATAGCAGTTTTCCCCCCATAACCACCCTCCCATCCACAAACCATCCCATCTCCTATTCCACTCCCTCTCCCATCCTATTCTTCATTAAGATTCATTTTTATTTATCTTTATATACAGAAGATCAACTTAGTGTATACTAAGTAAAAATTTCAACAGTCACCCACACAGATGCACAAAGTATAAAGAACTGTCTGAAGAATATTTTTACCATTAATTCTCATAGTATAACACATTAAAGACAGATCCTACAAGGGGAATAAGTGTACAGTGACTCCTGTTCTTGATTTAACAATTGACACTCCTTATTTATGACATCAGTGATCACCTGAGGCTCTCATCATGAGCTGCCAAGGCTATGGAAGCCTCTTGAGTCCACAAACTCTGACATTATTTAGACAAGGCCATAATCAAAGTGGAAGTTCTCCCCTCCCTTCAGAGAAAGGTACCTCCTTCTTTAATGGTCCCTTCTTTCCACCGAGATCTCTCTCACAGAGATCTTTCATTTAGGTCATTTTTTGCCACAATGTCTTGGCTTTCCATGAATATTCAAACCTAAATAATATGAATATTTTGAGATTAGCCATCAATTAAGTAGGATGTTTTGACATTACATTCCAGATTTCCGAGATGAATGATGGTATAAATGCTACACCTCCTACACCTTTGCTCAGCAGTTTTTAATATATGTTGGTTGGTAGAACTGATTTAAACCTGAAAGTATGTCACCCTCAGTTTATGATTTTTATGATCTCTAAGTTCTTTTTTTTTTTTTTTTTTTTTTTTTTTTTGACAGGCAGAGTGGACAGTGAGAGAGAGAGACAGAGAGAAAGGTCTTCCTTTTGCCGTTGGTTCACCCTCCAATGGCCGCCACGGCCGGCGCGCTGTGGCCAGCGCACCACGCTGATCCGATGACAGGAGCCAGGAGCCAGGTGCTTTTCCTGGTCTCCCATGGGGTGCAGGGCCCAAGCACCTGGGCCATCCTCCACTGCACTCCCTGGCCACAGCAGAGGGCTGGCCTGGAAGAGGGGCAACCGGGACAGAATCCGGCGCCCCGACCGGGACTAGAATCCGGTGTGCCGGCGCCGCTAGGCGGAGGATTAGCCTAGTGAGCCGCGGCGCCGGCCTGATCTCTAAGTTCTTTAACAAACATTTCATGATTTGGGACAAATAGGGTGAATATTACCAGAACTATATTTAATTTTCTTATTGAGATTTACTTTATTTGCTTTGGACCTTTTACAAATGATATGCATAAGTTTTCATCACAAGCATCAATAACTGTCATTTGGGTGTGGCATTGTACATTACAAAGGTAATTGTAGCTGCCTATTATCTATTAATTTTGCATTGGATCTGCATTTTCAGGCTCCTGAGAGCCTGCAGGAATTGTGAATAGCAGAGAATGCAGTTGTGCCTTGAGTAGGGGAGAGAAATGTAGGAGCTGAGGTCAAGAAAGAAGGTGCAGGCCACCTTTGCTACAGCCTTGAAAGTCATAGGAATTCCATTCCTATTCTGAGAGGGCAATCTATTGGAAGCACTTAAGAAACCAGTAAATGTGAGAACTCTGATACTAATTTGCTCCTCTATTGTAAGAGGGAAATTATTCAGCATTGTAGAATTTACACGAGTTCTAGTCACATACTTAATGTTTTTTTTAAGATGTATGTACTTATTTGAAAGTCAGAGCTACACAGAGAGAGAAGCACAGGCAGAGAGAGAGAGAGAGAGAGAGAGAGAGAGAGGTCTTCCATCTGCTGGTTCACTCCCCAAAGGGCCGCAATGGCCAGAACTGTGCCAATTGAAATCCAGGAACCAGGAGCTTCTTCTAGGTCTCCCAAATGGATGCAGGGGCCCAAGGACTTGGGCCAACTCCACTGCTTTCCCAGGGCACAGCAGAGAGCTGGACTGGAAGTGGAGCAGCCGGGACCTGAATGGGTGCCCATATTGGATGCCAGCACTGCAGTTGGTGACTTTACCGTCTATGCCACAGCACAGGCCTCTAAATGTTTTTGATACTTGACTGGGTTGTTATATGTTGCATCTTCATGAAAGGAGACATGGATAGTGGGCTGAATCTGGTAAGAAGCATAATACTGATTAGGCAAGAAGAGAACACCCTCAGTGTTGAATTCAGTAATAAACAGGCCTGTGTATGCATGAGGAAAGATGGAGAGTGATGATGTGGTGACATTTTTCAAAGCACAGATGTTCCTTGGCATTTGGCAGAATTGTGTCCTGATAAATGCATTGTTAAGGTGAAAATATAGTGAAGACAAAAATACTGTTATATACCCAACCTACCCATTGTCCTAGCTTAGCACAGTACCCTACAGTGTTGGTCATTTTCCCTTGTGATTATGTGGTTGAGGGGGAGCATCACAAATCTGGGACCATTTGTATATAACTTAGAATTTATATTGGTAAAATGACTTAATGAAGTGACTTAGGAAATAGTAACAGAAATATCTTACCAGGGAATAGTAACCTGATATATTAGCTGACTGATATGCAAAAAAAATTAAAAAATAAAAAACAAAATCCACAAAAAAAAAACAAAGAAACAGAGCCTGCATTGTGGCATAGTGGGTTAAGCTGCCATGTGCACTGCTGGTATCCCACATGGAAGGACTCTGATTTGAGCTCCAGCTGCTGCACTTCTGATCCAGCCCCCTGCTTATGTACCTGGGAAAGTAGCAGGGGTTGGCCCAATTGCTTGGGACCCTGTACCCACATAGGAGACCCAGAAGAAGCTCCTGGCTTCAGCCTAGCCCAGCCCTGGCCATTGTGTTTATTTGGGGAGTGTATCAGGAGATAGAAGAGCTGTCTGTCTATCTCTGTAAGTCTTTTAAATAAGTCTTTTAAAGTCTGTAAGTCTTTTAAATAAAAAAATGTTAAAAAAAAAATTTGTATCCTAGGTTTCACCGGATAATGTAAGAAGATGTTGTATGAACTCAGAAACTGAAATCCAGAAATTGAAGAAGGAATTAAGTGACCTCAGGAGACAAGTACATTGAAATTTATTGTGTCAATAGCCCTTCTTGGGCTTCATCCAAGATGGTGGAATAGGGAGGGAGCACACTGATAGTCTGGGAAAAGATAGTTTAATACAAGTGGAGATACTGTAGTTTCAGGGAAGAGTTAGGGAAAAAACTGCAGAGGAAACTCTTCTGGAAGTAGTAGGACACGGTGGACCTATGTGGAAGGCACGGGCACCCACGGCTCGGGACCCCAGCCACTGAGTCTAGGCAACAGCGCTGGAAAGGGAGGTGAGGCGAAATCTCAGCCAGAGACACTGGCAGAAAAGTAGCAGGAAGAGCCTAGAGGGAACGAGGCTTGAAGCCCCATGGGGGAAAGTTCACCAGGCTAACTAGAGGAGAGAAAAAAAAAAATAAAAGGGACTGATATGGACACGATTCTTTCTCTCCACTCACCTTACAAAGGCGAGCAAGTCAAAGAGCAGGCACCATTTTGGATATACGTAAAACTGTGCCACCTCAGGGCTGCGCTCGCCCTCAGCCAGGCAAAAAACCTGACTCTGGTGGGGAGAAATAACAGCAAGTTAAGACCTAGTGAATGTGTGGAGCTTATGAACTGGCACTGTGAAAAAAAAAAAAAAAAACTGAGGGTGTGTGAGAAAACAGAGGACCTGAGACGTGAGTACTCAGTGGGAGAAGCCACAAACTTGGTAACCTTGGCAACCTGGTGGGCGATTGCAAGGGAATCTGAGGTTACACTGAGAACTGCACAGATCCTTTGTGTGGTCCTTGGGACAGAGCACATGAATATTATACCCACAGGGGCTAGTGCTCACTGATTGCCTTCAAGCATAGCTCAGCTGTGAGTAATTACTTCACTTCTGAATAGAGAGAGAGAGAGAGATTTACCACACCAAACCTAGATGTGTCACCTTTGGCACACCCTTAACCCTTAAGAACTGAACAGAGCTCTCTGGCCACACAAATCACAAGCCTCCAAAGATCCACCAAAAGCAGACAGTCCACTTAATCTAGAGTCATAGTATAATGAGAAAAGCCACCACAGGGATGGGAGAGGGAGCAGGAGATGGGATGGTTGCGGGTGGAAGGGTGATTATGGGGGGGAAAAGCCGCTATAATCCATAATGTCTTTTACACTGCCATAAATGTTGAATAGTGATACATGTATGATTCTGAATTTCAACTATAATCCTAACTCTTCAGTGAGTACTTGAGGATGAGTTATTTTGATACTATGAATTTTATTCCTAATCAAGAATGGATACGAAATTCTTGTGGGAGCTTTATTTTCACCATGGAATATACTTCCTCTGGATTTTTAAAAGGAAATAGTTGTAAAAGATAAAAATGACTACATAAAAATGGCCGGCTCAATAGGCTAATCCTCTGCCTGCGGCGCGGACACACCAGATTCTAGTCCCAGTTGGGGCGCCGGATTCTGTCCCGGTTGTCCTTCCAGGCCAGCTCTCTGCTGTGGCCCGGGATTACAGTGGAGGATGGCCCAGGTGCTTGGGCCCTGCACCCGCATGGGAGACCAGGAGAAAGCACCTGGCTCCTGCCTTCGGATCAGCGTGGTGTGCCGGCCGAAGCAACCGGCTGTGATGGCAATTGGAGGGTGAACCAAAGGCAGGGGGAGGACCTTTCTCTCTGTCTCTCTCTCTCATTGTCCACTATGCCTGTCAAAAAAAATTAAAAAAATTAAAATTTTAAAAAATGACTACTATGACATGGCTTTGCAGAGTGACATAGTGCTACCACAACTGCATGTTTAGAAACAAGCTTTTCCCCTACTGTGATCATCAGCCTTTGCACTGGCTTACTTTATTCAGTTCATATCAGTGTGCAATGGCTATTAAGCTTGTTCATAATTCTTGAGGTATTTTCTGTAAATTCTTGTAGAAATGACTTAGGAATATGGCATAGAATTATTAGTCACTTTCAAGGGTACCCTCTCTGTCAAAAGCATAATAATCGATGGCATTTGACCAACTCAATAGCAACTAATTTTCCAGAAGGTTCTCATCTCACGAATGGAGGTTCTCATCTACCAGAGAGTAATTGGGTTGATATATTTTATGGACACAATTTGGAAATGAAGATTTTGGATTGGGAAATAGAGATATTTGACTCAGGCCTCCAAGTAATATAGTTAGGTTTATGTCTGAAGAGAACCTCAACAGACTGCTAAAGTTGTATCTATGGCAGAGGGGATTCCAACGAAAATGGAAGTGACCCATAATTTGATGCCTGTGAAAAGTCTTGCATTAGAAAAGAATTTCAACATGAAGTATGCTGGTCAACATCCTAACACATCTAGTATCAATATTAGAAAAAAACACTAGGATCAAAGACACACCCTTTAGAATCATTAGCAAATGTACTAGACTAGTTGTCTGCAAAGGTATCCCCATCAGGTAACGGTTTATGTGGGTATACTTGAAGATTTAACCTGTGAGAAATGAAAGAGAAGTAAGAAATGACCTGAGCTATGAGGTGAGGCCTAGGAGTATAGATTAAGCAACTTCAGGTGAAGCATTGAGATTTAAGGAACTTTTGAGACAGACTTAGAAATGGAATACGAAGAGTGGTTGAGTAGAATCCAGCAGTCACTGCATTTAAAAGTAAAGTGGGCTTATAGGAGCCAAGAGGAAGGTCTAATCACTAATTGCTATTGCTGCTGTGGATGAAAGCAGTGGAAGCACTAAACAAAGCATCCTGGATATGTCTCAAAAATATTGCATTGAATTGTACCCTTGGAAAACATATTTAGGGCCAGGGAGTTGCACAGTCATCTATGTGACCCCACAATTATCTGTGTATCAGGCCATGCATTCACATAGGACAGTACAGAAAAAAAACACAAGAATCAAACATGGTAAATGTTTGTATTTTATAGAAAAGGTAAACTTTGTTTAAAGTTAAGTCATGAATGTCAAAGGAAAAAAATGAAACTTCTAAACAATGTTAAGAAATGATCTTGTTTATCTCATCCTGAAACCAGGTGAAGATGAAATATGTAGTAAGAATCAAATGTGAAATTTTCCAAAAATCCTATTAGTAGCATATGATTTAATTAAACCTGGAATATCTTGAATATTCAAGTTTTTGGACAAAAGTTTCTAGGGAATCTTTAGAATGTAAAATATAACCACTCTTTCAAAAATAGCTGTTTACGGGCCAGCTACATGGCACAGTAATTAATCCTCTGTCTGTGGCACTGGCATCCCATATGGGTGCCGGTTCTAGTCCTGGCTGCCCCTCTTCCAATCCAGCTCACTGCGATAGCCTGAGAAAGCAGTAGAAGATGGCCCACGTGCTTCTGCCTCTGCATGCACTTGGGAGACCAGGAAGAAGCACCTGGCTCCTGGCTTTGGATTGGCACAGCTCTGGTCATTGTGGTCTTCTGGGTAGTGAACCAATGGAAGGAAGGGCTTTCTCTCTTGTCTCTCCCTCTCACTGTCTGTAACTCTACCTCTCAAATAAATAAATAAAATAATCTTTAAAAAAATTTTAAAAATTAAAAAAATTGCGGCCAGCGCCGTGGCTCACTAGGCTAATCCTCCACCTTGCGGCACTGGCACACTGGGTTCTAGTCCCGGTCGGGACGCTGGATTCTGTCCCGGTTGCCCCTCTTCCAGGCCAGCTCTCTGCTGTGGCTAGGGAGTGCAGTGGAGGATGGCCCGAGTACTTGGGCCCTGCACCCCGTGGGAGACCAGGATAAGTACCTGGCTCCTGCCATAGGATCAGCGCAGTGTGCTGGCAGCAGTGTGCTGGCCGCGGTGGCCATTGGAGGGTGAACCAACGGCAAAAGGAAGACCTTTCTCTGTCTCTCTCTCACTGTCCACTCTGCCTGTAAAAAAAAAAAAATTTAAAAATTGCTGTTAAAAATAATTCATTAACAGTATTTGGTTTTTTTAAACTCTGTATTTGTTTTTCATTTTTAGTAGAAAGAAAGAGAGGGACAAGGTGAAAATGAGAGAGGGGGTGAGAAAGAGATCTTTGATTTATGGGTCCACTACTAAAATACATACAGTAGCCTAGAGCTGGGATCCCAGAATTTAATCCAGTTCTACCATGTAGGTGCAGGATCCAAGCACTTGAGACATCATTTGCTGTTTCACTGAGTGTTCATTAGCAGGAATCTAGATTAGAACCCAAGTTGGCCAAACTCCATGCAGACACTCTGATTTGGGTTGCAGAAATCTCTAGTAGCATCATAGCCACTGTACCTCTATCTTTAATGAATGAATTTTGATAATTTGAAATCCACAAAAGATAGTATTGAAAGTGTAAGTCAACTTGAACTGTTTTTTGGGAAGTCATTATTTTTGAAATCTGATTATCATCAGATTTTATAGAATATTACTCATTAACTCACGGGGAATAATACTTTTAGAAAGAAGCCTACATTTTAAAAAATAATTTGCACATTTTCTTAAGTTTAAAGATGAACAGCAACACATACTGCTGCTTGCTGAGTTAAATCAAGCTCTGCAGGACAAACTGGATGAAGAGATGAAGAAAAATGGTGATTTAGGAGACAAGATAACTCAGTAAGATTTTAGTATTTCAGATTATATCAATTATTCTTTAATTAACTTATCTATAGTTTGGCTATATTAAAGCCTAAATACACATTTTCTTATGTTTTCATAATTGAACTGTACCTTGCCACTTCTGAAACTCACAGAACCATCCGGAACCTTTTATATTTTTTGAATCCCAGAATATAACATTTTCTGTTTCATGATTTCATAAACAGTAATAACAATGCCCTGGTACATAATGTCAACTGAATTCTTCTTAATGTATCTTCAGCTTGTTTTTCTGGAGATATATTTGCTGTCTTTGATAATATTTCCATTTTTGGTAACGATCTTAAACATCCAAATATTCAAATATTTAAAATATATCAGCATCATTCTTTCATAAAATTAAAATTTATATTTTTAGCTATAAAATATTTCATGAGATGTGCTAATTTTCTTTGTGTATCCCTCCACATGTATATACTGTGTGCATTTAACTGTTTTAAATATATTTGTGTACCTATTGCATGTATATGCACATATATGCATATTATATTTGATACATAAAAATGTATGACCTCTTCCAGGCCAGCTCTCTGCTGTGGCCCAGGAGTGCAGTGGAGGATGGCCCAAGTGCTTGGGCCCTGCACCCCAGGGGAGACCAGGAGAAGCGCCTGGCTCCTGCCTTCGGATCAGCATGGTGCGCCGGCCACAGTGCGCCAGCCGCGGCGGCCATTGGAGGGTGAACCAACGGTAAAGGAAGACCTTTCTTTCTGTCTCTCTCTTCTCACTGTCCACTCTGCCTGTCAAAAAAAAGAGAAAACAAACTTCCAAGGTTAGAGGACTCCTTTAATTCTTCCCTCTCTCTATTTTTATTGCAAACTAGAAACTACTGGATTTTCTAATACAACCCTCTGGAAAAATGGAGCTTCCTGTGATTTTATTGGAGTTCATCCTACTAGACACTAAATATTCAGAAATACTACCTTTTGAAAATTTGATTTTACCTAAGACAAAGAAGAAGTTAGGGGAGAGAGAGTGTGTGAGAGCAAGATAAAGAGCACACAAAACATTCCTATTTGCTGGTTTACTCCTAAAATAACCAGATCTCATGTGAGGCTAAAGCTGAGAGCTGGGAACTCAAGCCAGGGGTCCCACATGATTTATAGGAACCCAATTACTTGAGCCATCCCTGCTTCCTTCCAGTGCCTACACTGACAGAATGGTAGACTCAGGAGCAATAGGCAAGTAAAAACCAAAAGCACTCTGATGCCCACTCCCACGAATCTTTTTGACAGAAACTCTTCACCTTGGGCTTCCAGACGTGTTCTTTAATTCCTAAGACCCATACGGTGATTTGAGGCACCACCTAAAGTTTTTCTGAAGTTTTATTGTCCATTGTACAGTCATCATCTTTGCTTCATCTCTGGATCCTGTTTGCCTAGCAGCACTCTGGATTTGATTTTATTCCAGAAATCACCTTTTATTTTACTTTTTTTTTTTTTTACAATTGCATGGTGATTTGTTATGTGGAGATGCTGTAATTCACATATATGGATTTAGATACTTGAACCCAATAAGTCATAGCTCCTTTAAATTTGGTAGTCTTTCTTTAGTTTCTCTCTCACATCAGTTTTACCTTCAGATTTCTGAAGAATGGGACCCTTGTCTTCCAGGTCTTGGTATCCTTTCTTGACAGTTCCTTCAAAACCTCAAGTTTCCACACAGTCTCTTTGATGTCCTTTTGGTTTTCATTCTTCCTCTTTTGTAGGCCCTTTCAGCTTCCACCTCCCTTTGGTCTGAAGGCATTTAACCTATTTTAGTCTTTGTTTCAATTTCCTAAAGTTACAACTCCCTGTATCTAGTGTCACCATCTAGTGTATCTGGGGCACCACCTTCTGTTGCCCTCTCAGGCACATTTGTAGGGAGCTGAACCAGAAGCAGAACACCAAGGAGTTGAACCAGTGCTCCAGTATGGAATTCCAGCATCACAGCCAGCAGCTCAATATACTGTACACAATGCCAGCTTTGGTGTTGATAGTTGCTTTTTTTGGACCTTACCTGGGACATCAGTTGGAATATCAATATGTTGTTTCACTTTCTCGTCTTTGGGTGGCTAATTTCTAAGTCCGAGTTTGCTTGAGAAATTCAGGTGGAAGCAGAGCAGCATCACGTTTTACAGCCTAGCAAAAGTCACTCAGCATGTGTGCCCTATTCTGTTCACTAGATACACATTGCTTTGTCCAGCTCACATTCAGGAGAGAAAATTTCATGGAAAAATTGTCAAAGGGTTTGTAGACATGCTCTAAATGTACTTCTTTTAAGTATCAGTTAATGGTTTTATTTGAGGGAAATGACTCCTTCTCCACTCAGTACCAGGGAAACTCCATCAAGCTTTTCTCTTGCTGTTGTTTAATATATGCCCTTATTTTGTGGAAAACATCAAAGGATGACAAGTCAGTTTCATTGACTGAAACATTTTCATTCACAAAAGTATACAGATCACATCATAAACTTTTATCCTCTGAATTGTGATTTCTCATTAACCACAAGGGGAAAATTGTAATTTAGGAATTATAGTATAGTTTTAGTTGCTTTAATTGCTATTCACTTTTAATCGATGCTTCTATTCTTTGATAACTAATTTACATGAGTAGTAATGTAATAATGGTATTATTTTCATTAGAATTCAAATTTCAGTCAATGTGTATTGAGATAAATATTTTAAACTTTGGCTTGTTTTTTACTTTAAAATTTCTCTCAGAATCACTGATTCAAAACTAAAAGAAATAAATAAAAACATTAATATATATTTTAATGATTTTTTAAATTACCTTTTTATTTTGCTTTAGAAAAAAACATCATGTCAAAAAAGTTCAGAGTATCTAATGGAGAGTGATGACATTTCAAAAAGTATACAAAAAGAACACAGAATCCATGTTGGGATATCTACACTCTCCAAAATGAAAGCTCCTCAGGAAGCCATTTCTAAAGAATTGGACGAATATAAGCAACTCCTTCTAGAGGGATTTGAAGATTTGAGAAGAAAACAAGATGAGATCATTCAGGTTGCAAAAGCTTTTTCAAAGCAAGTGAATGAGTAAGTCAAAACATAGAATCGCAGACAATAGCTTACATTCACTAATTTGCCACTAAAGCATAATTCTTAGTGAAACAGGTTCCTGAGATTAGTAAGGATATAATCTACCTAGACAAAGTGATTTTGGAAAATAATGTTAGTAAATGAAATTACCAGAAAATTTTTAGTGCAGAACAATTTATGTAAATGTTAACAACTCTGTTAACTTAAGTTCAGGATTACAACTTAAGTGTCTAGCATCTCTTCCTCCCCCTCCTCCACCTGTTGGTACAATATGGCACTTGTCTAGTTACCTTTCCTTTATTGTAATCCTTTATATTACCTTTATTGGTAATCCACTAAAGGGTGCCTTGAGAAAGATTAAGAAAGAGAGGAAGGAAAGTATAGTGTCTGGAAGAAAGAGCAAGTCCCACCTTTCATGTCTTCCTAGCTGCTTTAGTTGTTGCTGAATACCTACTTGGCTATCTCATTCCCCACAGTCATTGTTCTGAATTATCTCCCAATGCCAAAAATCAAGCATTTGCTTAATTTCTCCCAAAAAGTGGGTGAAAAAAGCAGGGCTGTTGAAAGTAAGTACCCGAAGCCGGCGCCGCGGCTCACTAGGCTAATTCTCCGCCTTGCAGCTCTGGCACACTGGGTTCTAGTCCCGGTTGAGGCGCCGGATTCTGTCTCGGTTGCCCCTCTTCCAGGCCAACTCTCTGCTGTGACCAGGGAGTGCAGTGGAGGATGGCCCAAGTGCTTGGGCCCTGCATCCACATGGGAGACCAGGAGAAGCACCTGGCTCCTGCTTTCGGATCAGCGCGGTGCACTGGCTGCAGCATGCCGGCCACGGAGGCCATTGGAGGGTGAATCAACAGCAAAGGAAGACCTTTCTCTCTGTCTCTATCTCACTGTCCACTCTGCATGTCAAAAAAATTAAAAAAAAAATAAGTAAGCACCTGAAAATGTCTTTGGTGGTATTCTAAATCTCTAACTTAGTTTTCAATACAATGATTTCTATCCTTTTTAAAAAGTTACTGTTTCAGGCCGGCGCCGCAGCTCACTAGGCTAATCCTCCGCCTTGCGGCGCCGGCACACCGACTTCTAATCCCAGTCGGGGCGCTGGATTCTGTCCCAGTTGCCCCTCTTCCAGGCCAGCTCTCTGCTGTGGCCCGGGAGTGCAGTGGAGGATGGCCCGAGTACTTGGGCCCTGCACCCCATGGGAGACCAGGATAAGTACCTGGCTCCTGCCATCGGATCAGCACGGTGCGCTGGCTGCAGTGCGCCGGCCGCGGCAGCCATTGGAGGGTGAACCAACAGCAAAAGGAAGACCTTTCTCCTCTCTCTCTCACTGTCCACTCTGCCTGTAAAAAAAAAGAAGTTACTGTTTCATATATTTAAGTGGCAAAACATGATGTTTTGAAATATTTATATATTAGAAAATGTTTACTAGCATCAAAGAAATCAACATCCATTATATCAGAATTGTTATTTAAATAAAATATTTCTAATGGCATGTGCAAGGATTTTGAGAATAGAGCCTTTTGGGAGGAAGCAGATGTCACCAGATCAGTCATACAGCATTGACAGGCATCCTTCTCCCTTGTACTGGGTTTGAGTCATGTTGTGAAATTTTTAACTTTAAAAGACCTTAATTATACAGAAACTGTGCTGTAACACATTTTCAGTATTAAAACACTGTTTATTGTGCATGCCCATTGACTCTTACTTTTAAAAAATGAAATTCATGTAAGAATTATTAAGGGGAGAATGAAATACTAACCATTGGTCCTTTCACTCTTCACAGAGTTAATGAAGTATTAGCAGAGGTCAGAACTAAAAATTTTCTCCTGGAGAAACAACAGACTGGAACATTAACCAAGTCTGTTACTACGCAAACTTCAGTAGCTTCACATAGCGTTGGAAATTGTGCTAATAGTTTCTGGCTCAGCAGAGATCTTACTCCACAACAAAACTTGGAGACTCCTACTTCAGCAACTCAGGCTTCACATCACAACACTGCAGAGTCTTTGGACACGGTTAGATATATTGCCTCTTTCCCCTTGGGTTTCAGGTTGTTCATATACTTCTTATTTTTAGTTTGTTGAAGTACTTAGTTTGATAGACGTATGTATGCTTGTAATGGTTGTAATTATCCTCATTAATGTAGACATGACACACATGTTGCAGCTATTTTTTAAATATATATTTATTTATTTGAGAAGCAGAGTTACAGACGGAGAGAGAGAGATCTTCCATTTGCGATTCACTCCCCAAATGGGTGCAAAAGCTGGAGCCTAGCCAATCTGAAGTCAGAAACCAGTGGCTTTCTCCAGGTCTCCCATGCAGGTGCAGGGGTCCAAGCACCTTGACCATCTGCCACTGCTTTCCCAGGCAATAGCAGCGAGCTGGTTCAGAAGAGGGGCAATGGGGACAAGAACCAGCACCTGTATGGGATTCCAACACTGCAGGCAGAGGCTTAGTCCACTATGCCACAGTGCCATCCTCAATATTTTGCAACTATTTAATAAACTTAACAAATACAACCAAACTGACATATTTATAAATATTTCAGAACTGCTTTAAGTTAGGTTTTGATAATTGAATATTTTTACCTAGTAACTAAAGATATACTTTGAGATCTGCTAACATATTTTTAACTTGATTTTCATTTGTGGTCCAAGACCCTTTTTAGTTTTGTGCACCATCACATTTTACACTTCTAATCATAGTGAATGATTAGCAAACATTTCATCACAGATGGATGTTCATTATTTAAAGAGTCCAGGGGTGAGTGTCGTGGTGGTGCAGTGACTTGGGTCATCCTGGAGATGTCCTTGGCCCATATCTGAGTACTATTTTGTGTCTGGATCCTCCACTTCCAATCTAGCTTCCTCCACTTCCAATCTAGCTTCCTGCCAGTGCATCCTGGGAAGTAGCAGATGATGATTCAAGTGCTTGGGCCTCTGTCACCCATGAAAGAGGTTCAAATGAGTTTTCAGCTTCCTGGATTCAGCCTAATCCAGCCTTAGCTATTTTGGGCATATGGAGAGTTAGCTGTCAGATGAAGCACCTCTCTTTGTCTCACTGTCACTCTGCCTTTCAAGTAGCTGAAAAGAAATGAACATTAAAAAAGTAATCCAAGGCAAATGCTTTTGATCATTTTCTTCCATAAGAGCACATCCTGAATTACTGCCTTACTTATAGCAAGTTTGGTTCAACTTTTATAAAATGAATCTGTTGCCTGGTAATTGTACAATAGATTTTAAGTAGTTAAATCAAATATATAATTGCATTATTTAAAAGGAAGTTCACTCATGCCTATCTTATCCATCACTTGAATTGTTGATCATTATGATGGCAGTGATATCAGATCTTTAAATTGCAACCACATCAACAGAATCAATTATGTTTTTCTATCCAGGATCCTATATAAAGCCACATATTGTCATTCTCCATTGGAGATGTAACACAGACCTTCCAATCCAACCATGTGGTGACAATGATTACAGTCCATTTCTGGCAACTTAAATTGGATCTGATTGTGGAACATTGTACCAATTTTAAAGTTGTTAAAACCCTGTTGACCCCATTTAACATGTTTACCTAATTTTGACATTTTTATGATTGGGGGGGACATTGCAAATAATAAAACAATTGTGTTGAAAGAAAATAAATAACTACAAATAGCAGCTAGACTCTATTTGTATCTTCTTAAAATATTTCCATCAATACACATGATTTATACTTGGAATCCTATTTAAGATATTTTTATTTCAGAGAAAAATTGCAAAAGCCCATTTTGAATGATGGCTTAGCCTGGTTTACTTTTAATGTTTATTTATTTGAAAGCCAATTAGAAGGAGGTAGACAGTAAGAATGGGGAGGGAGAGAGAAAGAGAAAGCGAGATCTTGCCACCATTGGTTTACTCCCCAAATGGCTGTAATGGCCAGGTCTGGGCCAATCTGAAGCCAGAAGCCATCCTTATCTCCCACATAGAAGGTAGTTGTCTGGACCATCTTCAGTGCTTTCACTAGATGTATTAGTGGGACATTGGGTCAGAATCAGAGCAGCCAAGACTCAAACTGGGTCTAATAGTGGATGCCAGCATTGGCAACTGCACCTTAATACATTGTACCATTACTCTGGCCCCTCAACTTTGTTTTCTAAGTTGACTTGATGATAAATCATAGTCTAGCATATTCGAATTTTCTTAGCATTGCAGCAAAAATCTTAAATGGAGACACATATAATGGCTTTTTTGTTCATAAATTATAAGATCATAGCTGTTTTTTCACCATTTTGTGAGCTTAGTTTCATTCTGTTCTGAAAAACAAAAGGAAAGAATCTGGGTGCAAATGCTTCAGAGTCATAAAAATGGGCTATAGAATATAAAATAAAAATGGATGCTAAATACTTCTGTACAGTGTTAATCATGATACAAATATGAAACATTGTCAGTAATTACGACCAGAAAATTAAGGTGATATATGATTTTACAATAGATGACGAAAGAATACATACATATGTGAGAATAATGGAAGATTTTTTTCAGGAAATATATCCCTACTTTTTTTAAATAAAACCAGTGCTTATTTTTATATTTATAGAAAAGTTTAAGTAGTTTATTTTAAGCTTATCATAGTAGGTCCACAATATACTTGGTTTCTTAATGAGGCAATAATTTGCAAAATCATACTAGAGACTTAGGTAAAAATCACTATTCTATCACAATACACCACTGCAAAATGCCTTGGAAGAGTTTCTAGGCATTTTTCCATTGTTCACAAAATCCTTATTTGCAAAAACACATGTTTTCTACAGTTGTGGTAGATTGAGTTATTTCTACATGGAAAAATCTAATAATATTATGAGAGGTGATAACATACTATCTAAATGATAGAAAAGAGTAGGGTTCTGAATGGGACATCCATACAACCAAATTAGCAGATTTTAGCTTTGATTCCAGAAAGCAACACATTAAGAAAATAACTGAATTATTTTACCCATCTCCTTTATTTTTAAGAGTTGAGTATTTTGTATTATTCGTAGGATTTATCAGCATATTCTAATTGTAAGAAAAATGGTAAGTTAATGCTTTCGCCTATGATTTCACTATGACTGTTGTTAAAGCAAGGTTTCTCAGTGTTCCTAACATTGAGCATTTTTTGAATCTCTCACCATTATATGAAGTTTAACCTTGCCACTTAACACACTTACAGTGATAATAAGTTGCTACATGTATGTTTTTTACTAAATTTTCATTCCAAACTGGAATTCTAATTTTATCCTAGCATGTTTTGGCCTGTGTATTATGTGATTCTATAATTTTATTATTTGTTATACAAATACATTATTATAAAATAACAAGAATGCAAATTAGCCTGAAAATTATCCACTGGTTGGATATTTTGCATATAGAAATCTTTGTTGACCATTGAAATATAAAATATTGAGACCAGTTTTTATAGGGTAAAACTTAATCTGCTTGTCAACAAACTGCTTCCAAATTCTTTTCTTCTGCAACAAAGTACATGTATTTAATACTTGTAAAACTGTAAAAATATTTGCAAAATTATAAAAACAATGTAATTTATAAACTGGCAAGTATAATTTCCTCTGTATGTTAAAATATTTATAATTCTATCTTGAACTACAACAGTTTAAATGGGCAAACTAACTTGATTTTGTTTAAACTCAGTGCATATTTCCTAGTTCTTAAAATATTTATATGATGGACAGAATTACAGAGAGAGAAGAGAGGTAGAGATACAAATCAATCTTCCATCCACTGGTTCACATTTTGAATGACCACAATGGCTGGGGTTTGGCCAAGCTGAGGCCGGGAGCCAGGAGCTTCTTCCAGGTTCCCGACATGGGTGACAGCTTACAAACACTTGGACCATCTTCCACTGCTTTCCCAAACGCATTAGCAGGGAGATAGACTGCATGGAAGCAGAGCAGTCAGGACTTGAACTCACACCCATATGGGATGCCAGAGCTGCAGGCAGCAGCTTAACTTGCTGTGCCACAGTGCCAGTCCCACATACTGATTTATAAAAGATTTGAGTTCTCCCTCAAATACAGAAGGATGTCAAAACTATAATTTAAACATACTAATAATCACTGAAAAACTATAGAGAGGTGTGCATATGTGCAGTGTTGATAGCTATGAAATTAATCTCTAAAAGACAATGCTGCATTATTTTCTGAGCAGCAATCTTAAGTATAATTTAGCCATAGCCTGTCAGTACATCATTACTGAGTGGGTACATTTGTTTCTGTATTTGGTGTGCTTTGTTACTGCTATGGAGTTCACTTTCTGAAATATCACTCCAACTCTTCTCCATCTTTAAACTGTTATTTAAAAAGAATTTTCAGAAAGACTGCAAACTCAAGGGAGAAAAACACATTTCCATTTTGGTTTCATATTGATCTTTTTAGTAATTTTCTTGTTGGAATTGTTGACTTTTAGGTAGCAAGTGGCACTCCCTTTCCCTTTCTGAGTTCATTGGAATTGCAGCAGCCTGCACATAAATTGGTCATCTGACACTGGACTCAGGTGACCCAAGCAGCATTTTAAGCTCTGCACCAAATACCTGCCATGCAAGTGTCTTTTAAAAGGTCATCTAATATTTGAAAGTTTTCACTTGTGGGTATGAGCTGAACCACAGCAACCTCCTACCAGTAAGGATGAAAACAGTATTCAACACTCAAGGCCCTTTGACTAATTGCTCTTTGAAGGGAAGACCCCTCCCTATACTCTGGATATTTGGTTTTACACTATGAGATTGTGTATCTTACCTGGTTCTCAAAGGCAGTTGTCCTCAGCTGTCATATCTGTTGTAAAGCAGTAAAGAATGAAAGCCTGGAGGAGAATTTTTGTAAAGGGAGGCCACTTCTACAAGTACCCATTACTTTAACATTCACCTAGCCATCCATCCATCGATCCATCCATCCATCGATCCATCCATCCATCTATATATGTGAATGATAGAGCAACAGGAAGAGCAAGAAATCTTCCATCCAGTGGTTCACTCCCTGAATTTTGGCAACTACCAGGACTGGACTAGGCTGAATCAGGAGCCTGGAACTCCATCTGGGTCTCTAACAAGTGTAGCATAAACCCAGGCATCATTGCCATAATCTGCTGCCATGCAGGCACACCAGTAAGAAGCTGGATTTGAATAATGGATGAGTTCTGATCCCTAGATACTCTGATGTCATCCTGTCACACCACAATGCCCACCATCCATGTATTCATTTTTCCCCCCAATCCTGGGGTTTATTGATTGCATTAAAATTTCTAAAAATTTTAAGTGTTTTTTTTTTAATTTTAACTTTTAATTAGTTTTTAACAGACTCATTTTACTTTGTACATGTAATCCGAAGGACCTAATAACTTTCCCCTCCACCTTTACATTCTCCCCATCTCTCCCTCCCAAACTTTTTCTTCCCCCCCTTTTTTTTAGTTTTTGAGATAACATTTCAAATTTACATTACAGTACGAAGGCTTAACACTTCCCAGAATAAGAAGTTTAACAAGTAAAAAGCAAAAGACCCTAGTTTAGTGGGAAAAATAGACAATGGGTATAAAAATAATGTACAATAAATTTTGAAGTAGTCACAGATCATTGAAACTAGAGTAATAGAACACAGTTAACCACTGGTTTCACAAAGATATATAACAAATGTTTACAAAATAGTATTCTCAATAATGCTAATACACACAGACATTTTTTCTTTATTCTATTTTTAATTTTAACCCCTACAAATAAAGGAGAGCATGCAGTATTTGTCTTTCTAGGTCTGGTTTATTTCAGTCATCATGGTGTCCTCCAGTGGCATCCATTTGGCTTCAAATGGTAGAATTTTCTTCTCTTCTTTATACCTGAATAATATTGCATTGTGTATATCTACCACATTTTCTTTATCCATTTTTCTGATGGTGGACAGCTTCATTGATTCCCAATGTTGGCTCTTGTGAAGAGCTTCTATGAACATAATTATGAAGGTATCTCTTAATAGCATTCAAGTCTTTGAGATATACCCAATGTGGGATTGTTGGATCCTATGGCAAATCTAGTTCTAATTTTTTTTCTTTTTCAGATATCTCCACACTATTTTCCACAGGGGCTTCAGTAATTTATATTTCCACCAATAGTGTATAAGTGTTCCCCTTTCTCTACATCCTCACCAGCACTTGTTGCTCTCTGTTTTGGATTTTAGCCATTCTGACAGGGGTGAGGTGATAGCTCATTGTGGTTTTGATTTGCATTTCCCTGATGGTTTGAGATGCTGAGCCTGTTTTCACATATTTGTTGGCCATTTGTATTTCTTCTTTTGAGAACTGTCTATTAAAGTCCTTTGCCCATTTCTCAACTGGGTTATTTATTATTCTTGAGTTTTTAAAGTTACTAATATATCTGGAATATTAATCCTTTGTCAGAAAAGTGATTTGCAAATATTTCTTCATTCTTTTGGATGTCTCTTCACTCTATTGATTATTTTCTTTGCTGTGCAAAAGCTGCTGAGTCTGACATAGTCCCATTTATTTAGTTCTGCTTTCATTGGCTGTGCTTGGGGATCTTATCCAATAAGCCATCCCCTACAGCAATGTCTTGGAGTGATTTTTCTATGTGTTCTTCCAGAAACTTCATAGTCTCAGGTCTAAAATTTAAGTCTTTTATCCATCTTGAGTTTATTTTTGAATATGGTGATAGGTATGGATCTAATTTCATTCTTGTACACATATAAATCCAGTTTTGCCTGCACCATTTGTTCAAGAGACTATCCTTACTTCCTCTGTTTGGTATGAGCACTTTTGTCAAAAATCAGTTGGCTTGTATGTATGCGGATTAATTTCAGGGCTCTCTGTTCAGTTCCATCATTCTATGTATTGGGTTTTTTTTAATTTTTATTTAATGAATATAAATTTCCAAAGTACAGCTTATGGACTACAATGGTTCCCCCCGTAATTTCCCTCCCACCCACAACCCTCCCTTTTCCCACTCCCTCTCCCCTTCCATTCACATCAAGATTCATTTTCAATTTTCTTTTTATACAGAAGATCAATTTAGTATAAATTAAGTAAAGATTTAATCAGTTTGCACCCACACAGAAAAACAAAGTATAAAGTAATATTTGAGTACTATTTATAGCATTAAATCACAATGTACAGCACATTAAGGGCAGAGATCCTACATGAGGAGTAAGTGCACAGTGACTCCTGTTGTTGATCTAACAAATTGACACTCTTGTTTATGGCATCAGTAATCACCCTAGGCTTTGTCATGAGTTGCCAAGGCTATGGAAGCCTTTTGAGTTCACCGACTCTGATCATATTTAGACAAGGTCATAGTCAAATTGGAAGTTCTCTCCTCCATTCAGAGAAAGGTACCTCCTTCTTTGATGACCCATTCTTTCCACTGGGATCTCACTCGCAGAGATGTATTGGTTTTTATGCCAGTACTATGCTGCTTTGATCACTATAGCTTTGTAGTATGCTTTGAAGTGAGGTAGATGCCTCCAGCTTGACTTTGCTCATTCAGGATTGCTTTCAGTATTCTGGATCTTTTGTGATTCCATACAAATTTTAGGATTTCTTTTTCTAGTTTTGTAAAGAATGTCATTGGTAGTTTGATAGGGATTGCACTGAATCTGTAGATTGCTTATATAGAATAGACATTTTAATGATTTTGAATCTTTCAATCCATGAGCAAGTGGTATCCGTTTTTTTGGAGTCCTTAATGACCTCTTCTTCAATGTTTGATACTTTTCATTGTATTATAAACCTTTCACTTCTTTGGTTCAATTTATTCCTAAACAGTTGATTTTTTGGTGCCTATTGTGAATGAAATTTCTTTTTTCTTTTTTGACAGTGAATGAAATTTCTTTCTTGGTTTCTTTTTCTGTGAGTTCATCATTAACCTAGAAAAAGCACTTGATTTTGTATATGTATTTTGTAACTTGCAACTTTACTGAATTGGTTTATCAATTCTAACAGCTTTTTGGTGGAGTGTTTAGGTTTGTCCACATAAATCATGTCATCTAAAAACACACATATGATCTTGCTGAAATTGCTTTACAAAAATGTTCTCTATAAAGTTACGGTTTTTTTTTTATTTCAGTGAACTTTTTTTTAAACTTTTATTTAATGAATATAAATTTCCAAAGTACGACTTATGGATTACAATGGCTTCCCCCCCATACCGTCCCTCCCACCCACAACCCTCCCCTTTCCCCCTCCTTCTCCCCTTCCATTCATATCAAGATTCATTTTCGATTATCTTAATATACAGAAGATCAGCTTAGTATACATTAAGTAAGCATTTCAACAGTTTGCTCCCACACAGAAACATAAAGTGAAAAATAATAGATGATTTTTTTTAAATGATGATGAAATCAGATCAGACCTATTGTCATGTTTAATCCCAATGAGAGTCAAGTTGGGAATTGATAATTTTTTTTTTACAGAAGATCAGTTTAGCATACATTAAGTAAAGATTTCAACAGTTTGCACCCCCATAGAAACACAAAGTGAAATATATTGTTTGAGTACTCGTTATAGCATTAAATATCAAAGTACAGCACATTAAGGACAGAGATCCTACATGAGGAGTAAGTGCACAGTGACTCCTGTTGTTGACTTTACCAATTGACACTCCTGTCTATGGCATCAGTAATCTCCCTATGCTCCAGTCATGAGTTTCCAAGGCTATGGAAGCCCTCTGAGTTCTCCGACTCTTATCTTGTTTAGAGTCATAGTCAAAGTGGAGGTTCTCTCCTCCCTTCAGAGAAAGGTACCTCCTTCTTTAAAGACCTGTTCTTTCCACTGGGATCTCACTCGCAGAGATCTTTTGCCAGAGTGTCTTGGCTTTCCATGCCTGAAATACTCTCATGGGCTTTTCAGCCAGATCCGAATGCCTTTAGGGCTGATTCTGAGGCCAGAATGCTATTTAGGACATCTGCCATTCTATGAGTCTGCTGAGTATCTCACTTCCCATATTGGATCACTCTCCCCTTTATTTATTCTATCGGTTAGTGTTAGCAGGTACTAGACTTGTTTATGTGCTCCCTTTGACTCTTAGTCCTTTCATTATGATCAATTGTGAACTGAAATTGATCACTTGGAATAGTGAGATGACATTGGTACATGCCACCTCGATGGGATTGAATTGGAATCCCCTGGTATGTTTCTAACTCTACCATTTGGGGCAAGTCAGCTTGAGCATGTCCCAAATTATACATCTCTTCCCTCTCTTATTCCCACTCTTATGTTTAACAGGGATCACATTTCAGTTAATTTTCAACACTTAAGAATAACTGTGCATCAATTACAGAATTAAACCAGTCCTATTAAGTAGAACAGATAAAAAAACTACTAAGAGGGATAATGTATTAAGTTGTTCATTAACAGTCAGGGCTATGCTGATCAAGTCACCATTTCTCATAGTGTCCATTTCACTTCAGGAGGTTTCCTTTTTGGTGTTCAGTCAGTTGTCACCGATCAGGGAGAACATATGGTATTTGTCCCTTTGGGACTGGCTTATTTCACTCAGCATGATGTGTTCCAGATTCCTCCATTTTGTTGCAAATGACTGGATTTCGTTGCTTCTTACTGCGGTATAGTATATTCTAAAGAGTACATATCCCATAATTTCTTTATCCAGTCTACCGTTGATGGGCAATTAGGTTGGTTCCAGGTCTTAGCTATTGTGAATTGAGCTGCAATAAACATTAGGGTGCAGACCGCTTTTTTGTTTGCCAATTTAAATTCCTTTGGGTAAATTCCAAGGAGTGGGATGGCTGGGTCGAACGGTAGGGTTATCTTCAGGTTTCTGAGGAATCTCCAGACTGACTTCCATAGTGGCTTGACCAGTTGGCATTCCCACCAACAGTGGGTTAGTGTCCCTTTTTCCCCACATCCTCGCCAGCATCTGTTGTTGGTAGATTTCTGTATGTGAGCCATTCTAACCGGGGTGAGGTGAAACCTCATTGTGCTTTTGATTTGCATTTCCCTGATTGCTAGTGACCTTGAACATTTTTTCATGTGCCTGTTGGCCATTTGGATTTCCTCTTTTGAAAAATGTCTATTGAGGTCCTTGGCCCATCTCTTAAGTGGGTTGTTGGTTTTGTTTTTGTGGAGTTTCTTGATCTCTTTGTAGATTCTGGTTATTAACCCTTTATCTGTTGCATAGTTTGCAAATATTTTTTCCCATTCTGTCGGTTGTCTCTTCACTCTCCTGACTGTGTCTTTTGCAGTACAGAAACTTCTCAATTTGATGCAATCCCAATAGTTGATTTTGGCTTTGACTGCCTGTGCCCCCCGGGTCTTTTCCAGAAATTCTTTGCCTGTGCCAATATCTTGAAGGGTTTCTCCAATGTTCTCTAGTAACTTGATGGTGTCAGGTCGTAGATTTAGGTCTTTAATCCATGTTGAGTGGATTTTTGTGTAAGGTGTAAGGTAGGGGTCTTGCTTCATGCTTCTGCACGTGGAAATCCAATTTTCCCAGCACCATTTTTTGAATAGACTGTCCTTGCTCCATGAGTTAGTTTTAGATCCTTGATCAAATATAAGTTGGCTGTAGATGTTTGGGTTGATTTCTGGTGTTTCAATTCTGTTCCATTGGTCTATCCATCTGTTTCTGTACCAGTACCATGCTGTTTTGATTACAACTGCCCTGTAGTATGTCCTGAAATCTGGTATTGTGATGCCTCCGGCTTTGTTTTTGTTTTACAAGATTGCTTTAGCTATTCGAGGTCTCTTGTGTCTCCATATAAATTTCAGCACCATTTTTTCCAGATCCGAGAAGAAGGTCTTCGGTATCTTGATTGGTATTGCATTGAATCTATAAATTGCTTTTGGGAGAATGGACATTTTGATGATATTGATTCTTTCAATCCGTGAGCATGGAAGATTTTTCCATTTTTTGCTATCCTGTTCTATTTCTTTCTTTAAGGTTTTGTAATTCTCATCGTAGAGATCTTGAACATCCTTGGTTAAGTTTATTCCAAGGTATTTGATTGTTTTTGTAGCTATTGTGAATGGGATTGATCTTAGAAGTTCTTCCTCAGCCATGGCATTGTCTGCGTATACAAAGGCTGTTGATTTTTGTGCATTGATTTTATACCCTGCTACTTTGCCAAACTCTTCTATGAGTTCCAATAGTCTCTTAGTAGAGTTCTTTGGGTCCCCTAAATAAAGAATCATATCATCTGCAAAGAGGGATAGTTTGAGTTCTTCCTTCCCAATTTGTATCCCTTTAATTTCTTTTTCTTGCCTAATAGCTCTGGCTAGAACCTCCAGAACTATATTGAATAGCAGTGGTGAGAGTGGACATCCCTGTCTGGTACCAGATCTCAGTGGAAATGCTTCCAAGTTTTCCCCATTCAATAGGATGTTGGCTGTGGGTTTTTCATAGATTGCTTTGATTGTATTGAGGAATGTTCCTTCCAAACCCAGTTTGCTTAGAGTTTTCATCATGAAAGGGTGTTGTATTTTATCAAATGCTTTCTCTGCATCTATTGAGATAATCATATGGTTTTTTTCTGTAGTTGGTTAATGTGGTGTATCACATTGATTGATTTGCAAACATTAAACCATCCCTGCATACCAGGGATAAATCCCACTTGGTCTGGGTGGATGATCTTTCTGATGTGTTGTTGCATTCTACTGGCCAGTATTTTTTTGAGGATTTTTGCATCTATGTTCATCAGGGATATTGGTCTGTAATTCTCTTTCAGTGCTGCATCTTTTTCCGGCTTAGGAATTAAGGTGATGCTGGCTTCATAGAAAGAATTTGGGAGGATTCCCTCTCTTTCAATTGTTTTGAATAGTTTGAGAAGAATTGGAGTTAGTTCTTCTTTAAATGTCTGGTAGAATTCAGCAGTGAATCGATCTGGTCCTGGGCTTTTCTTTGTTGGGAGGGCCTTTATTACTGTCTCAATTTCTGTCTCAGTTATGGGTCTGTTTAGGTTTTCGATGTCTTCCTGGTTCAATTTAGGTAGGTTGCATGTGTCCAGGAATCTATCCATTTCTGATAGGTTTCCCTGTTTGCTGGCATACAAGTCCTTGTAGTAATGTCTGATGATTCTTTTTATTTCTGTGGTGTCTGTTGTTACATTTCCTTTTTCATCTCTGATTTTATTGATTTGGGTCTTTTCTCTTCCTTTTTTAGTTAGTTGGGCCAATGAGGTGTCAATTTTGTTTATTTTTTCAAAAAACCAGCTCCTCATTTGGCTGATTTTTTGTAATGTTTTTCTTGATTCAATCCTGTTGATTTCTTCTCTGATTTTAATTATTTCTCTTCTCCTACTAGATTTGGGTCTGGTTTGCTGTAGGTTTTCTAGATCCTTGAGGTGAATTGAAAGCTCATCTAGTTGGTGCCTTTCCAATTTCTTGATGTAGGCACCTATTGATATAAACTTTCCTCTTAACACTGCTTTTGCTGCGTCCCATAAGTTTTGGTATGTTGTGCTGTTATCCTCATTTACTTCCAGAAAGTTTTTGATTTCTCTTTTGATTTCTTCTATGACCCATTGTTCATTCAGGAGCATGTTGTTCAATCTCCATGTGTTTGCGTATGCTCTAGGGATTCCTGAGTTGATAATTTCCAACTTCATTCCTTTCTGGTCTGAGAAGCTGCATGGTATGATTCTAATTCTTTTGAATTTGCTGAGACTTGCTTTATGGCCTAGTATGTGGTCAATCCTAGAGAAGGTTCCATGTACTGCTGAGAAGAATGTAAAATCTTTAGCTGTAGGATTGAAAGTTCTGTATATATCTGTTAGATCCATTTGGGCTATAGTGTCGTTTAAATCTACTGTATCCTTGTTGATCTTCTGTCCTATTGATCTGTCTATTTCTGAGAGTGGAGTATTGAAGTCCCCCAGTACTATTGTATTGGGGTCTAAGTCTCCCTTTAAGTCCGTTAATAAATCTTTTAGATAAACTGGTGCCCTGTAGTTAGGTGCATATACATTGATAATTGTTATATCTTCCTGTTGAATTGATCCCTTAATCATTATATAGTGTCCCTGTTTGTCTCTCTTAACAGTTTTTGTGGTAAAGTTTATGTTGTCCAATATTAAGATGGCTACGCCCGCTCTTTTTTCATTTCTGTTGGCATGGTATATCTTTTTCCAGCCTTTCACTTTCAGTCTGTATGGATCTTTGTTGGAAAGATGTGTTTCTTGTAAGCAGCAAATAGATGGGTTTTGTTCCTTAACCCAATCAGCCAATCGGTGTCTTTTAACTGGACAGTTCAGGCAATTCATGTTCAATGTGACTAATGATAAGTGGTAACTTTGCCCTGCCATTTGCCAAAGATAAGTTCTAATATATGCTTTGAATTCCTTGTGATCTTTTGCTGTGAGGTTTCCTTCCTTGGTTTCCTTCCTTTACCTTCTTTCATATTGATGACCGTGTTTCTGTGTTTCTGTGTGTAACACATCTTTAAGCATCTGTTGCAGGGCTGGACGAGTGGCAACAAATTCTTTCAATTTCTGTTTGCTATGAAAAGTCTTTATTTCACCTTCATTCACAAATGAGAGCTTTGCAGGATATAATATTCTGGGCTGGCAGTTTTTCTCTCTTAGTACCTGGGCTATATCTCGCCATTCCCTCCTAGCTTGTAGGGTTTCTGATGAGAAGTCAGCTGTGAGTCTGATTGGAGATCCTCTGAGAGTAATCTGACGTTTCTCTCTTGCACATTTTAGGATCTTTTCTTTATGTTTCACTGTGGAGAGTTTAATTACAACGTGCCGTGGTGAGGATCTCTTTTGGTCGTGTTTATTAGGGGTTCTGTGAGCTTCCTGTACTAGGATTTCTCTGTCCTTCTCCAAACCTGGGAAATTTTCTGCTAATATCTCACTAAAAAGGCCTTCTAATCCTTTCTCCCTCTCCATGCCTTCAGGAACTCCTAGAACCCGAATGTTGGGTTTTTTAATAGTATCCTGAAGATTCCCGACAATATGTTTTAGATTTCTAATTTCCTCTTCTTTTCTTTGGTCTGACTGTATCCTTTCCTGTTCTCTGTCTTCTAAGTCCGATATTCTCTCTTCTGCTTCACCCATTCTGGTTGTAAGGCTCTCTATTGTGTTTTTCATTTGATCTATTGAATTCTTCACTTCAGTCACTATCCCAGTTTCCTGTTTTACTAGTTGTTTCGTTTCATTTTGATTCCTCCTTAATATTTCATTTTCACAAGAGAGATTTTCTATCTTGTCCATTAAGGATTTCTGTAGTTCAAGAATTTGTTTTTGAGAACTTCTTAATGTTCTTATCAATTTTTTGAGATCTGCTTCTTGCATTTCTTCTATGTCATCATCTTCATAATCTTGAATTGGGGTGTCTTTTTCATTTGAGGGCGTCATGGTGACTTCTTTGTTTTTATTACCTCGGTTTTTATGTTTGTTATTTGGCATATTGGAGATATTTGGTTTCTTCACTCTGGTGCTTTTTCTTGTTATACTATGACTCTAGATTAAGTGGACTATCTGTTTTTGATGGAGCCTTAGGGCTTGAGATGGGTGTGGCCTGAGAGCTCTGTTTGGTGTGCCAAAGGTGACACTCCCAGGTTAGGCGTGGTAAATCTCTCTCTCTCTCTCTTTCTTTTTTTGATTCAAAAGGGAAGTAATTCCACACAGCTGAACGAAGTTGGAGGTAGTTAGCAGGCAAATGATATACCCACAGGAGCCAGAGATCGGAAGCTCTTTCCCAAGGACCACACAGGGAATCTGTTCGGCCCTCAGAGTGGGCTCAAAGTCTCCTTCAGTCTCCCACTGGGTTGCCAAAGTTACGGAATTGTAGCATCTCTGGAGAGTGCTCACGTGAATTCCGTGAGTTCTCTCCCCCACCGTCTCTTTTTTCACAGCCTCAGTTCAGTAGCACCACAAATTTACTAGGTCCTAATCTCCTGTTAATTCGCCCCGCCCAGAGTCAGGTTTTTCTGCTAGGCTCAGGGCCGGTGCAGACCTGAGGTCGCTCTGCTTATGACGTATGTCCAAGATGGCGCCTGCTCTTTGTCTTGCTCGCCCTTGAGAAGTGAGCGGAGAGAGAGAAACCCGTGTCCATACCAGTCACCTTTTTTTTTTCTCTCTCTCTCTCTCTTTCAGTTAGCCTGGTGAACTTCCCCCCCCCCCGGGGGTCGTTCCCTCTAGTCTCCTCTCTCCGCTTGCCTGCCGGTGTCTCGGGCTATTGAGGTTTGGCTCACCTCGCGTTCCAGAGCTGGTGTGTTGAGTCTGCCGCTGGTGTCCCAAACTGTGGGCTCCCACGCTCTCCACGCAGGTCCACTGTGAATCACGCGTTCCGGAAGAGTTTCTTCTGCTGTTTCCTCCCCTACTCTTCCTTGAACCTGCAGTATCTCCACTTTTATTAAACTATCTCTCCCCGGACTATCAGTGTGCTCCTTCCTATTCCGCCACCTTGCCTCCTCCCTCAAGTTACGGTTTCTTTAACATGAAAGTAAGGAACTTTTCAAGAAGGACATCTCATTTTTTCTATGTAAAACGTATACTATTAAATATTTTTGAGTATAATATAAGATAATATCATCTATTATACATAGGAAATATATATATATAGGGGGACTATTGAGGAAAATAAGATTACATTGGTAGTTCCTTCATTCAAATTATGTAAGAATGTGATTTATACTTTATGTAATTTTTATTAATGATAACATAAGATTCTACCAGTAACTGTTCTTTCCAACATATTGTAGTGAGTTATTCTCCCCCCCCCCCATATTCTACTTGGTGATGCTGTTGACACATTGTTCAATTTCTAAAGTTTGCCCTTCAGGATCTTGACACCTCAACTTCATGGGGAAGATCTTTTCAGAACACTGAACAATATAGGAGTCAACAAAATTTTTTCTTCATGCCAGAATAAAGGTATTTATATTACTTTATCATGATCTCCATCAACTATTTATTATGTCATGTATAGGAGTATTTAAAGCCTGTTGGGATATTTTATTAGATAATAACTTTTATATAACATATTTAAGTAAGAATATTCTAGAGACAGCTGCAATATATTTTGAAATATTTCTTCACATTTCATAATTAAGTGGATAATTAAAATTAATAACTTCTTAGTACTGTATTTGTGAATTGTATGAAATGTGTTTATATTAAATAATTTTTAAAAAATATGAAACTTAAAAACAAATGTTTCAAAATTTGACTACATTTTTACAACATTTATTTTAAAGGCAGAGATGGAGAGAGGGAGGGAGAGACAGAGAGGTTCATTTGCTTCTTCACTCCCCAAATGGACACAATGGACAGGGCTGGGCCTGGCCAAAGCCAGAGCCTGGAACTCCACCCAGGTCTCCTACATGGGTGTCAGGGGCCCACTCAGGCTGTCTCTCGCTGCTTTCCCAGGTGCTTTATCAGAGAGCTGCAATGAAAGCGGAGCAGTCGATGCCTTAATATAGGATGCTGGCATCAGAGAAGCTGCTTACCTTGCTGGTCTACAATGCATGCCCCATTGCTAACTTCCTAAAAGAAATGAAAATTAAAAGAGTTATACATTGGTTTCCTTATTTCTCATTCTAGAAAGTCATGCATCTAACAATTGAATTTGAAAATTAGAATTTTCTGAATACTCGTGTCCATATGAATACAGTACTGTTGTGTTATAATATACACAGGATGGTTTTTTTATTTAATGTTTTCCCAGTAGAATTTTTACATGACATTATGACAATACCACTTTCTTTACTTATTTGCTTAATATTCCATGATGAAAATACCATGTAATACTTAAAAATTAGTTTTTCTAGAAGTGGGTAATGGAAAATTCAGTTTATGGAAACACATGAAAGTGAAAAAAATCATCTTTTATAAAGTACAGAGTTGTTCTAGTAAGTACAAAGTCATTCATTTATTGTAAAATCTGACTTGACTTGTTTTAACCTTTGTACTAATTAAATGCCACCTTTCTAAAATAATATGTATGAAACAGATTAATGCTAAATGTACTTTTTAATCATATTTCCCTATTGGGTTAACATAAAATCACTAGGAATTTTGTTTAATAAATGTGACTGTTTTTCTATTTAAGCCATCTTCAAGTTTGGTCTAGTCTTTAAAAGAATTAAGGACCATATTTTTAACTGATACTTTATTCCCATGATAATGTAACTAGTTTAACTTAAATATTATACATAAAATTTGCCTTATTTCAGATGTGGAAAGCACAACACAATTTAAGTAGCAAACGAGATGGAGGTATGTTGTCAAATTTTGTGAATGCATTGATTTATGACATAAACTGTAAGTAGCAAGTGGCATCCCTTTTTATTTTTGGTTCACTACTTTAGATAAAGCTAATGAACTATGTGAACATATCAACATTATAATGAGGAATATATTTATTATATAGTCTTCATATCCCATAGCTTAAAAATATCTCAAAAAGGTTTATGGGCTTCTCTTTTTCTGATTCTACACTTTGTACGCTTCTGCTGTCTCTGTGATACTGTCAGCCTACCTACGAAAGCTGTTTTCAGAAGACAGTGGCATCATCAGCTTCTTAAGTGCTTCGTAGTGACATAAGGGCCATCTCAAGTCCTTGTCATAGCCAGTCAAGCAATGACAGTTCATAAGCAGCTGCTTGACAGTAGACTTAACATCTGGGCTCATTTACTTTTACCCTCAAGAAAGTTTCCAAAATCCTTAGCAAGGAACAAAAACACAAATCCATTTGTCAAGACTAACCAGCCTACTTATGATACCACAAGTTCTCTTCCTGAGCTCTATCTCTTTGCATTCAGTCTGCTTTCCATCTATCAGGTATACTTTTTCCTTGTACTGTCAACTTCCATGACACTGCCACTAAAAAAACCTGCAGTAATGACATAAAATTCGAAACAATTTCTCTTCTGTGTGTGTTATGATAGTGCCCTACTTTATTCCTATCCCCATAGGGAAGTTGCCTCTTCATCTATATTTTTTAAAGATGTATTTATTTATTTAAAAGTTACAGTTCCACACAGAAAGGGAGGTAGAGAGAGAGAGGTCTTCCATCCACTGGTTTCCTCCCCAATTGGCCATCATGGCTGGAGCCAGGAGCTTCCTCTGGGTCTTCCCATGCAGGTGCGGGGACCCAAGGACTTGGGTCATCTTCTGCTTTCCCAGGCATAGTAGAGAGCTGGATCAGAAGTGGAGCAGCTGGGACTTGAACTGGTGCCCATATAGGATGTGGTGGCTTTACCCTCTCTGCCATAGCTCTGGCCCCTTCATCTATATTTTTAGACATAGCATATGGTTATTTAGAGATGGACAGTATTATCTTCATCTTTAATCACATTGTTAAGCTGAGGAAAGAATGAAAAAGAAGAAAAATACAGGATCACTGATATTTAACTCACAGTAATAATTCCATTGTGTAAATATAGACAAATTATATCTAATATTAATTTTGTACTTTAGTAATATATACAAATTTTTCTTGAAATTATCAACTTGTACTGATTTAAGAAGTTAATTATGACATCTTTGATATTAAAAAATGGAATTCTTTCTTTTTTTTCCAGCTACTGAGGAACTTAAAAAGTGACCTAGGAACCAACGAGTCCAGTTTAAGTCAACGTGTATTTTTAAAAGTGTCAAAAGAATATGTACACATTTTAAAGAAAAAATATGCTCTGTATTACAAACAATTACTGACCACTGCTATGTAACACATTTACCATTTACTTATGCTCTATATTATAAAATTTTACTGACCACTGCTTATGGAACACACCTGTTATTTCTTTTTAAATATATTATGTGGGAAAATCTTCATTAACTGAAACATTTAGTGTTATGTATCTACAATTGAAATTTTGTATTTCCAATTTATATTTTTGAAAAGATAGAGATAGTGGTAAGGGAGGGAGCAAGAAAAAGGGAAAGGGGAAAAGAGGGGGAAAACAGAGAGATCCCCCTTCCAATAGTACAGTACCCATATATCTGCAGTGAAATATAGGTGGGCTGTGCTGAAGCCAGGATCCAGGAATTCAATTCAGGTATCCTACTTATGTGGCAAGGATCCAATTACTTGTTCTATCACTCGCCACTTCCCAGAGCACACATTATTGGAAGCTAGGAATCAGGATGGGAGCCTGGTCTTGCTAGGGATTCCACCAGGGATGCAGGATATTTCAAACGGCATCTTAATTTCTGTTCCCAATGGCAGGCCACTTGCAGCACATGAAACTGTTTGTTGGGATGTATAACTAACTTAGCACAGATTTTGCAAATGAAAAGCAGTATGATTAACTTTTACAAACTCAATTGTCCAAATGGTGGCCATTATACAGCACCCAGAAAACCAAGTTGAATTGAATACTTTAATGGGATTAATTAAGGGCTTCTTTGTATTTGCCAATTTTTGCTACTACATACAAACCTAATGATTTGGTAGACATCATTTTGGTACACTGATACTCTGGCCAGTGTCAATACCATTGCTTGGATGCAATATAATTTTATAGTGCTACCAAAATTATGTAATTTTAACTTTAGGCATTGATTCATACACCTTCTTCATGGAGAAATTATGTTTACCTATGGCTTTCCATGTTTCCTTTTTAATTTTTATTACCTTTTAGGAAACAGTCTTAAAATTTAAAAAAAAATTAAGTTTTAGTACAAATAATTTGCCCTCTTAAAGAAAGTGAGAGTCATCTGCTGACATTATGCCATCACCTCTGACTACTTTGGAATATATTTCCTATAGTTAAGGACATACTAAATACAATAAAACACTCAGAATCACAAAGTTAACATTATTCTGTGTATCTGCAGATTTTTTTCCAGTTTTGTTACATGTCTTGTGATGTCCTTGATAATAAGAGAGTCCCACTCAGATCCATGAATTTCTTTTAGTTGTTGCCTTTCTTAGATTTCTTCAGTCTGGAGGAGTTCCTTCCTTTTCTTTGACATTAATGACCATGGATCTTTTGAAGACTAAATTCCAATCATGCAGAATGTCCCTGATTGGATATTTTCTGATATTTCAGTATAATTAGGTTAGGATTATACACTTTTTGTTAAGGGCATAACAGAAGGGATTCTGTGATCATTGCATACTGTCATGTAACCTACACTTTTGATTTCTCCCATTACTAGTGATGTTGCTGATGCTGTCTGTTGCATTTCTCCTCTGTAGTGTTCCCTTTTTTACATTTCACTTAGTTTTAATCAGGTTACGTCATTTGAGACTAAATATCTGTCCTTTCTCAATTTTTTATGATTCAATTTTTATGTTTTTTATTTTTTAGAAAACATTTAATAAATATAAATTTTGAAAGTGCAACTTTGGGATTATAGCTGTTTTTCCCCACATAACCACCCTTCCATCCAAAAATCATCCCACCTCCTATTCCCTCTCCCATCTCATTCTTCATTAAGATTATTTTTAATTATCTTTATATACAGAAGATCAACTTAGTATATACTAAGTAAAGATTTCAACAATTTGTACCCACACAGACACACAAAGTATACAGTACTGTTTGAAAAATATTTTTACCATTAATTCTCATAGTACAACACATTAAACACAGATCCTACATGGGGAGTAAGTGCACAGGGACTCTTGTTTTTGATTTAACAATTGATACTCTTACATTTATGACATCAGTAATAACCTGAGGCTCTTGTCATGAGCTGTCAAGGTTATGGAAGCCTCTTGAGTTCAAAAACCCCAACCTTATTTAGACAAGACCATAACCAAGTGGAAATTCTCCCCTCCGTTCAGAGAAAGGTACCTCCTTCATTGATGGCCCATTGTTTCTGCTGGGCTCTCACTCACAGTGATCTTTCATTTAGGTCATTTTTTGCCACAGTGTCTTGGCTTTCCATGCCTGAGAAACTATCATGAGATTTTTAGCCAGAGCTGAATGCCTTAAGGGCTGATTCTGAGGCCAGAGTGCTGTTTAGGGCATTTGCCATTGTATGAGTCTGCTGTGTATACTGTATACTGCTTCCCATGTTGAGTCATTCTCTCCTTTTTAATTCTATCAAGTATTATTAGCAGACACTGGTCTTATTTATGTGATCCCTTTGACACTTAATACTATCTTTATGATTAATTATGAACGTAAACTGATCACTTTAACTAGTAATGGCATTGGTACCTGCCAACTTAATGGGATTTGGAGTCCATAGCACGTTTTTAGCTTTACCTTTAGGGGTAAGTTCAAGTGAGCCTCTGCCGAACTGCACATCTCTTCCCTCTCATTGCCATTCTTATTTTTAACAGGCATAAATTTTCAGTTGGATTCTAACTGCTAAGAATAATTGTGTGTTAAATAAAGAGATTGATCAATGGTATTAAGTAGAAAAAGAAAATACTAAATAAAATAGTAAGTTTTTCCTTGACAGTAAGGACACGGGCTGATCAAATCTCTGTTCCTCATAGTGTCAGTTTCACTTCCACCATTTTCTATGTAGGTGCTTGGTTAGTTGTCACAGATCAGGGAGAACATATGATATTTGTCCCTTTGGGACTGGATTAATTCACTCAGCCTGGTGTTTACCAGATTCCTCCATTTTGTTGCAAATGACTGGATTTCATTTTTTTTATCGATGAGTAGTATTCTACAGAGTACATATCAAATAATTTCTTTATCCAGTCTACTGTTGATGGGCATTTGGGTTGATTCCATGTCTTAGCTATTGTGAATTGAGCTTCAATAAACATTGAGGTTCAGACAACTCTTTTATTTGCCAATTTAATTTCCTTTGGGTAAATTCCAAGGAGTGGGATGGCTGGGTTGTATGGTAGGGTTATATTCAGGTTTCTGAGGAATCTCCAGACTGACTTCCATAGTGGCTTGACCAGTTTGCATTCCCACCAACAGCAGGTTAGTGTCCCTTTTTCCCCAAATCCTCACCGATATGTGTTATTGGTAGATTTCTGTACATAAGCCATTCTAACTGGGGTGAGGTGAAACCTCATTGCAGTTTTGATTTGCATTTCCCTGATGGCTAGTGATCCTGATCATTTTTTCATGTGTCAGTGGCTGTTTGGATTTCTTCTTTTGAAAAATGTCTATTGAGGTCCTTGGCCCATCTCTTGAATGGATTGTTTTGTTGTTGTGGCGTTTCTTGATCTCTTTGTAGATTCTGGTTATTAATCCTTTATCTGTTGCATAATTTGCAATTATTTTCTCCCATTCTGTTGATTGCCTGTTCACTTTAATGACCTTTTCTTTTGCAGTACAGAAACTTCTCAATTTGATGTAATCCCATTTGTTAATTTTGGCTTTGTCTACCTGTGCCTTTGGGGGCTTTTCCAAGAAGTCTTTGCCTGTGCCTATATCTTGCAGAGTTTCTCCGATGTTCTCTAATAATTTGATGGTTCCAGGTTTTGGTTTTGATCTTTAATCCATGTTAACTGGATTTTTGTATAAGGTGTAAGGTAGGGGTTTTGCCTCATACTTCTGCATGTGGAAATCCAGTTTTCCCAGCACCATTTGTTGAAGAGACTGTTCTTGCTCTGGGAATAGGTTTTAGCTGCTTGATCAAATATAAGTTGGTTGTAGATGTTTGGACTGGTGTCTAGTATTTTTACTCTGTTCCATTGGTCTTGCCATCTGTTTCTATATCAGTACTGTGGTGTTTTGATTGTAACTGCCCTGTAGTCTGTAGTATGTCTCGAAATCTGGTATTGTGATGCCTCTGGCTCTGTTTTTGTTGTATAAGATTCTCTGGCTATTCGAGGTCTCCTGTGCCTCCATGTGAATTTCAGCATCATTTTATCCAGATCTGAGAAGAATATCTTTGGTATTTTGATTGGTATTGCATTGAATCTATAAATTGCTGTTGGAAGAATGGACATTTTGATGATATTGATTCTTCCAATCCATGAGCATGGAAGATTTTCCCACTTTTTGGTATCCTCTTCTCTTTCTTTAAAGTTTTGTAATTCTCATCATAGACATCTTTGATATCCTTAGCTAACTTTTTTCCAAGGTATTTGCTTTTTTATTGTTGCTGTTTTGAATGAGATAGATAGAAGTTCTTTCTCAGCCATGGCATTGTCTGTTTATAGAAAAAATGTTGATTTTTGTGCATTGATTTTATATCCTGCTACTTTGCCAAACTCTTCTATGAGTTCCAATAGTCTCTTAGAGGAATTCTTTGGATCCCCTAAATAAAGGATCACATTGTCTGCAAAGAAGGATAATTTTAATCCTTCCCAATTTGTATCCCTTTAATTTCTTTTTCTTGCCTAATGGCTCTGGCTAAAACTTCCAGTACTAAACTGAATAGCAATGGTGAGAGTGGGCATCCCTGTCTAGTAACAGATCTGAAATGCTATGGTATCAGCCTTGGATTTTTCATAAATTACCTTGATTGTGTTGCAGAATGTTCCTTTTATACCCAATTTGTTTATGTTTTCATCATGAAAGGGTGTTGTATTTTATCGAATGCTTTCTCTGCATCTATTGAGATAATCATATGGTTTTTCTTCTGTAGTTGGTTAATGTGGTGTATCACCTTGATTGATTTGCGAACGATGAACCATCCCTGCATACCAGGGATAAAATCCCACATCTTTCTGATGTGTTGTTGCATTCTATTAGCCAGAAATTTATTGAGGATTTTGACCTCTATCCATCAGGGAAATTGGTCTGTAATTCTCTTGGCTGCATCTTTTTCAGGTTCAGGAATTGAGGTGATTCTGGTGTCATAGAAAGAATGTGGGAGGATTCCCTCTCTTTCAATTGTTTTAAATAGTTTGAGGAGAATTGGAGTTAGTTCTTCTTTAAATGTCTGGTAGAATTCAGCAGTGAATTCGTCTGGTCCTTGGCATTTCTTTGTAGGGAGGGCCTTTATTAATGATTCAATTTCTGACTTGCTTATGAGTCTGTTTAGGTTTTCTGTGTCTTCATAGTTCAATTTAGGTAGGTTGTATGTGTCCAGCAATCTATCCATTTCTGCTAGATTTCCCTGCTTGTTGGCATACAACTCTTTGTAGTAATTTCTGATGACTCCTTATTTCTGTGGTGTCTGTTATGACATTCCCTTTTTCATCTCTGATTTTATTGATGTGGGTCTTTTTTTTTAAGCTAGTTGGGCCAATGGGGTGTCAGTTTTGTTTATTTTTTCAAAAAAACAGCTCTTCATTTTGCTGAACTTTGGTAATTTTTTTGGATTCAATCCTGTTGATTTCCTCTCTAATTTTAATTATTTCTCTTCTACTAGTTTTGGGTCTGGTTTGCTGCAGTTTTTCTAGATCTGTGGGGAGCAACTCGGACTAGACTAAGTTACTGGAATTAAGACTTATTCTATGCATCTGCTTTCCCACAATATGGCGCTGAGAAGGGAAACAGCTTCTACACAGCTGCCTCCAGTTCAACCAATAAACTGTGGGACCTGCTCCTGATTGGAGGAGAGCAGCATACTCGGTGTGTGGGTAGCAGAGTTGGGATTGGCGGAAGAGGACTATAAAGGAGGAGAGAGACGGCATGCACCAGGAACATCTAAGGGGAACACCTGTGCAGCCACCGAGAGAGCCGGCCGGCGGTGTGCCGCTCCCCTGCGGAAGTGGGGAATGTGGCAGGGGGAACCGCCCTTCCACGGAGGTGGAAGGGACGGCAGCCAACCCGGGAAGGACCAGCAGCCAACCCTGGAAGAACCAGCAGCAAACCCGGGAAGGGCCGAGCAGACGAAAGAACAGCGCAGGGTCCTGTGTCGTTCCTCCACGAAGACGGGGAGCGACATAATGGTGCCGTGACTCGGATATGAAGCCTAGGCAGGGCTTAGTGTCGTTCCTCCATGAAGAGGGGGAGCGACAAGATCCTTGAGATGCATTGATAACTCATTTATTTGGTGCTTTCCAATTTCTTGATGTAGGCACCTATTGATATAAACTTTCCTCTTAACACTGCTTTTGCTGTATCCCATAAATTTTGATATGTTGTATTGTTATCATTTACTTCCAGAAAGTTTTGATTTCTCTTTTTGATTTCTGTATGACCCACTGTTCAATTTGGAGCATGTTGTTCAGTCTCCGTGTGCTTGCATATGCTCTGGAGATTCCTGAGTTGCTGATTTCTAGCTTTATTCCATTGTGGTCTGAGAGATGCATGTATGATTTTGATTCTTTTGAATTTGCTAAGACTTGCTTTATGGCCTAGTATGTAGTCAGTCCTAGAGTAGGTTCCATGTACTGCTGAGAAGAATTTATATTCTTTAAGTGCAGGATGAAAAGTTTTATAGATATCTGTTAGATCCATTTGGTCTATATGTCAATTAAATCTACTGTTTCTTTGTTGATTTTCTGTCTGGTTGATCTGTCCTTTGCTGAAAGTGAAGTATTGAATTCCCCCACTACTACTGTATTGGAGTCTTAGTCTCCTTTCAGTCTCTTAACATATCTTTTAAATATCCCGGTGCCCTGTAACTATGTGCATAAATGTTTATAATAGTTACATCTTCCTGTTGGATTGATCCCTTAATCATTATTTAGTGTCCCTTTTTGTTTTCTTTTAACAGTTTTGTTGTTAAAGTCTATTTTGTCTGATATTAAGATGGCTATGCCAGCTCATTTTTCATTTTGGTTGGCATGGAATATCTTTTGCCAACCTTTCACTTTCAGTCTGTATGCACCTTTGTTGGAAAGATGTGTTTCTTGTAAGCTGCAAGTAGATGGGTTTTGTTCCTTAATCCATTCAGCCAGTCTGCAAATTTTGACTGGAGAGTTGAAGCTATTTACGTTCATTATGACTATTGGTAAGTAGTGACTTGCCCTATCATTTTTCCAAAGATATTTCTAATATATATTTGAACTTCCTGTAATCTTTTACTGAGAGATTTTTTTTTCCTTTACCTTCTTTCATGTTGATGACAGTGTTTCTGTGTGTAACACATTTTAAGCATTTTTTGCAGGGCTGAATGAGTGGTGACAAATTCTTTCAATTTCTGTTTGCTATGAAAGGTCTTTATTTCACCTTCATTCACAAATGAGAGCTTTGCAGGATATAACATTCTGGGCTGGCAGTTTTTTCTGTTAGTGCTTGGGCTATATCTCGCCATTTCCTCCTAGCCTGTAGGGTTTCTGATGAGAAGTCTGCTGTGAGTCTAATTGGAGATTCTCTGATGGTAATCTGGCAATACTCTCGCACATTTTAGAATCTTTTCTTTATGTTTCACTGTGGTGAGTTTGATTACAATGTGTCATGGAGAGTATCTGTCCTGGTCCTGTCTATTGGGAGTTCTGTGTGCTTCCTGTACTTGAGGTCTCTTTCTTTCTCCAAACTTATGAAGGTTTCTACTAGTATCTCACTAAAAAGGCCTTCTAATCCTTTTTCTCTCCGTGCCTTCAAGAAGTCCCAGAACCCAAATGTTGGGTTTTTTAATAGTATCCTGTAGATTCCCAGTAATATTTTTTAGATTTCTAATTTCCTCTTCTTGTCTTTGGTTTGACTGTATACTTTGCTGTGCTCTGTCTTCTAAGTCTGATATTCTCTCTTCTGCCTCACTGATTCTGTTTTTAAGACTCTCAACTGTATGTTTTATTTGTTCTTCTGAATTCTTCATTTCATTTTGATTTCTCTTCAATATCTCAATTCCATGTTCTATTGGATTCCTCATTTCATTTTGATTCTTCCAAAGATTTCATTTTCTTGAGAGAGATTTTCTTTCATGTCCTGCATGGATTTCAGTAGTCCATGCATTTGTTTTTGATTACTTCTAAGTATTCTAATCATCAAATTTTTGAGTTCCATTTATTGCATTTCTTCTTTCTCATCGACTTCATAATCTTGTATTGAAGTGTCATGTTCTTTTTTTTTTTTGACAGGCAAAGTTAGACAGTGAGAGAGAGACAGAGACAGAGAGAACGGTCTTCCTTCCATTGGTTCACCCCCCAAATGGCCACTATGGCCAGCATGTTGTGCCGATTCGAAGTCAGGAGCCAGGTGCTTCCTCCTGTTCTCCTATGTGGTTGCAGGGCCTAAGCACTTGGGCCATCCTCCACTGCCTTCCCGGGCCACAGCAGAGAGCTGGACTGGAAGAGGAGCATCCAGGACAGAACCAGCACCCCAACCAGGACTAGAACCCGGAGTGCCAATGCCGCAGGTGGAGGATTAGCCTAGTGAGCCACGACACTGGCCAAGTGTCATGTTCTTTTAGGAGTATCATATTGTCTTCCTTATTCTTGTTTTTTGGATTGTTCCAATTGTGGTTTGGCATTTGTGGAGATACTCATTGATTTCTTCTCCCCCCCCCCACTTCAGTGCCTTTTATTGTTTTACAATGACTTTGTAGATAATTGGACTGTCTGAATCTCTAGAGGCTTGTGGTGTGTGTGGCCAGAGATCTCTGTTCAGTTTTTCAAGATTAAGGGCATGCCTAAGGTGACACCCCCAGGTTTGGCATGGTAAATCTTCCCTCCCTTTTATTTTTTAATCAAATGGGAAGCAATTCTGCTCAGCTGAGCTCTTCTCCTCGATGGCAATCAGTGCCTGAGTGCTAGCACGATTGGGCATAATATTCATCTGCTCTGTTCCAAGGACCACGCAAAGGATCTGTTCAGTCCTCAGTGTAAGTTCATATTCCCCTGCAATGTCTCTCCCGGGTAACCAGAGCTGTCTGAGCTTGCAGCATCTGCCAATGAGACTCAAAGTCTCAGCCACACCTTGAGTTCTCCCACACACCCTCAGGTTTTTTTTCCCACAGTCCCAGTTCAGAAGCATCACACAGTCACAAGTTCCTAGCCGCCTGTTATTTCTCCCTACCAGAGTCGAGTCTCCACTCAGCTGATTGCTGGTTGCAGCCCAGAGCTGGAACAGCTGTTACATATGTCCAAAATGGCGCTTACTCTGTTGGCTCCTATGTCTTTGTAAGGTGATTTGAGAGAAATGTGTCTGTACTCTCCCTTTTATTTTTTATCTCCTCTAGTTAGGCTAGTGTACTTTCCCCCACAGGGCTTCAAGCCTCATTCCCTCTAGGCCCTTCCTGCTGCTTGTTGGCCAGTGTCTCAGGCTACTGCAGTCTCATCTCACCTCACTTTCCAGTGCTGGTGCCTAGGCTCTCAGCTATTTGAATTCCAAGCTGTGGGTGCCCAAGCCCTCCATGTAGGTCCACTGTGTCCCTCTAATTACAGAAGAGTTTCCTCTGCCATTTTTTCCCTAACTCTTCCCTTAGACTACACTATCTCCTCTTTTATTAAACTATCTTCATCTGGGCTAGATCAGTAAGCTCCCTGCCTATTCTGAAATCTTGGAACAGACAGACAAGCTTCCTTAATGCATGTGGTCTCAGCGCAGCATTTTAAGAGCTCTCAAATTTTCAACATATTTTTTTACTTCTATCAGTATAAATCCATGGTTTTTTTCCCCCCAAGGGTTCTATATATTGACAGTTTGTTTCCTACCAGTTCCTGGAGGTATTTTATTTTATTTTATTTTATTTTTCTGCTCCTACTCCTAGAACAATAATGAGAAAAAGTGAATATTATAGGTATTAATGTATCATTGAAATTTCAAAGGGAAATAGTATATATATGTTGTATTTGGGATTTTTGTTTTGTTTGATTTTTGTAGATAGTCTTTATTAGTGAATTAGTATTCTATTGATGTATAACATCATCACAAAATTACTTTCTCAAAGTCACATGCAATTGTAATCTCATATTTTGTCTGAGTCCATTCCTAGTGGCTAGTCCCAGTTCTTGACCTTGAGGACTACCTCAAATCACTTTGTTCATTCAGGAAAGACAGTTTGTCACCTATGATTTTTAAATCTGGATAATCCATTATAACCTACTTTTGTACTAACTTTTTTTAATTAATGATTTTGGAATTGTAAAACATCTGCAAAACTCTTCACAGTTCCCATACTGTAATCATCAGAGGGAAGTCACAGATCATGCTCACACTCAGCAGAAGCTTACACAACTTGACAATACTAAGAGACAGAAACGACTGTCGCCACACTCTCAAGTGTCCACCTCAGCTACATGGAGGAAGTTCCTTCATCACAGTAGTTTTTTAAATTCTTATCACAAGTGAAGGTTAAATTTCATAAGATGTTTATTTTGCATAAATGTAGATTTGTTTGAAAATGGAATTAGAGTTAAGCGAGGATGGCTAAGAAATGCATCTTTGATCATCTTCATGGAGTTTTAAAGATTTGGTATCCGAACTTCTGTTAATGGTGGCTGGAATCTCAAGGGTCTTAGGACTGAAATGTCTGAGGCTCTGAACACCTCTTTGCTTTACCCACAGCAGATTGGGAAAAAGAACAGTCTGTTTCTTTCACTCTGACACCAGTCAGCTTTTTGTGCTTTCTCGGTGATCAGTGGATTGTTAAAACTCATCCAGCTTTCTAGACTTGCTACAGTTTGAACTGAAGTGTGTTTATGTATGATACTAAAGGAAACACACAAGCCTGAAAATACCCTGTCTGGAAATAATGAGACCTTGAAGAGACATTAATTAACTTCCTATTTTAATCTGTGGCATCTATGTAGCTTCTAAGTTCTTTTAAAGAAGATTTATTTATTTATTATCTATTTAGAAGAGCCATAGCTCCTTGAAGTTCTTTCCCAACAAAGCTTAAATCTGTCAAGTCTGATTTGTAATCAGTTACAAATGTGACGTGGACAGAAAGATACATAAGGAATTTAAAAATCAATATTTGTATATCCTTAGTGTTTCAGCACATCTTCTCACAGCTTAATTCTTTTATTACAGCTGAAACTGAGACCCTAAATAATGCATTGAATTTTTATACCATCAGACCCCTGTCTCTAGTCTTCCTTCCTTACATTGACTCACTGAATTGAGGGACTTTAATAGCCAGCCCTGGAAGGTTATAATCAGATAGCACCTTAATGACTGGAATAGACTCAACGAGTTTCATTTAGGGGAATTTTAGGCCCAGAGCAAAAAGCACTGAAGCCCACTGGCCATCCAAACCCTGGTCTGAAGAGTTTGGCATTACTGACTAGTGAGGAACTTCAGCATGATCTGAGCCTGTTACTAGATGAGATAACCACTGTGACTCCAGCCAGCCCCTTATTGCCCAGCTGAAGAACAACATACAGCTGTCCCTATTCTACTCTCCTAATATTCTGACTCCCACCTTCTTACAGCCTCCTTTTAAAAATTCCAAAACACCTTATCCAGCACATTGGTAGTTCTGGAGTTAGAAGTCTTCTACCCCCTCATCTGTTGATAGACTGAACGGTATCTTTTCCTACCCTCACATCTTATCAGTATTTTGACTGAGCACTGGAAACAGGAACCAAGAACATTCAGAAATGGAAAATTTTGGCAAATGTGGCAGATATGTTCACACCCTTGTTGCTGCCAGGTGCCAATGGATAGATGGATAGAACAATTGGCTGTGGCAATGCACCAAGGTGTACCCACTCAAGCTGTTGGAGGAGGGAGAGGCCACTTCAGTCGGTGTTAACAGTCCCTGCTTTTGAGGTTTTGCCTTCTGGGGGAAACAGGGACAATCCCAGCAGCTGCCAGAGCCACTTGTTGCCCTGGGGAAATTCATATATTATGTTCCATCTTTGTTTTTGTGGTTTCAAAAATATTTATGTTAAAAACAGAGTAAAAGAGAAAGAGAGAACTTCCATCTGATGATTCACTTTCCCAAATGGCTGAAAAGGCCAGGGCTGGGCCAGGCCAAAGCTAAGACCCTAGAACTCCGCTGGCTCTCCCTTATGGGTGCAGAGGCCACTGTACATGGGCCATCTGCTGCTGCTTTCTCAGGACCATTAGCAGGGGGCTGAATCAGAAGTGTAACAGACAGAACTTGAACTGCTGCTCATATGGGATGCCAGCATTGCAGGTGGCTGCTTCAGCCACTGCACATCACTGCCAGCTGTACCACGGTTCTTTTAATCTGTTTTCCTTTCATCATTTTGGCCATCTTCTAGAATGTAGTTTAATTGCGGACTTTATTCCGTGGCTTTCAGGTCAGTTCCTGCATGCTCTTTTCCTCCCCAGTTCTGACTCTAGTATGATTGGACAGCAAATTTTTATCTTAAAATCCTAGATGACAGGATAACTTGATTTCTATACTAGTGGTTTTACCCCCTTGGTACCTGGCCAAGAAAACCACTTGTGTTTCACTAAGGTAATTTCTTGTGTTCTTTGCTTTCTGTGTTGAATTCTCATTGTTTGCGAAGAGCTGAGTGTTAATAAGGAAGATTGCTTTGGGTGTTTACTCATTTTCCAATATTTGGTGATCACTATAAGTATGACTACATCAGGCCTGTAACTGATTAACTCACTCTAAGTGGGTGGATATTATTTCACAATGAAAAGTGTCCTTATTTTGAACAGTTACTTTGAGGGACTCCTTCCCATCACTGGCCCAGAGATTGAATAGGGACAGTTTCATAAACCTGTCAGATATGTTCTGAGACATTGTATCAACAATTCTGATTCTTCTCTAAAACCCTAAGCAGTGTTCTTAAATACAGATTTCAGACTGCTTTAAAATCAACGGAATAGGTAAGAATGTCCAAAACTTGGGGGGGAAATCCTGGAACACCTAGAAAGTATCTAATGTAAAACAGGACAAAAGTTAATCAGACTAAATGAATTAATGACATCTGGGGATTTCCATCTTTCATTTAAAGTGTTGTTGGTTCTAATATTTCAATGTTTCACCTTCTAGGTCCAGGAAAACTGTTCCCGTGATTTCAGTGGTTTACTGTATTTTGGTAAAGTGTTGTTCTGTAACCAGAGAAGAAGTGTTTACTTTCTACTCCCTCCACTTAATTGCTCTAACATTCAAAAATTTTTATAAATATGGTATATGTGGGGGGGGCAATGTGATTGTCTTCATGAATTCATCAGAATCTGTTCCAATAACAGAATATATTTGGAAACATTGGCATATCTAAATCTCATGCATAAAATGCCTGGCTTGTAGGGCCTTCAGTCTTGCACTGAGTAAATGGACTTCTCGAATATTTTAGCATATCCAATAATTTCAAAATACTAGACACTGCAGCTTTAAAAAAATCTAGTTTTGTCATAGATTTGCCTTTTAACTTGGAGAATTTTCCAAGTGTGAGATTATATGTCAAAGGAAATTTAGTTACTGTATTTAAGGCAAATAGCCAATCCACAAACTATAACATACCTGCTTGTAGACTGTAACTCTGTTCATTGTTTTTAGACTGCTAACTTGGAGAGTTTTCTGGGTCTGAGACTAACATGGATACTCAACCTTTCATGCTGTACTTACATGAAAAGTCAGTTATCATGTCTACTATTTGATTGTATCTCTATTCACTATTTTTAAGATGTCAACCTGATTTATCTTGTGCTTGGTGTTTTCCTATTTGAGTTGTGTGCCTACTGCCTGTAAGAAGTCTACAGAAGTACAATTCTCAGCAGGATAATGCCTGGCACTTTGAGGTGATGATTTGCACCTACAGAATAAACAAAAGTAAGTTTAACAATGGACTTCAGGTAAATTTAGTTTGAGAGCCACTTGTTTAACCTCTCTGTTGCTCAAATTGGGACAAAACTGTTCTTTGAAAATGCCTCCTGTTCATGACTTCCCTTCCAACATGGTAGCAGATCAATAGCTGGGTCAAATCTAACTGGGCAATGAGGGATAAGTAAAATTTAGCTGCAGGATGGCTGATCAGCGTTGTGCCCCCCAAAAGATCTTGATCACAAAGAGGAAATAAATATCAAGATGGAATCACAGGTTTTAATCCTAAACAAAATTAGGTTAAAGCCAAGAGGTTTTAAAGGGAGGGTCATTATGTGTGGTTGCCTGGTAGTCACTGTCACAAAAGACTCTGATAGAACTATACCCATTAAAGAGTACCCCAATTTCAAAAGAGAGATGCTAACTAGAAGTGATACCTGCCATCCTCACATGTAGTGCTAGATTCTATAGACAGCACCTACAGCACACCTAGGGAGGTGTTGAGAAAGGGCTTTGACCTCTTTGTACATGAGAAGCAAGGATTAGGACTGGAAGGAATGACTCAAAATTTGGGGAAAATAAAATGACCAATGGTATACATTTAAAAATGTGGACATTCCACCAAAAACTGGCTGCGGTGTCTGAGAATAACAGCCACTTGTGAAGTACTGCAGGAGACAGAGCTCACTTTTGGTCATCTCACCACAGTGCATACAGCTTACTATGTGCTGCCGCTTCTGTAACAACAAGGATCTTACTGCTTACTTCAGGCCCTATGGTAAAAACTAACCTGTACTATTTGATAACTGAAATGGTCCTGTAAAACTGAATCATATTTTAATCCATCCACCTTGCCCTCAGACTCCCCTGAGGAAACTATGTGACTGATTATAGGTCATGTAAGATACATCTTATTAGGCTGGATCTGACTGATATCCCCTTACAGGTTACAGATCGGGAACTCTTCGTGTATCAAAACAGCTTCACAGGACAGGACAATCAAGGGTTGGATATGAAGTAGTAACTCTCCCAGAAACTGCAGAATCAATAGCACTGCCACAAGGTATCTTAACCCAGAAAGCTGAGCTCAAAGCACTCTCCCATCCCTTGCAGCTTAGAGGAAGCACAAGAATAAATATCCACAGCATTGAAAGGGGAATATTGATGGCCTTGGCTGTTGCTGGGTTAGCAATGATGTACCTGGGCCTCCTTTTTATTCAAAGAAAATAGAAAAACATACAGAAGTCTGCCAGTTTCCAAAACTTGCCTCACAGTTATGTCTTCCACTGGTAGGATCTTACTATCTCTGTCCCACAGTTAGGAATGGGGACTGAATTTGGCACATTGAAGCCTTGGCCAATTATATTCAAAGTGTCATAAATGACAGAGCCAGAGGACTGTGCTTATTAAATAACAGAAGTTTCCTACTGAGGCAAGTAGTTCTCTAAAGCTACAGCTGCTAGGGGGAAAACATGCCTCCCCTGAAACAGAATGCTGTGTAGACATTGTTGATAATTCCACAACTATCTCCTTAGCTCACCAAGATAAACACACTCAGGTTGGTTCTATGTTTTAATCTATGGCTCCCCTCCTGCTATGGGACTGAACAATTCTGGTGGAAAAATAATCTTTCTGGTTTTCATTACAGGGAGAGGAATGCTAGTGTGTCATCATTGTGGAATGAGGAGGCACCTGCAAGATAAAGCTGTGCAAAGATAAACTGGGCCAGAATCTATCATGGTTCACTTCACATGCAGCTGTCCATATTCTTTGATCCCCTATTCCTGATTCTTCCTTCCTTGTAGCCTCCTTTAAAATCCCCAAATCATCCTCTTTCAGCAGGGTTCCAAATACTGGGACAGAAGTATGCTATACTCTATCTTCAATAGATTAAATTATCTATTTCTTTTATGCTTAAACTTGTGCTTTTTATTTTCAATCAGCACTGGGAAAAAGTAATGAGATTTTAGTAGCAACCACTTTGAGAATGTGGAAAGAACTTGAATTTTATAAGAAATTACCCAAGCTGGGATGTGGATCTGTCCACAATTATGGTTGTAAAGGCAGTGGTCCTAACAGTGCTCTGCTGCCCAGTATACTGCCTGTACCCAGATAACATGCAGGCTATGCCTGCAGGGTCTTGGCTCTTTAGGAAACATAGAGACATAATGAGATTCATGGGTGATAGAAAACCACTGTGGACTAGGTTGGCTGGGGAAGTGATGGCAGAATGAGAACAGAACAAACATGGGTGTTTTTATTTTTATTTTTTTAAGATTTATTTTATTTGAAAGGCTGAGTTACAGAGGGAGAGGGATAGATGCAGATAGAGAGATCTTCCACCCACTGGTTCAGTCCCCAAATGACTACAATGTCTAAAGCTGGACAGGGACAAACCAAGGATCCGGGAGCTTCTTCTGGATCTCCCCCATGGGCACAAGTACTCAATAACTTGGGCCATCTTTTGAGCTTTTCCCAGGCATGGTAGCAGGGAGAAGGATTGAAAGTGGTACAGCTGCTACTTGAACTGGTGCCCATATGGGATTCTGATCTTGCAGGCAGCAGCCTAACCCATTATGCCAGAATGTTGGCCCCCAAACTTGGGGGGAAAATGCCCAGGATCACCTAGCCATCAGGGAAATGCAAATAAAAACCACAATGAGATTTTACCTCAAGCTAGTTAGAGTGGCTATAACTCAAAAATTTTTAAAAATGCAGCAAGGATGGGAGAAAAACATACATTAATGAACTGTTGTTGGCAATGTAAATAGGTATAACTATTATCACAGAGTGTACAGACAATCCTCAGAAATCTGGAAATAGATATACCAATGAACAAGCCAGCCTACTCCTGGGAATTTACTCAAAGGGAATGAAATCAGCCAATGAAAGGGGTTTGATGCCCCCAGGTTTATAGAAGCTAAATTAGCAATAGCTAAGATATGGAATCAATGCAGATGTCCATCAACCAATAATTGGATAAATGAAATGTGGTATATATACATTACAGAATAATACTCAGCCATAAAAATGACTGAAACCCTATCTTTTGCAACACAATGAAAATATGGGAAGTAATCAATGGTGAGAGCATAAAGAAAAAGATCTTTTAGAATGTGGTAACATGTTTGTAACTAGACTGAGGGGAAAGAGGTATTGAAGAAAGGTATGAAAAAGATAGTCATATGGGATGTAACACACATGGAAAATTAAACAGACTAGGAGAGAATAGTCCAAGACTTAAGAGAAAAAAAAAAACTCAGCTCAGAATACTGTACCCTGCAAAGCTCTCATTTTGAATAAAGGTGAAATAAACACCTTCCATAACAAACAGAGATTGAAAGAATTTGTCACCACTCATCTTACAAAAGATGCCTACAAAAGCCTTGTGAAAGATGCTTAAGGATGTGTTACACATAGGAACAAAGAAAGTCATCGTTAGGCAAGAATGTGAAGGCAAAAAATCTGCCAATAAAAACAAAGGAAATGCAATGTAAAAAATAGGAATATTTATGGAAAAATGATAGGGTCAAGTCATTATCAATAGTAACCATGAATTTAAATGGTGCTAACTCTCAAGATACACATTGGCTGAATGGATTAAAAAATAATACCCATCTATTTGCTGCCTACAGGAAACATACCTCACCAACAAAGATACACACAGACAAAAAGTAAAAGGATGAAAAGTATATCCCACGCTAACAAGGCAAAAAAGCACAGGTGTTGCCATCCTAATACTGGAAAAATAGACTTTAACAAAAACTATTAAAACTGACATCTTAATGTATGCTAAACTGATCTTCTGTATATAAAGAGAATCAAAAATGAATCTTGATGTGAATGGAAAGGGAGAGGGAGTGGGAGGGACGTTATGGGGGGGAAGCCATTGTAATCCATAAGCCGTACTTTGGAAATTTATATTCATTAAATAAAAGTTAAAAAAAAAAAACCTGACAAAGGCACTATGTAATGAATAAAGGATCAATTCAACAGGAAGATATGACTATAGTATCCAAGTACAGGGTGTACCAGCTATTTAAGATAAATATGAATGAATATTAATAAAGAGACATAGACTTGAATACAGTACTAATGTATGATTTCAATACCTGTCAATACCTGTCTATAATCAATGCACAGATCAACTAGACAAAATCAACAAAACCAACAGTGCTAATTGACACTATGTTCCACATGGACCTAATTGATATCTACAGAACTGTTCAATCCACAGTTGCACAATACACATTCTTCCCATCAGTGTGTGGAACTTCCTCTAAAATGTATTTGCATGTTTGGTTATAAAGCAAGTCTCAGAAAATTAAAAAAAATTAAAATCATGCCATGCATCTTCTCTGAGCACAATGGACTATATTTAGTTGTAGCAGGGGGCAATCTTTCCTGCTGAGCACCCTGCAGAGATGGAGAAGCCATCTGTGTCTGTGTGTGCAGCACCTCAGGAAGCTTTGTGCAGATTCCAGAAAGGAGAAACAGTAGTTACCCTTACTGAGAGACTTCGAGGTGGTGGGACTCATTGCTCCCTGTCATTCATGGTAGTCCCATGATGAGTCTTTTGTGAAGCAACTGGAAGTACACAGAACATTCAAGAGTGCTTCCAGGAGGCAGTGGGCACAGGAAGAAGGAGCACTAAGGACCCTGCGCCCAGATAGGGGTGCATTGACAACAGGACCTCAGCTGAAAGCCATGATATCATGTTTGGGAAGCAACGGTTTCTTTGGGCAGGATACAAATTCTCAGGGTTTACTCTGAGTTCCTTTATCTGTGGTGTGGCTCCCTCAGGTTAGACATTTTTGAGACTTCTGTTCACATATCATGGGATTCAATCCGACATCCAAGCATACTTCAAAAATTTCATGGAAAATGGAACTAAAAATAAGTATTGGCACAAAAATACTTGATTTTTAGATACTTTTATTTATGAAAAAGATTTATGGAGAGAGAGAGAGAGATCATTGATCTGCTGGTTCACTCCCTAGATGGACTCAACAGCCAAGGCTCAGCCAGGCTGAAATCAGGGGTCATAACTTCATTGGGTTCTCCCACCTGGGTGGAAGGGATTCACACACTTGGGCCATCTTCCACTGCTTTTCTGAGGACATGATCAGGGAGCTGGATCAGAAGTGTAACAGCCAGGATGTGAACTGGTGCCCATATGGAATGCCAGTGTTGCAGGTAGTAGCTTTACTTACCATACCACAATGTGGCCTTGCAAAAAAAAAAAAATGTTTGGAATCATTTTTTTTTCAATCATACACATTTTCATGAATTCTTTGAAGATCGTTCATAGGCATGGGTTTTGAAAACCTTTGACAGCTACATAAATTTATCTTTTAATTCCATTTTCCATGAGATGTGTGAAGTACCTTCCTATTTTGTTTTTAATTCTCCTAGACTAGTGATGCAAGACACAAGTAGAAGGAAACGGGCAAAGAGAATAAACTCTTTCAAATGGAAAAACATGGCAAAATTGTGGTAGCATATTTTAAAATCTAAATTGCTCCAAAGAAGACTTTAGTTGTGTATATTCTTGTGTTAATTTTATATGAATGCAGCTTTTGAGAGCCAAAAGGATTTCAAAATATTCATGGAAAATGGAATTAAAACATGTTTATTTTGGTGCAAAATTTTTTGAAATCCATAGATATATGGGTTTTTAAAAGTTCATGAAAAAATGCATATGATAAAAGAACTGTGTGTGGATTTCCAAAGATTTTTTGCATCAAAAATAAAGCTAAAAACATGAATTTTTGGAACACCCTTGTATTTCAAGTTCTTGGGTGAATCTTTTAGGGTAAGGAGTTATGAAGTTTCATGTTGTGTCTAAAATCATTTTCTTAAAGTCATGAGAAGTTTGAATTCATAGGAAGGAATGAGCCTAGTCTCAGAGGTCCTGTGGGATGTCAAATCCAAGGAAGGCAGATGGCAGTCAGGGAGTTTTCTTTGAATTAATAGGAAGGGTACATGTGGACAGCTGAAGTCACTGCCTATCCCAGATGTGCACTGGTTACCAGATGAAAAGATCAAGCAACATAGTTGGTTCTGCTTACTTGGTGAATATTTCTGTTCCATCTACATAAAAACCCACAGGCACAGACATCATCAGCATCATTCTACAGGTGCTCCGAGCTGCATTAAAGTGTCAAAGTCCATATTCCTGATATTGGATTATGGGGTGCCATACAACATCACTATGTGCTTATTAATAAATGCCCAACATTAATAAGCCTGTGTGGGGCCGGCACTGTGGCACAGTGGGTTAATGCCCTGGCCTGGGGCACCGGCATCCCATGTGGGCGCCTGTTCAAGACCTGGCTGTTTCACTTCTGATCCAGCTCTCAGCTATGGTCTGGGAAAGCAGTAGAGGGTCCTTGGGCCCCTGCACCTGCATGAGAGACTCAGAAGAGGCTCCTGCCTTCAGATTGGTGCGGCTCCAGCTGTTGCGGCCAATTGGAGAGTGAACCATCAGAAGGAGGACCTCTCTCTCTCTGCCTCTCCTTCCCTCTGTGTAATTCTGCCTTTCAAATAAATAAATAATTAAAAAAAATAAGCCTGTGTGGGTTTTGCCTAACATTCAGAGAAGAATTCTGAATACCAGCATAAATGAATGAGGCAGCATGATATGTTTTTAGACTTTTATTCAGTGGGAGAAATACATAGGAGAGTGAGGGCCCTATCTAAAAGAGAGAAATCTGGGTCCATACTGAGTATCAGGAGCCTGCTGCATGGCAGAGCATGTAGGCATTGGGCAGGTGGCTCAAATGCCATACGCCCTGGAGGCACAGGGGCAGCACGGGCCACAATGGTAAAAGGCCAATAAGAATGGAAAAGGGCAAATGGGCTGGCACACTGTGTCCCAGGCTTTTAATTCACTTCCAAAGGGGAGTGGTTAATTTACCTGATTGGCCAATGGGCACACAGGTGTAGCGAGGTAGGGGCATGCGTTCATAGGGGTATGATCTTCCAGTTCACAAACATGATCAATTTTATCCTGTATGCCTACCTACATCATCCCCAACTCAGGTTGTTCCAGGCCTCATAATTTGCCTATACCTGGAAAAGCCCAGCTGCCCTGGCCCTTGACATGCTCTGTGGTAAAGCTGTTGGTCCTGGCCCCCTCAGGAGTACTCACTCTGGGGCTGGGTCTCTTGGTGGGACTTTCCACTTCTGTAACTTCCTTGCTCAGCAGTACTGCGGGAGCCTCTTCAAGCACAGAGCCTGGTAGACATGGGTTGCACTGACATTTTTTGCCTCCAGGCTCTGCTCCTAATAGGACCCCTTTGTGATGCTTCTGACTCCCAGAAAAGCTGGGGAACCCAGGAGCCAAAAGATCAGGTTCTTTGAGTCAAGCCTCTGCTGCTTTGTCAGCTGGATTTTCTTGCCAGAAATCCAGTAGGCAGTCACTGCTGTACAGGACAAAGCAGGACATCGTTGGAACCTTAAATCACCCCATTCCTCTCAGGCCCTGTAAGAGGTGTAGGTTGGGAGCTGAACGGTGGAGTAATGGTTACCCCAGGTGCTTGAAAGGGAGGTGGTGGAGAGAGGACTGAAAATAAAGATGCTGCCTTGTACTGTGTACAAGTACAACTGCACTTGTACCTTGTGCACTTCCACTTTCATTTGCTCCTTGGGTAGCAGACACAGATAAACACCACCTTCGTGCATACACACAACTACTGAACTTAGAAGCTGTGAGTACAATGCACCCTTTTAGTAATATCAATCTGTTTGCTTACTTATCTGTCACAGGCAATAAACCCCAGCAACAGGGAAGCTGCCAATGTACACTGTAGGAGGCAGTAGGTGATTACTCAAGTACTTAACACCCACCTGGAAGACCTGGATTGAGTTCTGGGCTTTTAGCTTTAAACTGGTCCCAGCCCTGGCTGTTCCAGGCATTTGGGGAGTGAAACAGGGGGTGAGATTGTTATGCCCAGTCCGATTATCCCCAAAGACAACCAAGGAGCCAACACCACTGTAAGACACACCAGAGTTTTATTGCAAGCTCAGGCCTGGACTCCCAACCATCACCGATGCAGCGGATCAGAATTGAGAGCCCAGACTCTTCAGTTAATATGGTTTTTGTAGGGTTTTCAGAGACATTATACACCATTACATTATACATTATACATTATAGCACCATTCAGCAAATTATCTCATTCTGCAGGAAATTTGAAGAACATCTCTTAAAATTGATTAATGTATCTAGCAGTGTTATTAGACCTAGTAAAAGTGGTTGGATGGCTTTGAGGTTGATGCTTTTTAAATGATTGGCTAAAGTATAGGGTCCAAGCTGCTAGGGTGCATGTGCCAAACTGCAGGGTTTCAGGATGTTATCAAACACCTTAACTGCCTGAAAAGACACCTGCATTTTTAGGTATTTCCCTGCTATCTGCTGATTGGCTGTTGCTAGGGGGGTTTATCACAAGGGGATTTTATTTTTCTTCTTTCAGGAGCTTTTGGCTTAGGGTTCAGGGCCCGACAGGCCCAAGTTACACGACAGAGGCCTAGTCTAAAAGCTGCACCTTGGTCCAGACTCAATTTTTCTCAAGATCTCTATCTCTCTCTCTCTGTCTTCAAAAAAAAAAAAAAAGGATTCTGATATTCCACAACTTTGCCATTAATTGGTGTTTCATTTAAAAGCAAATTACTGGGGTTGGTGTTGTGGCTCTCTGCCATGTTGGCATCCAATGTGGGTGGCTGGTTGACTTCTGATCCAGCTCCCTGCTAAAATGATTGGGAGACAGCTGAAGAGGGCCCAAGTGCTTGGGCTCCTGGCTCCCACATGGGAGACCCAGATGGGGTTCTTCAACTCTGGCTTCAGCCTGAGTCAGCCTCTTCTGCTGTGGCCAACCTCTCACTGTAACTCTGCCTTTCTTTTTTTAAGATTCTTATTTATTTTACTTGAAAGTCAGAGTTACACAGAGAGAGAAGGAGAGGCAGAGAGAGAGGTCTTCTACCCACAGGTTCACTCCCCAATTGGTCACAACAGCCAGAGCTGCAGAGATCTGAAGCCAGGAGCCAGGAGTTTCTTTCAGTTCTCCAACACAGATGCAGGGCCCCAAGGGCTTTGGCCATCTTCTACTACTTTCCCAGCCCATAGCAGAGAGCTGGATAGGAAATGGAGCAGCCAGGACTCGAACCAGCTCTCATATGGGATGCTGGCACTGCAGGTGGTGGCTTTATCTGCTAGGCCACAGTGCTGGCCCCTCTGCCTTTCAAATAAACAAATCTTAAAAAATTGAATCAGCAATCTAATGTTTCTGGAATGGCACATCTGTGTGGCACAGTTTGTGTTTCCCTTAGTGGTATTCATTTGTTCTCTACTTGATACAATATCCATTCATGTCTCTGTCTATTTGCTTGAGGGCTTCTTTGTCGTTTTCTTAACTGTTTGGAGGAATTCTTTGTTGGGTACATGCACTGAAAACATGATCTCCCAGTTGCAGGTTTCTATTTTCACTCTCCCTCTCTGGGATCTTTTGATTAAATAGTTCTCAATGTAGTGAAACTTACATGGGTAAGGTGGGAGCTCATGAGTGGACAAAGGAGCTGAGAAGTTGCCAGCTGCTTCCTTGCTGTAGGCATACACAGCTAAAATACCACCCCCTTCCATGCTGACTCAGCACCTCCACTTTCCCATGATGTAACTGAGCCTCACTCCTCCAGCAGGCAGAAGACATTTAGAAGATGACCACGTGCAGACATGGGGAAACCTTCCCAGAGGTCACCATGTACACCTCACACCATCCAAACTCCCCCTGATTTGTACATTCCTTTAGGGGAGACTGAATTTGGGTGAGAACAATTCTCCCCAGAGAGGTTGCTCACAATCACCTTTGAGGGTGTGCTGTCTCTTTAAATAAGTCCTCCTCCCACTCTTGAACTTTATCTGTATCTCTGAATTCATCTCTGCTGAGATAAGTGTTTGGAAAAAATTCAGTTTTTTTCTCAGGCCAGGGAAAAGCAGTCAAAGATGAAGATGACTGAAGTACTTAGGCTCCTACATCAATATGCAAGACCTGGATGGAGTTTCTGGCTCCTGCATTTGTCCTGGCCCAATCCTGGTGATTGGGCCATTGTGACCATCTGGGAAGTAAACCAACAGATGGAAGATATCTGTGTGTGTGTGTGTGTGTGTGTGTGTGTGTGTGTAACTCTCACTTTCAAATGAGTCTTTTGGTTTTTTTTTTAAAGAAGATATTAGTTCAACAAGTGCTCTCCTTCAATACAGAAATATATGCCCCTGGAAGTCAGGGAGATTTTTGTAAGCTATAATTTCCTTAGGTGGAACAAAGTGGTTTTTTTTAAAGATTTATTTATTGATTTGAAGGGCAGAGTTACAGAGATGCAGAGACAGAGAGAGAATCTTCTATCCACCGGTTCACTCTCCAAATGGCCACAATGGCTGGAGCTGAGCTGATCTGAAGCCAGGAGCCAGGAACTCCTTCCTCATCTCCCCTGGTGGGTGCAGGGGCCCAAGTATTTGGCACATCTTCCACCGCTTTCCCAGGTACATTAGCAGGGAGCTGGGATGGAAGTGGAGCAGCTTGGACTCGAACCCATATGGACATCACAAACCAGACACTACAAAGTGTATTCTCTTAAACCATCTTTCAACAGGGATAGCAGAAATCAAATTATATCCTACTGTGACACCAAAAGTGATGCTTGTTCACAGTACTGCCTTTCCCTCTCCCTTTAAAGTGGACAGGAAGACAGGAAAAATAGATTATTTTTCCTTTAATCTAAAAGTTATATGACTTCCAAGAATGCTTGAGTTGCTGTTGTTTTGATGTTTGGCTGCCAAAACACTTCCTTTGCTCCTCAAAGACTCACTTAGGTTTTCCTCAAAGCTCACAAGTTCTCAGGTGTGAAGAAATCAGCAAGTTAATATTTGGCATCAGTAAGTCTCTCAGCTTCTGGAAAGATCTTGGAAACTAAGAATCATCTCCCACAATTCTCCCAGTACCTATGTCTGATGCAGAGTTGTGCTATAGGCTGGGGAGGGAGGGGAGGCAAGAGCAGAGGCAGGTGATTTCTAGAATGTCCTCTGGGCTCCTTGTGCTCCATGGCCTTCCCTCTCCTGGCAAACTGTCTGTGGCATCCTTCTGTCCCCCTCTGCTGGGGCTCCCTCTCACCTCCTCCTGACTTTCTCTTTCCTTTTTGTGACACTCAGCATCTCAGTGCTCTTCTGCTCTGACTGAGAGTCCAAGGTCTAAGCAGGAGACAGAAACCATACCTGTGATTTTAACAGAGAACTTAATGAAAGAATTGCTGGAGTAGAGGTTTGGTGCAGCAGTTTAAGCCATTGCTCAAGACACCTGCATTTTACTCCAGAGTGCCTGGGTTCCAGTCCCAGCACCACTTCTGATTCCAGCTCCCTGCTAATTGCACTCCAGAAGGCAGCAGGTGATGGCTCAAGTACCTGGATTCCTGATACCCACTCTGGAGACCTGGATTGAGTTCTGGCTCCTGGCTTTGACCTGGCTCATCATTTGGGGAGGGGACAAGTGAATTGGGCAGTCTGTCTGTTTCTGTCTTGCCTTCAAATAGTAATTCACTGATTAAAAAATTTAAGCCTTTCCAACAAGAGCAAAGTTATTAGCTAGTAAGCAGGAGTGGCATAGCATACAGGAAGATGTCCCAGAGTAGAGGCCAGCACTGTGATATAGCTGGTAAAGCTGTTGTCTGCAGTGTGGGCATGCCGTATGGGCTCCAGTTTGAGTTTTGGATGCTCTATGTCCAATCCAGCTCTCTTTTAAGACCTGGGAAAACAGTAGCAGATGGCCCAAGTCCTTGGAATCATGCACTCATCTTGGGGACCTGGAAGAAGCTCCAGGCTCTTGGTTTCAGATCAGCTCAGCTCTGGCCATTGTAGCCATTTGGGGAATGAACCAGTGTGTGGGAGACTTCTTTCTGTGTCTCTTCGTCTGCCTCTCTGTAAATATGCCTTTCAAATACATGAATAAATCCTTTTTTAAAAAAAAAATTACCCCAGAGTAGCCAATGCAGGGAACAGCATTGCTGGGAAGATTCTAGAAGGAACCAGTGCCTTCTTCCTCTTCCAGCCCTGCAGTTTCCCCACATCTACCCCTTCTATGTGGAGCCTCACACTGAGCAGATGGCCAAGGAGCTGGTGATGTTTGCAAGGGTGGCCCCAGCTTTACAGAGCAGAGTACAGAAGGCATGGAGCAATGAGGTGGCAGCTGGGTAACTGGGCCCCTCTCACCACCAGCAGGTGCTCCTGTGACCTGGGTCATGTGACCAGCCAGCAGCTATGGTGCTAAATCTCAGCCCCACAAAATTCTTCATGCTACCCCCAGAGAGAAAGAAGCTTTCACAATCTGAGTTGGGATTGAAAATACAAAGTCTGTTCTGTCCTGCCCACCATTCTGCCATGACTACCAAATCTGGCTTCCCTCAAGATGGCTTTCTCCTCCTAGTGTTAGAATGCCTAAGACTGTATGCTAGAAATGATTGCCCCCACCCTTTCTGCTCTACCCCCACCTCCATAACAGACTTCCTGATGGAAGGGCCTTCTACCCTCTACCTGTTGTTCCTTCCTCCCCACCAGCCTTGCATCTTGTCTTTGTATTTTGTAATTCACATGTGCTTGGGTCAAGGGCATGTTTCAAATTGGATCAACAATAGGAGTTTTCATCTCAGAAAAGCACACACAGATGCTGCTTTGGTACACAGTCCCTATGATTCCTTGACACCCTCCACATCCTGGCTGTGGACCCTCCAGGGGCCAGCAGTCTGGAGGGCATGGTCACTCTTGATCCAGACATCAAGATCCAGAAGTTCCCTGTCTTAATACAGCTGGCCCTGGATCACCAGCTACTGTGGAGGTTGGCTCATTCTTTGACAATGCTTTGTTTTCCTTAGATTGTTTCTTTATTATGCCAGAAATTAGTGGCTTTCACTTATTTAAAAATTGTTTCTTTGAGAGGCACAGAGAGAGACAGGAAACACACAGATAGATTTGAGAGATCTCCCTTGCACTGCTTGCTCTCCAAATGCCCACAATTGCTGGGGATGGGCAGGGGCCAGAGCCAGAAACTGGCAATGCAATCTAGGTCGGCCATGTGGCTGACATGCACCCAACCACTTGAGTGACCACTGCATCTTACCAGGGTACACATTAGCAAGAAGCTAGGATAGGTGACAGAGTCAGGACTTGAACCCAGGAACACTAATATTGGGGGTAGGTATTTTAACCTGTTAGGAAGAACACCCAGCCTGGGTGGCTTTCATTGACCTATACATTCATGCATTGATGTCCCAGTTCTCCAACTCTCATAAACACCGTGTGGAGGAATTATGTCTCTCCCTCCTTTCCTTTCTGTGCATCACACAATATTTGCACTGAAAACTTTATGTATGTATGTATGTATTTATTTTAAGAGCAGAGTTACAGAGAGAGTGAGAGACTGAGAGAAAGAGAGAAGGGAACTTGGAGAAGAGAGAGAGAGATCTTCCAGATGGTTCACTCCTTAAATGGCCTCAGTGGCCCAAGATGGACTGATCAGAAGCCAGGAGCTTCTTTCTGGTCTCCCACATGGATGAAGGGGCCCAAAAATTTGGGCCATCTTCTGCTGCTTTCCCAGGTGCATTAGCAGAGAGCTGGATCAGAAGTGGGGCAGCTGGAACTCAAATTGGCATCCATATGGGATGCCGGCACTGCAGGCAGTGGTTTTACCTGCTAAACCACAGTACCATTCCCCCTAGTATTTGCCTTCCTAATACGAAGCAACAAAAGGATTGGGACAGAGTATGGAGGGAGCTAACTGCTCTAGCCTAAGGAGAAGATAGTTTAAAAAAATGTGGAGATAGTGTAGTCTCAGGGAAGAGTTAGGGGGAAAAATGGCAGAGGAAACTACCACAATTAGAGGGACAAGGTAGACATATCTGGAGGGTGTGGTCACCCATGACTCAGGACTCCAACAGCCAAGAGCCTATGCACCAGAGCTGGAAAGTGAAGTGAGATGGGACCGCAGTAGCCTTGGCCACTGTTGAAAAAGCAGCAAGGAGAGCTTGGAACGAGGCTTGAAGCCCCATGGGGGAAAGTGTACCAGCAAAACTAGAGGAGAGAAAAAAATAAATAATGGTATGGACACAGTTCTCTCCAATCACCTTTCAAAAGCATACAAACCAATAGAGCGGGTGCCATTTTGGAAATACATACCAGCTGCACCAGCTAGTGTCTGCTCCCAGCAATCAGCCAAGTGGAGACTCCTGACTCTGGTGGGGGGAAATAATAGGCAGCTAGGAGCCTGTGACTGTGTGAAGCTTCTGAACTGGGACTGTGGAAAAAAAAAAAAAAACAGGGTGTGTGGGAGGACTCACAGTGTGGGTGGTACTTTGAGCAGTCTCAGTGGGAGATGCCACAAGCTCTGGTGGTCCTGGATACCCTGTCGGAGACAGTGCTGGGGAATCAGAGCTTACACTGAGAACTGCACAGATGCTTGTGTGGTCCTTGGGACAGAGCAGACAAATATTATACCAACTAGGGCTAGTGCTCAGGCACTGTCTCTATTGAGAAGAGCTCAGCTGAGCAGAATATACATCCCTTCTGATTAAAAGGAGATAAAAGACTTATGACACCAAACCTGGGTGTATCACCTTAGGCATGCCCTTAACCCTGGAGAACTGAACAGAGCTCTCTGGTCACACACTCTACAGGCCTCTAGAGATTCACTAAAAGCAGACAGTCCACTTATCTCCAGAGTCATAGTACAACAATAAAAGCTGCCACAGTGGATAAAACAAAAGAAGAAGAAACAAACGAATATTCCCACAAATTCTGAACAACAAATGCAACAATCCAAGAAACAAGAATAAGAAAGACAGCACTACGTTCACAAAAGAACACAACACTTCAATCCTAGATTATGAAGACAATGAGATAGAAGAAATGCAAGAAATGGAACTCAAAAAATTGATCATAAGATTACATAGAAGTACTCAAAATCAAACAAACAAACTACTAAAATCCATACAGGACATGGAAGAAAATCTCTCAGATGAAATTGAAATCTTAAGGCGGAAAAAAATAAAATGAACAATTCAATAGAACATGAAAGGGAGAGAACCATCCAACATGGGAAGCAGGATACACAGCAGACTCATAGAATGGCAGATGTCCTAAACAGACCTCTGGCCTCAGAATCAGCTCTTAAGGCATTCGGATCTGGCTGAAGAGCCCATGAGAGTATTTTAGGCATGGAAAGCAAGACACTCTGGCAAAAAAAAAAAAAAAAAAAAAAAAAAAAAAAAAAAAAACCTTAATCTGTTCTTAATGTGCTGTACATCGTGATTTAATGCTATAACTAGTACTCAAACAGTATTTTACAACTCTGTGTTTCTGTGTGGGTGCAAACTTGAAATCTTTACTTAATACATGCTAAATTGATCTTCTGAATATAAAGGTAATTGAAAGTGAATCTTGATGTGAATGGAAGGGGAGAGGGAGTGGGAGAGGGGACGGTTGTAGGTGGAAGGGAAGTTATGTGGGGGGAAAAGCCATTGTAATCCGTAAGCTATACTTTGGAAATTTATATTCATTAAATAAAAGTTAAAAAAAATATATATATAGATCTTCTGGGAAAGGAAAAAATAGAACAGGAAATTGAGATATTGAAGAGAAATCAAAAGGAAATGAAAAATTAAATAGAGCAAATACAAATGCAATTGAAAGCCTTAAAAACAGAATCAGTGAGGCAGAAGAGAGAATATCGGACTTAGAAGACAGAACACAGCAAAGTATGCAGTCAAACCAAAGACAAGAAGAGGAAGTTAGAAATCTAAAACATATTGTTGGGAATCTACAGGATACTATTAAAAAACCCAACATTCAGGTTCTAGGAGATCCTGAAGGCAGAGTAAGAAAAAAATGATTAGAAGACCTTTTTAGTGAGATACTAGCAGAAAACTTCCCCGGTTTGGAGAAAGAAAGAGACCTCAGGACAGGAAGCACACAGAACTTCCAGAGAAGTTCCAGAGAAGCATACAGACTTGACCAAAGATCCTCACCATGACACATTGTAATCAAACTCACCACAGTAAAACATAAAGAGAAGATTCTTAAATGTGCAAGAGAGAAATGCCAGATTACTTTCAGAGGATCTCCAATTAGATTCACAGCAGCCTTCTCATCAGAAACCCTGCAGGCTAAGAGAGAATGGCCCAGTACTAAGAGAAAAAAACTGCCATCCAAGAATATTATATCCTGCAGAGCTCTCATTTGCGCAGTTTTAGCTTTTACATTTTGGTCTGTAATCTACTTGAAATAAGTTATAATAAATAATTAAATTATAATGTGCAGTTTAGAACATTGTTTCTTTCAAATTTTATTTTTATTTATTTTTAAGACAGGATAGAAGCAAGTGAGGTAGAGAAATGTTCCACCAGATACATACAACATATTTGATTTGGGCCAGGTTGAAACTAAGGGCCTAGAACTCCATCCAGGTATCCCAAAAGAGTGGCGGGGACTCAAGTACTCAAGCAGGGAAACAAAATTGTGTAAAAACCAAGGAAATACACAGTGTGGGTTTTAGTTAATAATATATACATTTGCTTCATTACGTATGGCAAACATACTGCACTAAGTTCAGATGTTAATATTAGAGAAAACTGTAGGAGGATATGAGAACTTTGTACCATTTTTGTGATTTTTATGAACCTAGTCTAAAATGAAAACTTTATTTAAAGGAAGAAATCTAAGGACTATAATTTTCTTAAACATGTAAAAATTTCTTCTATTATGTGTAAGTGATTAGACACATAATATGTGAAAATATTTTCCTTAAAAAACTTATAGTTCATTAAATACACTGATTCATAGTTTTTAAATGATAGAATAACATTTTAATGTGGTTTAAAATATTTGGTTCATTTTCTCTCTCTTTAGTTTGTGTTTTTTATTTGTTTGCTTTTTTTTTCTAGTATCAAATCCAGGACTAAATATGTCATCTCTCTGCTCTTTGAAGATTAGGGACAACCTCATATCCTAAGCACACATTTCTAAAATTAAAATCCAATAGCTCAGATAAATTTAAATTCATAATCAATACACATTACTCCATCTTTCCCATATGATTTTATATGACCTATCTGTAAAGTAAGCAATTAAAGAGATTCTAGTTCTTCGTGTTAAGTCTTCTGTTAATTGGGAACATGGTCTTGGAGGTCTCAATTTTTTGTCACTATTCCTGATTATATTTACAAAGATAATAGAATTGAAAATTAAATATGATTATCATTCTAATAAATCTAAGAAGAAGATATTTGGTGAGGAATATTCAGGTAATAAACACACAGGCAGTATCAATGTTAAGAATACTTATTTTTAAACAATTAGTTGAGTGCGGGAGCTAGGAAAATGGATAATGCACCAATAACAATGATAATAATGTTTTCTCTTTGGAAAATAAAAGTCATGCAATAACATCAATAATTTAGTTTTCTGAGTAGCTCGGCATCTGGATTTGAATTCTAATTATGCATAAATGCAAGACTACAAATGAATACAGACTTATTCCACATATCATCAGATTTGGTGCTGAAAATAAAAATAAATGACTTGTAATAACTGCTCAGAATAAATTATAATGTTCCAAGTCTTTATTTTAAATCCTCCTTGAAACTATGAGATATCCTCTTCTATGCAACAAAAAAAAAAAGTAATACTATCAATACCTTTAGGATTATGTATATTTTTCTTGTTATATTTAGACATTGTTTTTATCTCCTTTACTTTACAAGACTAATAGGTTTCATTTAGGGATTCTTTCTGAGGGAAATCTCACATGAGATTAAGCCAGTGTTGCAAATTTAAAACTAGAACTGAACAGTAGACAGACAAAAGTATTTGAATTTATATGGCTAATTCCTTGTTTTTTAAAAAATATTTTATTTATTGCCAGTGCCACGGCTCAATAGGCTAATTCTCCACCTTGTGGCGCCGGCACACTGGGTTCTAGTCCCAGTCAGGGCACCGAATTCTGTCCCGGTTGCTCCTCTTCCAGGCCAGCTCTCTTCTGTGGCCAGGGAGTGCAGTGGAGGATGGCCCAAGTGCTTGGGCACTGCACCCCATGGAGACCAGGAGAAGCACCTGGCTCCTGCTATCGGATCAGCACGGTGCACCAGCTGCAGTGTGCTGACCGCGGTGGCCATTGGAGGGTGAACCAAAGGCAAAGGAAGACCTTTCTCTCTGTCTCTCTCTCTCACTGTCCACTCTGCCTGTCAAAAAAAAAATAAATAAATTTATTTATTTATTTGAGAGGTAGAGTTACAGGCAGTGAAAAGTAGAGTCAGAAAGGTCTTCCATCCACTGGTTCACTCCCAAGTTGGCTGCAATGGCTGGAGCTATGCTGATTCGAAGTCAGGAGCCAGGACTTTCTTCCAGGTCTCCCACTCAGCTACAGGGGCCTAAGGACTTGAGCCATCTTCTACTGCTTTCCCAGACCATAGCAGAGAGATGGATCAGAAAAGGAGCAGCCAGGACTAGAACCAGTGCCCATATGGGATGCCGGTGCTACAGGTGGAGGATTAACCCACTGTGTCACAGTGCCAGGTCCTAATTCATTATATTTTAAAAAGTTTTAATTATTTGACAGACAGAGTGACAAAGTGAAAATAAGAAAGAGATCTTCCCACTGTTGGTTCATTCCCCATATTGCCACAATGACTGGGATTGGGTTAGGCTGAAGCCAGGAGTCAGGAACTCTACTCAGGTTTCCCACATGTGTGACAAGAACTTAAACACTTTATCCAACAATCCCTGCTTCTCAGCTGAATTAGCAGGGAGTTAGATAGGAATTAGAGTAGCCAGGTTGATCTGTCCATGCCATATGAGACATGGGAGTACCATGCAGCAGCTTAATCCACTATGACACATCACCTGCCCCTAATTCATGATATTTTGCCAAACTATATCTGCCTGCATGAATACAGCTCTGTTTCCTAAAATAGTATTATATCATCTTCAAGGGAAATTAAAATATCCTATGAATATATGTGTATGATATGCCATGGTTACCCCAATGTGGACCACAGATCAGCATACCAATCTCACAGTGATGTTACTATAAATCCAAACTCTTGATCTCTACCTGGGCTGCAGGTCCAGGCACATTAAAGTTGGAGAAGCACAGTCATGTATAGCTACTGTAATTTGGAATAATGCTTTTACTTGGATGTGTGATATAAATTTCAAGCTTGAGTTTATTTTTGAATTGTTACTATTGCTATAATTCTTTTGTTTCATGGCTCTATGGTGATTCAGTAGTATTTCTCCACAATTGTTCTCTGATTTGCCCCTGTTATGTCATGGCCCCAAGAAGCCTGTTTCTGAGAAAAACTGGAAGATAGAGAATTAAATGATTACTATCCATGTTATTTAAATAAACAGTAAGTTATTTGATTTTATTTTAATTGTTTTATAAAAATTCCTTATCCCACTATTCCAGCAAAACTCCAAAACAATGATTTTGAAGTAAGTAAATTTTATTCTACTGTATAGGGAATTTGAAACATGGAAAATGTTCTTGAAAGTTTACAAAATCTGAAATATAAAGCAAAAGAATTGTGAATTAAAAATATTGAGCTCCAATACAAAGAGGCTGCACATGTAGTTAGTTGTGTTCTTTAAAAACCTTTATTAAGATTTTAAATTGCTGTCAAGGGCAACATATCATAAGAAGATGAAACTATGATTCATTTACCAAGTGTGACTGTGACAACAAAGATTAATTTAATCTGGGTTTTTACACATGAGTGTTCAAATGGAATCTGAAGCAAGAGAAGTAGTTGATTTTTGTCCATTTTTTTATGGAGATACTTTTCACCTTCTTCATTTCAGTAGTCACAATGAGCTGGTGGAATAAACAGTTATATCAATAACTTCAAATATGTGTCATGATTGAAAGTTATTCTAAGATGTTTTAGGTTCTTTAGACATATGCTGGAATGACACACAATCATGGAAGCAGAGGTATGACATTTATTGGGGAAAATAAATATTAGCTCAGCAGAAATGGACATTTCTAGCTATTGTGTGAATGTGGGTCCTTGTATCTTGGTCTTGGGCCTCAGCCCAATATCAAATTAGTGGCTCACCTTTTACTCCCAAATTTAATATTCATGTCAGTCAGTAGCATGGTGGCAAAATTCATAGCAAGCTAGATGTTTCCAGAGCTGCAATAAACTAGCAGGCATTCAGGAAATGAGATTAGAGCTGGGAAGATGCACGGTGCTGTGCAAGTGTCAGCCCATCCCATTAACATCCTGATCCCTGAATACCATGACAGGTGGGCTCTTGCAGATCTCATCAGTAACACTAATCTCAGCTTTGAGCCTCTTATCAAGATAATGCACCACGGTTGATATTTATTGGTGACACATCCATAGATACTCTGGATAACAAAATGCCCTACCCCTTTCCATCAGTGGTAGTTCTTTTATTTATTCTTTTTTGTCACATACCTATAATCTATCAGAATGGTAGGTAAAACCCTTAATCTTCAGTCTCTGCCCAATACAGAAATGAAAAGTCCTCATAGTGTCTTATATTCATTAGTTCATCAGTAGCAATAAATCTTCATTTTGGTTGTTCTGCCCATCATATTTCCTTCTTTTCTCAATTGAAGTCTATGGAGCCAAATTGTACACACACCATGAATATTTTTATCACTATGATTATTATTATTGAGAGCTTATCATTGCCAAACACACAGTGAGCTCCAAGATCTTTATCCTTGATAGTTCCAGCAACTGAAATGCCATAGCATTATTGGTCGGCGCCATAAATTAAGCAATTATACTTTTTTTTTACTTTTTTAAAGATGTATTTATTCATTTGAAAGGCAGAGTTACAGAGAGGCAGAGATGAGAGATGGGGGGGAAGGTTGGTCTTCCATACACTGGTTCATTCCCCAAATGGCTGTAATGGCCGGAGCTGGGCTGATTCAAAGCCAGGACCCAGGAGCTTCTTCTTGGTCATACATGCCAGTGTGGGGACCCAAGGACTTGGGCCATCTTCTCCTGCTTTCCCAGGCCATAGCAGAGAGCTGGATAGGAAGTGGAGTAGCTGGGACTTGAACCAGTGCCCATATGGGATGCAGGGACTGCAGGCAGTGGCTTTACCTGTTAAGGCACAGCACCTGCAGCAACTTTTCCTGCTATGCCACAGCACCGGTCCCCAAGCAATTATGTCATATATTATTATTATATATACATTAATAGTGACTCTTCAACTAAACTGTCAACTTAAAGTTAATGATTCTATGTCAGAAGCTCAGGATAAATATTGGGGCGTTCTTTCAAAATTTATGGTAAAACATATTTTATTCACAAAAGACCAAATAAATGCAAATAGGTACTTATACAGGGACAAAAACCAGCCTAACAATATTTACTGCTGGATCAAAGTTAGAGCCCCAATTCATGCGCAAACATACAACTTTATTTCTCTTTAATCTCTTACATACACTTTCATCTGTCAATAGCAACAAACAAATTAATTAAAGGATAACTCAATAACTTTTCACTTAACTCTAAGCTAGCTTTAGATAATTGACAAAGTCTGAATTTAATTGAAAGTTCAGACTCCACACCAGGTTATTCTCCCCTCCCCCTTTTTTTAATTTCTCTCCCTAGCCTCTGCCTATTCCAGGAAGAACTAATCCATGTAACAGTATGAGAGGATTTCTTTATTTAGATGTCCAAACAATATATGCTAATATACTTTGAAAGTAGGATTTGCTGAAAATCACCTCCTCACCAACATATATGGGGTGTGATGGAGAGAATAATACTTTTCCGTGAATATATTATGTTTTCAAAAACACTATTTAGGTAATGCACGCTTATATCTATCAGGAAGGTCATGCTGTTAACCAAAGAGCAGCATCCATAAGCAAAATGTCAAAAGGGGTCTTAATTGAAATGAAAATTTAATTTCATTTTAAAAATATTACTTATCAGGGCTGACACTGTGGCACAGCGGGTTAACACCCTGGCCTGCAGTGCCAGCATCCTATATGGGCACCAGTTCAAGACCCAGCTGCTCCTCTTCTCATGTAGCTCTCTGCTATGGCCTGGGAAAGCAGTAGAAGATGGTCCAAGTCCTTGAGCCACTACACCCATGTGGGAGACCTGGAAGAAACTCCTGGCTCCTGGCTTCAGATCGGTGCAGCTCTGACCATTGCAGCCAATTGGGGAGTGAACCAATGGATGTATGACCTCTCTCTCTCTCTCTCTCTCTCTCTCTCCCTGTCCTCTCTGTGTAACTCTTTCAAATAAATAAATAAATCTTTTTTAAAATCTTTATTTTCATAACTTGATCAATTATAGTTTTGTTTGTTAGAAAAGTTGCTCTTAAAATGTGTAAATAGATGACAATCAGTGTAAATAATTTTGTAAGAGGCTACAAGATGTCATATGTGTTATATGCTAAACATACCTACATAAAAAGCGTAACTTGGTTGCTGTTTTGCCTTTTTTCCTCTTATTTTTATAGGGTAATCATTTCCTATGCAAATAATGGAGAAAACAGCTGTATAATTGTAGAATTTTTTGAGAGAATGAGATGTCTATATATTAACGACAATATTTTTTTTGAAAATAAAAGTTCCTAAAAGAGGGAAAAAAAAGCAATTGTAAAGTAGCGTTTTGTTATTTATTTATTTATTTATATAAGGGGAACAAGTTTCATGTTGACCATGATCAGCATGTTTGCTTAACAGCAGTTTACAGCGCCCAGCAGGCACTCAAGGCCCTGTGCCTGACCCTCCTCACCGCCCCCTCCTCCCACTCTGGGAGGGATCCCCAAAACCCAGCCTCAGCTCCCACCCAGGGTGCCGGGAGTGGTGAGGGGGCCCATCAGACCCCACACCCAGCTCACTCTGGGAGGAATGGACCCCTGCCCCCCAGGTCTCTATGCAACCCCCACCCTGCAGCCCAGGTGTTCCCGGAGGCATTCCTGGAAGAGGAGGCTGTGGCCGCCCAGCCAGGGAGCCCGCGGGGCAGCTCAGAGACAGACCCCTGACCCCAACCTCAGCCCAGGGCGCCCCAGAGGGCAACCAGGGCCAGGCACGCAGGTCAGAAGCGGGAGGGGCCAGTGCCCAGGGGCTGCCCCAAGACCCCTCCCCACCCCTCCCTGCCCGCCCCAGTCTCTGATCAGAAGCAATAAGGCCTTCCATGTGCCTGCAGGGCCGGGAGGGGGCGCGGGCAGGGCGGCCAGCCCGGCCAGGGACTGCGGGGGCGGCAGCCAACCCGGAAAGGCCCCTCTCACTTCCGCAGGGACAGCGCTGACCCCTGCCCCGCGCGCCCGCCGCAGCCAGAGCCCCTCGCGGCCGCCGCCGCCGCCAGTGCCGCTGCCCCGGCCCCCGACGACGCCCTCGGGCTGCTGTCAGTGGGACGGGCCTTGGGGCTGCGGGGGCGAGGCCGCCTCTTGCCCGGCCCCGCCAGCCGCCTAGTGCCCGCTCTGCGTCCTGGCCGGGCCCCCGCCGGCCCCGCAGCCCCTGCCGAGGGACGCCAGCTTCTACAGCCTCCCGCCGCCGCCGCCGCCGCCCACCTCGGAGCCCCCGCGTCCCTGGCCGCAGGGCAAGTTCTGTCAGTAATCCATGGAGATCCTTTCTTCTGTAGGTGAAACCTGAAAGTTCTTGTGCAAAGACCCTGCCCGACTCTGCTCTCTGTTTTATTCCTGAGTGTGTAATTCAGGAGACTGAAATAGATTCACACTGTGTAAAACCAGTGAGCAGAACTTTGCACACCCCTTCACTCAGTCTGTTTCTCCCTCCCTCTATCCTCTGGTTACCACTATTTTACTTTATGAGTGTGACTTCCCCAACTCCATTTACTAAATACACTAAAGTGTGTTTTGCACAAAGGAGCCAGCCATAATCCTTGACTGTAATGTGCGCTCTTCTCCATTACTGCTTTCTTCATTCCTTCATCCACTCAGTCCTTCAGGACAAGCGAGTTTAGGGTGTGGTTTCACTGGGGGAGAAGCTGTGTGGCACACGTTGGTTGTATGGACATTTCTGCTCTTTCCTATTTCATGCTTCCTTGCTTTAACTCCTGCTCCACGCTCTTTCCCATGGTCTGAGAATGACCATCCAATGGTTACATTAACTCACGTGTAATTTTTAAAAACAATTTTTTCTCTACTCTAGAGCTTTAATCCCTATTTTATATTATACCATAAGCCAACATTCGGGATCCTATTTTGGGCCACGCCCCATTCCAGCAAGGGACTGCCCTGCCCCAGCTTCTCTGGATATAACATAGGGATCCCTCCAGCTAGGGCCAGGAAAGGGCCTCATGCACGTGGCAAACCCAAGAGGTGACTGCCTGATGAAATGAAGTCTCATGGATCAATCCTTTCTTTGAAAAGACCTTGGAAGGAGTCAAAAATTGCTTCCAGTATAAAGCAGATACTCACGATCATAACTCTCATTGGCTTTGAACAACACACACACACACACACACATATGCACAAACGCACAAATAGGGTAGTTTCATATCAGATAAAACATGTACACCCATGTTGCCAATACCATGCAGCAATATACAGAGAATAATCTGTTCCTCATTTAAGTAACTTGGTTATTGTCTAGCTTATTATTTATATTACATTTGGTATTTATATTTTATTTTCAATTATTATAAACTACACAAAATATAAAATTTTCCATTTTATCATTTTGAAAGAATATGTCGAGGGTCAAGTTTATTGACACTGCGTGAAACCATTCTCCACATTATTATTATTATTTATTTTTAAAAGATTTATCCATTTAAGAACTGGCCATCAAAGAAGGAGGTACCTTTCTCTGAAGGAAGGAGAGAACTTCCACTTTGACTAGGACCTTGTCTAAATAAGATTGGAGTTGGCGAACTCAAAGGCCTCCACAGCCTTGGCAACTCATGACTAGAGCCTAGGGTGATTACTGATGCCATAAATAAGAGTGTGGATTGTGAAGTCAACAACAGGAGTCACTGTGCACTTACTCCCCATGTAGGATCTCTGTCTTCAATGTGTTGTACAATGTGAATTAATGCTATAACTAGTACTCAAACAGTACTTTACACTTCGTGTTTCTGTGTGGGTGCAAACTGTTGAAATCTTTACTTAATATATACTAAATTGATCTTTTATATATAAAGATAATTGAAAATGAATCTTGATGTGAATGGAATGGGAGAGGGAGCAGGAGATGGGAGGGTAGCGGGTGGGAGGGAAGTTATGGGGGGGGAAGCCATTGTAATCCATAAGATGTACTTTGGTAATTTACATTTATTTTAAAAAGTTTTTTAAAAAGTTAAATAAACTACAAGGACATACTATTTTTTATGTATTGGATAAGCAGAGATCAAACAATTTAGCCACTGTTGGTGAAGATCTAAAAGGGGGGGGCGTGCTGTGGCTTAGTGGGTAAGGCCGCCACCTGCAGTGCCAGCATCCCATATGGGTGCGGGTTTGAGTCCCGGTTGCTCCACTTCTGATCCGGCTCTCTGCTATGGCCTGGGAAAGTAACAAGATGGCCCAAATCCTTGGGCCCCTGGATCTGCAAGGCAGGCCTGGAAGAAGTTCATGGCTCCTGGCTTTGGATTGGTGCAGCTCTGGCTATTGTGGCCAACTAGGGAGTGAACCAGTGGATGAAAGGCCTCTCTCTGCTTCTCCTTCTCTCTCTGTGTAACTCTGACTTTCAAATAAATAAATAAACCTTTTTAAAAAACAAATAAATATACCCTGTTATTGTGGGCCTTATCTGCTTGTGGGTTTTTCAAGTTTATTTACACACATTCTAGAAGAGAAATCACAAGCAGGTAAAACAGATCTTTCTAAGAATGCCATTGGGTGAGTCAGGGCAGGATGGGAGGGAGGCTTCCTCTTCCCTGGGTCACATTTGAGTCTGGTACTATGTGGACAGCTTACCCAGAGGAAACCTGTTCCCACAGCACAGTCCATGGCGAGGCTCTGAGAGGGACACGATGTGGACTGAGCCCTAGGAAACACTTTCCCAACACTCTACACACAGCAATCACTTTGCTGTCTGTGCTATGGCTACTGCTAATGCTTCAGTTGCTAGTATTAATTTTATATAACCTTAATGAAGGCTGTAGCACATACTCAGTGCTAACTGGGTATGTAGTTGGCAAACACAGCTCTAGGAGAAGTGTGAGTCTTTTAAGTAGTGAACATTCTGTATGAGGTTCTCACCCTTCCCTGAGGTCACTGTTCCAATATCCTCTCTCCAAGATGGCTGCTTGGACAGCATCACTTAAAAATGCAGGACACAGGTTACCTCTCTTCCTCTTCACTTTTCTGCTCACACTTCCAACCTTCTGGCATTCTAAATGCTTCACTTGTTGTAATCTATCTCTTCACTAGAACATAAAAGATTTTGGTCAGGGGCTGATTCTGTGGTGCACTGGGTTAAAGCCCTGGCCTGCTGTGCTGGTGTCCCATATGAGTGTTGGCTTGAGTCCCAGCTGCTCCACTGGCAATCCAGCTCCCTTGTAATGCACCTGGGAAAGCAGTAAAGGATGGTCCAAGTCCTTGGGACCCTGCACCTACATGGGAAACCCAGAAAAATTTCTGTCTCCTCGCTTCCTTTTGGCTCAGCTCCATCTGTTGCGGCCAGCTGGGGACTGAACAGCAGATAAAGACCTCTCCTTCTCCCTCTCCATGATTCTGACTTTCAAATAAATAGCAATATTTTTTTGAAATAAGTATTTATTTATTTGAAAGGCAGAATTACAAAGAGGCAGAGGCAGAAATAGAGAGAGGTCTTCTATCCATGGGTTCACCCCCCAGATGGCCCCAATGGCCAGAGCTGAGCCAGTCCAAAGCCAGGTTCCAGGATGTTCTGCCAGGTGTCCCACACAGATGCAGGGGCCCAAAGACTTGGGTCAGCTTCCACTGCTTTCCTAGGCCATAGCAGAGATCTGGATCAGAAATAGAGCAGCCAGGACTTGAACCCAAGCTCATATGGGATACCAACACTGCAGGCAGTGGCTTTATCCACTACACCAAAGGCCAGCCCCATAAAACAGACCTTTGAAAAACAGATTTTGGTGTGTTTTCTTCATTGCTATACCCCCTCTACCTATGGTGACAGGCACACAGGAAAAGCTCAATCAGTATTTGTTGAATGAATGAATGAATGAATGAAACTTTGGCAATGGAGGTAACAGTCTGTCAGACCAAAGTCTTTAATAGCCTAAGTAGGAATGTAAAATCTCGTCGTTCACAATGTCCATGCAGCTGCCTTAAAAACACATAACCACAATCCACCTGTGTAATGTGAACCTGGGCAAAGGCGACTTCATTTTGTTGGTTCAGGGTCTTTCTTTTCTTTTTTTAAGATTTATTTATTTACTTGAGAGGCAGAGTTACAGAGAGAGGGACAGAGAGACAGAGGTCTTCCATCCACTCGTTCACTCCCCAAATGGCTGCAATGGCCAGAGCTGAGCTGACGGGAAACTAGAAACCAGAAGCTTCTTCCAGGTTTCCCATGTGGGTGAAGGGGCCCAAGGACTTGGGCCATCCTCTGCTTCTTTCCCAGGTGCATCAGCAGAGAGCTGGATTAGAAGTGGAGCAGCTGGAGCTGGATCTGGTGCCCACATGGGTTGCAGGTGCCATAGGTTACATACAATAACAATCAGTTATAATGAAGATTTAGTTCTCTTCCTAAAGAAACAGTCTTGTGTTTGAGCTATCATTTTAAGACATGCCAATACAGGGCCAGTGTTGTGGTGGAGTGGGTAAAGACATTGCCTGCAGCTCTGGCATCCCATATGCATGCTGGCTCATGTCCTGGCTGTTCCACTTCTGATACAATTCCCTGGTAATGGAGTGCAAAAAGCAGTGGAAGGTGGCCCAAGTACTTGGGGCCATGTGTGAGACCTAGATGAAGCTCCTGACTTCAGCCTGGCCCAGCCCCTGCCACTGTAGCCATCTGGGGAGTGAACCAGCAGATGGAAGATCTCTCCCACTCTCTTTCTCTCTTTCTCCATCTCTGTCTCTTCTTCTCACTGTGTAAATCTGACTTCCCATAAATAAATCTTTAAGAGACATGTCAGGCCGGTGCTGTGGTGTAGTGGGTTAAGTCACCACCTGCAGTTGTCAGCATCTCATGTGGATGCTGGTTTGAGACCCGGGTGCTCCAAATCTGATCCAGCTCTCTGCTATGGCCTGGGAAGGCAGTAGAAGGTGGCCCAAGTCCTTGGTCCCTGCACCCATGTGGGAGAGCTGGAAGAAGCTCATGGCTCTTTGGATCAGCATAGTTCCAGGTATTGTGGCCAATCAGGGAGTGAACCAGCAGATGCAAGATCTCTCTCTCTGTAACTCTTTCAAATAAATTATTTAATTTTTTTTAAAAAAGTTCATGATGTATGACCTCTACCTTGCCCTTGCACGAGCTCTCTAACCCTGCTATAACACAGGATTTGCAGTTCCATGCTGTTCACAACTCTATGCCTTCAGCTAGGTGGTGGATCTTCTGTGGGGTCCTCAGAGGTCACTTCTATTCTGTAGTCAGCTGCCCACTGATGGCCTCATGCTGGCTGGTGATTGGGATGGCAGGGTAACCAGACTTGGAGGCTCTCATCAGATAGGCTAACTCGGGCTTGCTTTCCTTGTGGCCTCAGGGTTCTGAAGAGTAGCTGGAGACAGCAAGCTCCAGTACCTAAGTGGTGTCTGAGACCCTGTTGGTTTCACCTTTAGTTGTGTCCCATTAGCCAAAGAAAGTTACATGGCCAAGACCAGAGTCAGTCTGGGATGGAACTACAAAGGCTGTGGATAGCAAAAGGGGCCTCCTGACTGTTTAGGTTTTTAGCTTTTTGCTTTTTTAAAAAATTTATTTGACAGGTAGAGTTATAGACAGTGGGAGAGAGACAGAGAGAAAGGTCTTCCCTCCATAGGTTCACTCCCCAAATGGCCACTACGGCCGGTGCTGTGCTGATCCAAAGCCAGAAGCCAGGTGCTTCTTCCTGGTCTCCTATGTGGGTTCAGGAGTCCAAGCACTTGGGCCATCCTCCACTGCCCTACTGGGCCACAGCAGAGAGCTGGACTGGAAGAGGAGCAACCAGGACTAGAACCCAGCACCCATATGGGATGCCGGCACTGCAGGTGGAGGATTAACCAAGTGAGCCACAGCTCCAGCCCCATGAACATCTCTTTTCATTCATTCATTCCACAAATTGTATGAATGAAGTTTTTCTGTAAGCAATCCCTAAGACAGGCAGTAAGGTAGAGGTTTTTCCTCAATGCTTGGGATTCATGTTCTAAGGCAGTCAGAGTAGACCACACAAGTCAGACAAGGATTCGTGAAGGTCCCACCAGGCAGGATGGGTCTCAGAAGGCCTCTCTGCATTCTTCCCCACCTCTGCAGAAATCACAACCTCTTTACTCAGGATTACCCGTTAGCAACCTCTTCTCCATTAAGAAAAAAAAAAAACTTAAAATTTTAAATATTTGCAGTGTGTATATATATCTTAAAATATATGTGAAAAATTACTGTATTTCCTTGGTAAGCTACACAGCCAAGCATGGTATTATGTGATAGCATTTCCACTATCTGAATGTCAAGGGTGAAATTTAGGAGCAGTTAGTCCTCAGTCCCTGAGTTGTTGACTTGTTCGCAGGAATCCATAGCTTCCAGAACTCCAAATTCATACTTGCAAAACTTACATAGCCCCAAAGCCCAAATGAAAATCCCTTCAGAAATAGCTTTAGAAAGCTTCTCCATTCTTTATTTGCCTCTTGCAATGTGGTGGAAACACCGCATTGCAAGCCCAGTCTTTCATAAAGACAGGGGTGAGGAATGGAGTTTGCCCTTGGTTTTTTCACCAAAGGCACAAGATGAAGTGCATCTGTGAATATTGTGTACTTTTGTTCTATTCTGTGCACCAAAAGCTATCTGTACACCAAAGCTATCTGGTACTGTTTCACCAATGATCTGTATCCAGGACCTGAAAGGAAATTGGCTGTGGAACAGTGAAAGTTTCCTTAAAAATCAGATACAGATGATCACTTCCAAATGCAGTCATGGAATTTTACAAGTGACATTATGACGATCAGCTTTCCAACAGACACCCGGCCTTTTATAAAATGCACATTATCTATGGCCAGCTTTATTACTGCTCCAGAACTGTTGAACTGAAATCGCCTATCTAATTAAACTGAGAAATGTTGGGTGAACTTGAACTGTTTCAGGGACATGAATGACCAGAGAACGTATTTCATATAAACCTATTGTTTCATCATGTGATGGTGAAATTATTTTTAAAATGTTGTGTTCTGAGTACATTAAAAATAAAAGGCATCAGGAAGTTATCATATTCTTCACCAATCTCCTTTGCATTTCTGTGTAAACTGAGCAGTGTAAACTATGGTTGGTGCTCAATGAAAACTTTGTGACAAATTTTTTCAATGAAATGGCACACAAAGTGGCATCAGCTGACAGTTCTTTCTTTTAATATGTGTCTGCCGACATTTCAGATAAATTCTGCTTTACTGAGCCGGCGCCGTGGCTCAATAGGCTAATCCTCCACCATGCGGCGCCGGCACACCGGGTTCTAGTCCCGGTTGGGGCGCCGGATTCTGTCCCGGTTGCCCCTCTTCCAGGCCAGCTCTCTGCTATGGCCAGGGAGTGCAGTGGAGGATGGCCCAGGTGCTTGGGCCCTGCACCCCATGGGAGGCCAGGAAAAGCACATGGATCCTGGCTCCTGCCATCGGATCAGCGCGGTGCGCCGGCTGCAGCGGCGGCCATTGGAGGGTGATCCAACGGCAAAGGAAGACCTTTCTCTCTCTCTGTCTCTCTCTCTCACTGTCCACTCTGCCTGTCCAAAAAAAAAAAAATTCTGCTTTACTGGGGCACAGCATGTTAAGTTGCCCTCCGTGATGCCAGCTTCTCATATGGGTGCTGGTTCAAGTCCTGGCTGCTCCACTTCTGATCCAGCTCCCTGCTAATGTGCCTGGGAAAGCAGTGGAATATAGCTCAACTGCCTGGGCCCCTGACACCCAGACAGGAGACCTGGGATGAGTTCTGAGTGCCTGGCTGTGGCTTGCTCCAGCTCTGGCTATTTTCTTAAAAGAGGAAAGCCTGTGGTTATGCCCAAATATAACAAAGTGTGTTTGTGTATGATGATGAATGACTCCTGCTCACATGCTGCCCTGCACAGCTACAAAACTGAGGAATTTACCAAGTCAGGCCCATGATGTTCCACATAAAAACAATTTTTATTCATGGTAACATATAAATTTCAATTAATCAACCTTAGCAATGGGACTTCTGATGTGTTCAAGCAACTTGAATGCAATAGGTCATGTCCAGGGCAGCCATGCTGAATCAATGTACCTAAGTTTAAAAAAAAGCAACATCTCCAATAAACATACATACATGTACATGCACACACACATGAATGGACAACTACAGCTATGGCCCATGGGCCAGCAAAAATATGTATTTATTGCTTATGATTCTAGCACAACAAATGTCATTGCATTCCTTCAACTATACTTTTTGAACTCCCCAAGTCTGAACAAAAGAAAAGAAAGTCCCACTGAATAACCACCCTCTCAGGTTCTGTGCTAAGTTAGTAGCATTGTGCAAACCATTCCAGTGGTTTTCAAGAGGGATACCAATGGGTTTGATTTGATTTGCTACAGGGTTTAGTAAAGAGTCATAGTTTAATCGCACAGGAGATAGCAGAAAAGGCCTTGCCCATGGCCTTGGCCTACTGACTGGAGGTCAAGCACAAGCGCAAGCTCAGGGTATCTGGCTACTGGGGGAGAGGAGTCAGGCCCTGCTGGAACTTTCAGCTAAGCCATGAGCAGCACTTCCACCTCCTTTTTCCCCTGCCCCATGGCAGAGCCAAGAAATGTGGCATTCATTGTCACAGAGCAGGAGGAGACAAAGGCAAGTTCAAGGGAGAAGCATATGCTAGAGATTAGAAAGGAAAGCTGTATATATCCCAGCCGGGGGGACAGCAATAACCTATAGATTACATAATCAATGAAGGAATCCCTACCTGGCTTGGCTGCAATTCGATCCTTCACACTCAGGTCTGTTGTGGAAGCTGAGCCAAAGCATTTCAAAAGCAGGAGACACCAAACTTCTAAGATTGGAAAAGACAAGTGAAAATGAGCAGTCAGGTGGTAGCTGAGACACAAGATCAACTCTATACTAAGTAAAGATTTCAACAGTTTGCACCCACACAGACACACAAACTATAAAGACCTGTTTGAACTACTTTTACAGTTAATTCTCATAGCACAACTCATTAAGGACAGAGATCCTTCATGGGGAGTAAGTACACAGGGACTCTTGTTGATTGAACATTTGGCACTCTTATTTATGATGTCAGTGATCACCTGAGGCTCTTGTCATGAGCTGCCAAGATGGAAGCCTCTTGAGTCCACATACTCTGACATTATTTAGACCAGGCCATAGCAAAGTGGAAGTTCTCTCCTCCCTTCAGGGAAAGGTACCTCCTTCTCTGATGGCCCCTTCTTTCCACTGGGATCTCCCTCACAGGGATCTTTCATGTATCTCATTTTTTGCCACAGTGTCTTGGCTTCCCATGCCTGAAATGCTCAGAGCACTTTTCTGCAGCATAGTTTGCTGCCCTAATGTCTCTGTATTTCCTCTTCCTAGGGCCCAGAAACCTAGGGCCATAAGTGGTAGGAAGGTACGCATTAGTTTCTAGGCATACTTGGCACACACACCTGAGTGTGTGCACTGATGAGTCCACTACCCGAGATGGGTAACCCCATGTTGGTGGTGGTGGTGGTGGTGGTGGTGTGTGTGTGTGTGTGTGTCTTTGTCAGTGGCTTCTTTACTCCCTGAAGTTCCCTCTTCTACACAGAATATTTACAAACTGGGATGGGTGCAGCAACTTTGCCACCAAACAAGAGGCCATGGAGTGGGAGCCCTGCTGAGATGCAGTTCGGCACAGAGAGCAGTTCCTGAGGAGGGCCCAGGGCTGGTGAGGCCCAGGCAGGTCCGTGGCCAGCTCCAGCCACTTGGTCATGGGGGAGCCTGGCTGCTTGGCGTTCAGGAGCAGGCAGTTGCTGCGCTCTCTGACTCAGCCTGTAGCCTCTGATGGTGGTGCCTCTGTCTCCACATCTCCTCCTCCAGGGCAGCCCTGTCAGCCTTCTTCTGTAGGTTCTCCTGCAGCTTCCTGAGCATGGACAGGTGCAACATCTTCTCTGACAGCCTCCCAGGCTCTCGCCCAGCATCGACCTTTAGGTTCCCTTGAGGTGTCTACTCTCTGGGATGGGCTGTCCCTCCTGGACAGTGATTCCACAATGGAGTAGCAAGTAGAGGTGATCTCTGACTGAGACAGACTGCCACTCATCCCCCAGGGTCTCACTGCCTATCTCCAACATGATCTTGCTGATGGAGCTCCTGAGGGGACAAAGTCTGTGTCATGAAGGAGGACCTCAGCTCAGGGGCTGAGTCACCCTTGTTCTCCTGGATACCAGAGCCATGCTGTCAGGTGCCAGCAAGGAGACATCCCCCAATGAGCATGGGCCAGGCATCTCTGGCTTTTGAGGATAGATGCTATCATCAAGAACAGAAAAATAATAATAGTTGTTAAGTTCACACAGCTAGAAAGTGGTAGAGTTGAGATGTGAACTCAGGCTGTCTGGTTCCAGAGCTACCATGTCACACTGAAATACTGATAGTGGGGGCTGGCACTGTGGTGCACTGGGTAAAAGCAACCACTTGCAATACTGACATCCCATATGGCCAATGGGTCCAGACCCAGCTGCTCTGCTTCTGATCCAGCTCCCTGCTAATGTGCCTTGGAAAGCAGTGGTGCTTGACCTCCTGTGCCTATGTGAGAGATACAGAAGTAGCTTCTGACTCCTAGCTTCAGCCTGGCCCAGCCCTGGCCACTGTGGCCATTTGGGGAGTGAACCAGTGGACAGAAGATTCACTTTCACTCTCTGTCTTTTCCTCTGTATAACCTGATTTTCAAATAAATAAATAACTCTTTAAAAATGATTAAGATTTTGGGGGTGAACCAATGGAAGAAAGACCTTTCTGTCTGTCTCTCTTTTGCACTGTTTAACTCTGCCTGTCAAAAAATGATTAAGGGATCAATTCAACAGAAAGATGTAACTATTATAAATGTATATGCACCTAACTACAGGGCACCTGGCTATTTAAAAGAAACATGGAGGGATTTAAAGGGAGACTTAGACTTCAAAACAATACTATGGGGGACTTCAATACTCCACTTTCAGCAATGGACAGATCAACCAGATGGAAGATCAACAAGGAAACAGCAGATTTAATCAACACTGTAGACCAAATGACCTAACCGATACTTAACAAAACTTTTCCTCCTACAGTTGCAGAATACACATTCTTCTCAGCAGTGCATGGAACTTTCTCTAGGATTGACCACTTACTAGGCCATAAAACTCAGCAATTCAAAAATATCAACATCATACCATGCATCTTCTCAGACCACCATGGAATGAAGCTGGAAATCAGCAACTCAGGAATCCCTAGAGCATATGCAAACACATGGATAATGAACAACATGCTCCTAAATGAACCGTGGGTCATAGATGAAATCAAAAGAGAAATAAAAAAACTTTCTGGCAGCAAATGAAGATAACACAACATATCAAAACTTATGGAATTTAGCAAAAGCAGTGTTAAGAGGAAAGTTTATAGCAATAGGTGCCTACATCAAGAAATTGGAAAGGCACCAAATAAATGCGCTATCTATGCATCTCAAGGATCTAGAAAAACTACAGCAAACCAAACTAGCAAGAGAAGAGAAATAATTAAAACTAGAGGAGAAACCAACAAAATTGAATCACAAATTGCCAAAGATTGCCAAAATGAAGAGCTGATTTTTTAAAATAATAAAATTGACACACCATTGGCCTAAATAACCAAAAAAAGAGAACAAACAAAATCAATGAAATAGAGATGAAAAAGGGAATGTAACAACAGACACCACAGAAATAAAGAGTCATCAGAAGTTATTACAAAGAGTTGTATGCCAGCAAACAGGGAAATCTATCAGAAGTGGATAGATTCCTGGGCACATACAACCTACCTAAATTGAACCAGGAAGACACAGAAAAGCTAAACAGACCCATAACTGAGACAGAAATTGAAACAGTAATAAAGTCCCTCCCAACAAAGAAAAGCCCAGGACCAGATGCATTCACTGCTGAAATCCGCCAGACATTTAAAGAACTAACTCCAATTCTCAAGCTATTCAAAACAACTGAAAGAGAGGGAATTCTCCCAAATTCTTTGTATGAAGCCAGCATCATCTTAATTCCTAAGCCTGAAAAAGATGCAGCACAGAAAGAGAATTATAGACCAATTTCCCTGAACATAGACACAAAAATTCTCTTTTATTAAGTCTAGCCATAGAATCTAACAACATATCAGAAAGATCATCCACCCATTCCAAGTGGGATTTAACACTGGTATGCAGGGATGGTTCAACATTCGACAATCAATCAATGTGATACACCACATTAACGAACTGCAGAAGAAAAACCATATGATTATTTCAATAGATGCAGAGAAAGCATTCGATAAAATTCAACACCCTTTCATGATGAAAACTCTAAGCAAATTGGGTATAGAAGGAATATTCCTCAACACAATCAAGGCAACTTATCACAAACCATGGCCAGCATCCTATTGAATGGGGAAAAGTTGGAAGCATTCCCACTAAGATCCGGTACCAGACAGGGAAACCCACTCTCACCATTGCTATTCAATACAGTACTGGAAGTTTTAGCCACAGACATTAGGCAAGAAAAGGAAATCAAAGGGATACAAGTTGGGAAGGAAGAAGTCAAACTATCCCTATTTGTAGACAATATAATTCTTTATTCAGGGGATCCAAAGAACTCCACTAAGAGACTATTGGAACTCATAGAAGAGTTTGGTAAAGTAGCAGGATATAAAATCAACAGCCTTTGTACACACAGACAATGCCATGGCTGAGAAAGAACTTCTACGATCAATCGCATTCACAATAGCTCCAAAAACAATCAAATACCTTGGAATAATTTAACCAAAGATGTCAAAGTTCTCTACAATGAGAATTACCGGAGGGTGAGGAGGGGCAGAGACCAGAAAATCTGAGATAGCTTTTTTGTCACTTCCTTGAATTTACAAGCAAGGTTTACTTTTCTGTTTATGAATAGACACTTCAGTCAGTTACAGGCTCTGGAGTTTGTTTTTATTCATCAGAATAGGAAAAGATAAAGAGGTATTTGGTTTGGTTACAAGTTTCCCTGTGTGTTCAACTTACTACATCTCCCAAATACCTTTCACAACACTTGTATCACTTCACGGATATGTGCAAATCAGTGGGATAAGGCATGTCCATTGCACCAGTGAGCTCAGGCATGGAAAGCCAAGGCACTGTGGCAAAAAGAATGACCTAAATGAAAGATCTCTGTGAGATCCCAGCAGAAAGAATGGGTCATCAAAGAGGTACCTTTCTCTGAAGGGAGGAGAGAACTTCCACTTAGATTATGGTCTTATTTAAATAGGGTCGGAATTTGTGACCTCAAGAGGCTCCCACAAGGCCAGTGCAGTGGCTCACTAGGCTAATCCTCCACCTGCAGTGCCAGTACCCCGGGTTCTAATCCCAGTTGGGGTGCCGGATTCTGTCCCGGTTGCTCCTCTTCCAGTCCAGCTCTCTGCTGTGGCCCGGGAAGGCAGTGGAGGATGGCCCAAGTGCTTGGGCCCTGCACCCACATGGGAGACCAGGAGGTAGCACCTGCCTTCTGGCTTTGAATCAGCATAGCACGCCAGCCATGGTGGCCATTTGAGGGGTGAACCAATGGAAGTAAGACCTTTCTCTGTGTGTCTCCCTCACTGTCTAAACTCTGCTCATCAAAAAAAAAAAAAAAAAAAAAAAAAAAAGAGGCTCCCATAGCCTTGGCAGTTCATGACAAGAGCCTCAAGTGATTACTGACATCATAAATAAGAGTGTCAATTGTTAAATCAATAATAGGAGCCACTGTACACTTGCTCCCCATGTAGGATCTCTGTCCTTAATGTGTTGTACTATGTGAGTTAATGGTAAAATGAATCTTCAAGCAGTGCTTTGTACTTTGTGTGTCTGTGTGGGTGCAAACTGTTTAAATATTAGTATATACCAAGTTGATCTTCTGTGTATAAAGATAATTGAAAATGAATCTTGATGAAGAATGGGATGGGAGAGGGACTGGGAAATGGGATGATTGTGGGTGGGAGGGAGGTTATGGGGGGAAAAGCTGCTATAATCCAAAAGCTGTATTTCAAAATTTATATTTCTTAATAAATAAATAAACTGTTTTTATTGCTTCCTTGATTTTTGTTGTTTAAGATCCAGAACATTCTACCCGAAGGACATAATTGAAAATAACTTAATGAAAATAATGAAATTCATTCATGGTCTCCAGATCATGACACTGAAACAGTGTCATGATCTATCTTCTAAGATGGAAATAAAAAGAACTGGAGAAATATCTTTACAAAGAGGGTGTACTTTTCCTAAAAGTCCTTGTATCTTGATTTAGTCATTTCCATCACTTTCCTTGATAAATGTCTTGCTTACATAATCCATGTGGAAATGTGCCCTGGGAGCCAAATCATATTTTGTTTGACTAATCAAAATCCAACACAGATCTGAGAATATTGAGTCTTTTTGTTTATATATAAATTTTTTAGCTTTTCAGAATGTAATTTTAAATTATTTTGTGCTAGCAAAATATATTAATTTTATAAATGTAAAATTTTATCAGCGGTTAAAACACTTGCACCACACACAACTTTTTTTAAGTATAAGAAACTACCTTCAATGGTGTCCTGATTTCTAGGAAAATGATAATACAGTTTGGATTAAGTTATTTTAGACTGGTTTCAATAGTGCTTTGTACTAGATCTGCCAAAGTATCTGTCCAGCTTGATATCCTGTGAAAGTTTGTGATTTTCTTGTTAGACATTCTTATAGAGTGTTGTCTTTAAAATGAGATTGTCTCTTCTATATTGAAAGCATTTTTATGTTTTCTAATTTAAAAATATTTTCTTCCAGTTGTGCAATAAAGCTGAAGTAGCAAAAATAAAATAAAATAAACAACCCTGTAGATACATAAATCCCAGTTAAATAATAACTAAATTATTGAGAGATCCATAAATAACCCAAGGGAATTAACAAGAACTGATCATTTTGAAGATGGCACTGATTTTTCATTTCACTTACACACTTGCAGTGCAGGAATTATACAGCTTCTGAAAATGATGGATCATCAGAAACATTGTAAACAGCTATTAATAAATCAGCATATTACCTGCCCAAGGAACATATTCAGGTCCTTTTTCTAGTGCTTCTCTCCTATACAAGGAGTTTCTATTTTGGCGATAATGATTAGCAGCCTGCAACATATCATGGAAGACAAATCAAATGTGTTATCACATGTGCAAAGTGATGGACCACAGCATTTCAGAGAATAATTTGTTTTTTGTTTTTTCTTTGTTTTTGTTTTAGTTTTTGACAGGCAGAGCGGACAGTGAGAGAGAGAGACAGAGAGAAAGGTCTTCCTCTGAAGTAGCACCTTGACAGTAGGGACTCCATTTTGGAGCACTTGAGACTGCATTCTGGGAAAGTACCCCCCCCACCCAACGTGACACTCTGGTCTGAAACTATGATCTCAAATAGTCAGACAATAGCAGTGCACTACATCCCTTGACAGAGCACAGAAAACCCCTAGCATGATTGCTCAAGCTTGAAAATAGAAAGGTTGCACCTGGGTTAATGATAAAGTTGTGCTTTGTCTATGTCTTACATACAATTTGGATTAATGTCAAGATCATAAATGATAATTGTACGATTGTAACTGGTATTGTCAAGATTATGATGAATATTAATTTCAGTTAGGTCTTAGGTTATGTTGACCCCAGTAACTATGTACTCTTTTTTTGATCTTAGCAACCGTGTATAGCAACCATGCATTCCCTCCCCCTCCGGATTTTGCATTTTTTGCCTTTATAAACCCTATGCTGTAGATCCTCAGGGCTGCTCAGTTCTGGTTTGATCAGAGAGCCCCAGCATACTGGAAAAAAAAAAAACCCTTTGCAATTTGCATGAGAGAGGTCTTTTGGAGTCGTCCCTTGGGCGGTGGGCGTTCTCGACCTTAACACCTCTACTGTTGGTTCACCCTCCAATGGCCGCCACCGCTGGCGCACTGTGGCCAGTGCACCACACTGACCCGAAGGCAGGAGCCAGGTGCTTCTCCTGGTCTCCCATGGGGTGCAGGGCCCAAGCACTTGGGCCATCCTCCACTGCACTCCCTGGCCACAGCAGAGACCTGGCCTGGAAGAGGGGCAACTGGGACAGAATCCAGTGCCCCGACCGGGACTAGAACCTGGTGTGCCGGTGCCGCAAGGCAGAGGATTAGCCTATTGAGCCACAGCACCAGCTCAGAGAATAATTTGAAACACTAAGGTCTGTTAGTGAAAAAAAGTACCCTGCAAAAGACCAGAGGATTACTTTTGGGGTTTCTCTGCTTTTGACATTTGCTTTACTCCACAATTTAACTTCAACTTTGGAAAACTATAAGTTTCCAACCTAAGTAGGAAAATCATTAATATAAAGTCTATTAGCTAAAATTAGATGGAATATTTTGATCAATAATACAAGCAGCAAGTGTCTGAGTGGTTAGAAAATAGAAATGAGAGCTATTTGGGTTTGTTAATATTAATATGTGTATTAATTTTTAACAAGGAGAAATTCGGGTTTTATTAAGAACATCATAAATGTGTGTGTATTAATATATACATTCAGTTAGCTGATATTTTTCATTTTAGAAACAGCAAATGGCTAAAACTTCATAAATTATTGATCATGCAGACTCTGAATATGGAAACCACTTATTGTGTATCGAGACTCTGAGCTTTAATCTGCTGCAGTCTTGATGGTACTTTTATACCTTAAGAATATTGTTCACGCTGATCACCGCTTCAGCCCATTCCACAGAATCCAGTGCTGCGTCCTTCAAGACTTGCTCCTCGTGCTCCAGTAAACACTCGCAGATAGTATCTACTTGGGACACCTGAGGGGATAAACAGAAGCCAACACTTACAACAAAATTATGATGATGGGTCACAACTACAACCACTCACTGAGTTTTACTCATTACACCAATATACTGAGTTACTGGTGAAAATAAATTTTAAAACCAAGTTATAATCTCCCAACTTCTAAAAGTTGGAGTGCACAAAAAAAATATTAAGGGGCTGGCGCTATGGTGTAGTGCGTAAAGCTGCCGTCTGCAATGCTGGCATCCCACACAGGTTGGGGATGCTTTGAGTCTGGGGGTGCTGACACTGCAGGTGGTGGCTTCACCTGCTGCACCACAGTGCTAGCCCCTTCTTAACCAGTGTCATAATCACATGGTTGAATGCCTCCCCCACCACGTAGATATTTCAATTGAACTGAAATATCTGTTTATAATAGCTATTAGCGCTCAATATAACCTTCTATCACTTTATTACAATTGACATAATTTTATTAGGTAAGACCCCCAAACTAATTACTGGATTATAATAATGACCCAAATTGAAACTTGCTAATTTTTCTTTGAAGAATTCCCTGCTTTTCCAGGTGTAACAAAAATGTTTGTAGAAAAACAATTAGCAGGGACCGGCACTGTGGTGTAGTAGGTAAAGCTGCAGCCTGCAGTCCTGGCAAGCCATATGGGCACCAGTTTGAGTCCTGGCTGCTCTACTTTTGATCCAGCTCTGTACTATGACCTGCAAAAGCAGTAGAATATGGCCCAAGTCCTTGGGCCCCTGCACCCATGTGGGGGATCTGGAGGAAGCTCCTGGCTCCTGGCTTTGGATTGGCCCACCTCCAGCCATGGCAGCCATCTGGGGAGTGAACCAGAGGATGGGAGACCTTTCTCTGTGTCTCTGATTGTTACTCTGCCCTTCAAATAAATAAATAAATCTTAAAAAAATTACTAAATAATCAACCATATGATTTCTTACTCTTCTATTTTGTGTCATTAACACATGAAGACAACATGGCAAAAATGTTATGAAAACTCTTGTTCACAGTTTCAGTCCTACAGTTAAACTTTCCCCCTTTATTTAATTTGAAAAGCACTGTAGCAGGTTAAGCCACCACCTGCAATACCAGCATCCCATGCAAGCACTGGTTTGAATCCCTGCTTCTCCACTTCCAATCCAGCCCCCAGCTAATGCACATGGAAAAGCAGCAGATGACTGAAAGGAGCCAAGAGCCACCATAAAAAAAATGGGGCTCTTGAGACAAACCGTTCCAGAGACGGCCTTGGGAAATGGGGAGTAAACCGGTTCACAGAGAAAGCAGTCAGCTACTAACCAGAGAGACACAGAACACCTGCCTTGTAGATAAGCCCCTTCCCTACGCTTGCTCAAGGTTAACAAAGAAAGCTGCAAGACACGTAGCAACCTATTCCTCTCTCCTAGAGACCCCCTCCCCTAATGTATCCCTTTGACCTAGTACTTTTCCACCGACATTACCACTTTTAGACTGCCATACAAGGCCCGCTACTGAAAATTATCCAATGAACTTACACCAGCCTATAATGTTAATTTTGTGGTTTTGCCCTTTAAAAGCTGTGTGCGATAGCTGCTCGGGGCTCCTCTCACTTGCTTGCTGCTTGCAGCAGTAGGGGGCCCATTTGTACAAATGAAATAAAATTACCTCCTGTTCTATTGCATCGTCTGGTCTGGAGTCTGTGTTTCTGGGGTCGTCACAAGAGGACACCGCTTTTGGGGTCCTACATTTGGGGGCTCGTCCGGGATTTGGGGGACCCCAGACTCCCACACTCCATCGGCCAGACGGAGGTAAGTTTGCTTACTTGTGTATCATTGTAACTGTGGTTTGTACTGTTTGTCCTTGTCTGCCAGGACGATGTGGAATCCGTCCTGGGGCGCCTGTACAGGCTCAGTACTGACTGGACCGAAGAGGGAGACAGACGTGTCCTGAGGCCCCTGGTCCAACCCTGGAGGACGCTCCAGTGGTGGTCTGGGAAGGAGGGAAAGAGGGTGTTTCCCTTCTTCCAGGGGAGAGCCTGGCCAAACGGCCGCTCCCTTCTGAGATTTTGGTTTTGGTTTTGTCTCGGTCTGTTGCTGCGCGGCTTGTGATTTCAGACGTGTCCTGAGACCCCTGGTTCAACCCTGGAGAATGCTCCAGTGGTGGTCTGGGAAGGAGGGAAGGAGGGAATTTCCTTTCCTCCAGGGGAGAGCCTGGCTAGACTGCCGCTCCCTTCTGATAGTTTCGGTTTTGTCTCGGTCTGTTGCCGCGCGGCTTGTGATTTGTGTTCTGTGTGTCACTGTTTTTGTTGTCCTTTATCTCTTACTGTCTCCCCCATCTGTTTTTATTGTTGTGTTTGATTGCTAGATGTATACTTGTATGAAAAATGTGTATTGTATTCTTATAATGTGTTAATTATGTCTACCTCTCAATGCAACTCTAGGGCCAAATGTAAGGACAAATTTTTGGGCTGGAGAGGCTTGTACCTAGATTTGGCTCTGGTAACCAAGAAACTTTGCTGCCGAATGACCTTCTCCTGCTCCTTGGGAGCCTGGCCAGTTCCCGGGGAGGAGGATAAAGGAATGTTTTCTGATAAATAGGTGGGCATGCTTCATGTCTCGGCTCTCTGGCCAAGACCCGAGATGGGACGCACTGCTTGCCTAAAATCTTGGCAATGAGCCACCCTTGTCCTTGGAGGCTTTAGGGGGGAGCCGGAGCAAGCCTCTGTTGCTGCTGTTTCATCCTGGGGGAACACGCAGTCAAGCTGAATGTTAAATATGCCCATAATGATTACATGATCAATTGGCTACTGTGATTGAGGTGTTCTGTGACAGTCCCTTTAATAAAAAATTAACAAAATAGATTAATAACAGGACATTCAGGACCTGACGCTCTGCTTGGTATGTCATTACAAAAATCATCAAGGAGGGCTATGCCTGATAAATGAGGGTGCTATAAATATGGGCAACAGGGACATGTACAAAAATTGTCCAGAAGTCAAAAATCAAAATAAGGCTCTTCCTGGGATTTGCTTCCAGTGCTAAAGGGAAAGGCATTGGGCCAATAAGTGTCACTCCAAAACTGATAAAAAAAAAAAAAAGGTAATTCATTAAAAAACAGAGTTCAGGAAACTGGAAGCGGGGCCAGCCTCAGGCCCTCCCTACAGGGATCAGTGGACCATCTTGCTATAGTATCATTAAAGCAATGGAGCCATGTTTATTGCAACATTCTGTTAATCTATGCTCCTTTACCATCTTTCCTGTAAATAATTTTAGTGTGCACTACAAGGCTTGCAGCGTATTTCTTGCAGATTAAAAGTAACTAAGTCTGTGCACAGCAGACAGCTAAAAAGTAATTTACTGTCACAAATTGGCGTAGTTGGCAGGATCTGCAAGTATGCAAAGCAATGCCTTTCTTTAAAAGAAAAACTGAAGTTGCATGTGTAACCTGCGATGTTCCTGGCTGAAAAGACCTTCAGTTCGCCTCTTTGGTGAAGGAATGGGCTCTCTGCTCAGAATCGAGTGAGAATTGGAATGGCAAGTTACGGAGTGCACAGCCTCCACAATTTATTGAGGTTTTGCTATCAGTGCCGGTAGAAAAGGGGGATAAACTATAGGCTTTGGGAAGGTGAGAATGGATTTTGTTATCTGCATACTGATGCATATGTAAGCAATTGAAAAAAACAGTATAAAATAAATGTAAATTTAAAAAAAAATACTGCCCTTCGGAGTCAAACTGCTAAATAGTGGTAGAAAAATTATATCAAGCTCCTGTACTGCTGCCAGGGCCAACTAAGGTTATTCAGTGTAAACAATACAAAATTCCAGGTGGACATAAAAAAAAAATCTAAAACAGTAAAAAATTATCTTAATGCTGGAGTGATGATTCCCATAATCACTAAAAAGAATTATCTAATTTGGCATGTTAAGAAATCAGATAAAACCTGAAAAATGACTGTGGATTACAGGGAATTAAACAAAGTTACTCTCCCATTGACTGCTACAGTCCCAGATACCATCATTTTAATGTAAAAGGTCACAAACATAAAAGCGTGTTCTTAATAAGAAAAGTTAAAAAAAAAACTTTTAAAAAAATATAATTTATAAAAATTGTTTATCTTAATGGCTGGTTTATACTGGAATGAAAAAAAGGGGGGGGAGAAGAGAAAGGTTTGAGCAAGTTACAGAAGGTGTGAAAAAGTCGCAAAATGTTATGGAAAAAAGAAATCTTTAGTTATTTTCTTTGACATAAAATCAAAATCTGATCCTCTGTTAAAGCAATGAGTTAAAGTAATCTATTATGTTCTCTTGATGTCTCTATTAAATTCTAACTGTTTAAAAACAGCTACAAAAAGAGCAGTGTTAAAATGGAGGGATCCTATCACCAATCAATGGAATGGACCTGATCCAGTACTGGTATGGGACAAGGGCTCCTAAGGGATGGGTTTTTCTATGTAACCAACATGCCTTTCTGCAATTGCTCCCTGGGCCGTGTGGCCCTGATGCTAACATCTGTATTTACAGCAGCGGATAGAGTACGTCAGTGGCGTGCTTTACCTGAAGACTACAATAACAACGTCATCCTAATAGGAGAGGACACTGCCCTTGCCATGGCTGCATCAGTAGTAAGTGTTCCTGGACTGGCTTTTAAAAATAATCGTGGACTATAAAGGCTTACATGTTTGGTGACCAAAGCAATCAATCTTGCTGCTACTGTGCTATCCAATATAGCCAAAGAATTGGATCAAGTTCACTCAGGAGTGCTTTTAAGCCATGCAGCTAACAATTACTTGCTGTTAAAAAGATCATTTAAGTTGTAAACCTGCACCTGGGGGATATTGCTTTAACATTACTAACAATGTGCCATATACAGAGTCTGTTATTGATAAACTTAAGAGTAAAATACAACATATGTTTATTACTAACCCACTATTCATTTGAAGGGTTTCAATGGATTCATTGGTTATTAATGTTGGCTGGACTGCTACTGCTTTTCCCACTTTGTATGGGATGTCTTCCGTGTGTTCTGCATTTTATGCTGACTTCCCTATAGTATAAATGGACTGAGATTCATCATTTAAAACTTCGTACCAAACCTCCTTTGTAATCAAAATAATTGATATTTGGCTGTATGTTTCATCTCTCACCTAATGTTGGGCTGGAATGGTACTCAAAGACGGGTAAGACGCTCAGCATCCTGTACCAACCTAAGACAGGGCTCTAGGCCAAGCTGCCAGAGTTACCGATGACGGGTAAGGACAGAGATGACTGAGGGCAACCTAAGACAGAGGCCATTCTCAATTTAATAAAAAAAAAAATATATATATATATATATAAAAACCCATGGCTGGCCATGGGCCCACATGCTAAGGCCTGGCTTGCTGATCATTGGTATTAGTCCTCACGCAACAGTATCAAGCCCTGGCCACCAGTGACCGTATTGAAACCCCTCATTAACGGCACACAATTTTAGGATTAAAATTAGTTCAAAGAGAAAATGGGGGAATGAAAGGAGCCAAGAGCCACCATAAAAAAAATGGGGCTCTTGAGACAAACCGTTCCAGAGACGGCCTTGGGAAATGGGGAGTAAACCGGTTCACAGAGAAAGCAGTCAGCTACTAACCAGAGAGACACAGAACACCTGCCTTGTAGATAAGCCCCTTCCCTACGCTTGCTCAAGGTTAACAAAGAAAGCTGTAAGACACGTAGCAACCTATTCCTCTCTCCTAGAGACCCCCTCCCCTAATGTATCCCTTTGACCTAGTACTTTTCCACCGACATTACCACTTTTAGACTGCCATACAAGGCCCGCTACTGAAAATTATCCAATGAACTTACACCAGCCTATAATATGTTAATTTTGTGGTTTTGCCCTTTAAAAGCTGTGTGCGATAGCTGCTCGGGGCTCCTCTCACTTGCTTGCTGCTTGCAGCAGTAGGGGGCCCATTTGTACAAATGAAATAAAATTACCTCCTGTTCTATTGCATCGTCTGGTCTGGAGTCTGTGTTTCTGGGGTCGTCACAAGAGGACACCGCTTTTGGGGTCCTACAGACCCAAGTGTTTGCCACAGTCCCCCCAGAGGGAGACCAGGATGGAGTTCCAAGCTCCTAGCTTCAGGCTGGCCGATCCCTGGCTGTAGCAGCTATTTGGGGAGTAAATCAATGGATGAAAGAAACCCCCCCTCTGTTATTAATGAGGATTTGATTCTGATACTTAAATATTTCAAATCCACATAAGAATCTATCACTGTTGCAATATTTTTCACTATCTTTCTAATAATATAAAATCAACTTATGACAATCTAAAGTTTTACACAAAAGTACACAGAAATTCTGAATTAAATCCTGTTTTTTAAAGAACTGGACTTAAAATACTGTGTTACCAAAAATTTTTTTAAAAAAGCTGAAAAGAACATTTCTCCTGAAATACATTATTTTTCTTCTTTTATCTAATCTTCAATGCAGCCTTTATAGTTAGAGCAATAGGCCTCCAAACAGCCCTAGAATACTTTACTTTTAAGTCAGCACAGAAAACACATCACATCCCACATTAAAAAAAAAAAAAAACTCCTCAGTACAGAGGGGGTATTTCCTGTTACACCAAAGAGAGCTGACAATGTAGAGCACAAACATCAAGAGTCCCCACCTCCCTGTGCAGCAACCTGGACCCTTACTTGATGAATAAAGTCCATAAGGAAAGAATGGGCTTTCATCTTATCTTCCAGCTGGTGAAGAATAATCAGTGATGTGTTGCTGAACCCAGGTGCTTCTGCAAAAACAGAGTAACAAAACTGAAACACACAACAGACTGGTCTTAGGATAGTGACTGCTACTAAAATGAAACCTACCACGGGGCAGGTGACTGGCCCAGTGGTTAAGATGAGGCTCAGCCCTTCAGGCTTCCTGGTCTGGCTGAAAAGCCTGTGAGAGCATTTCAGGAATGGAAAGCCATGACAATGTGGCAAAAAAAGTTCTACATGAAGGATCTTTGTGAGACCCCAACGGAAAGAAGTGGCCATCAAAGAAGGATGCACTTTTCTCTGAAGGGAGGAGAGAACTTCCACTTTGTTAATGGCCTTGTCTAAAAATGCTGACGGAGATTGTGGATTCAAAAGGCTTCCATAGCCTAGGCAGCTCATGTCAAGAGCCTCGGGTGGTCACTGATGTCATACATTAAGAGTGTTAACTGTTAAAGGAACAACAGGAGTCACTGGGCACTAACTCTCCATGCAGGAACTTTGTCCTCAATGAGTTGTATTATGAGAATTAAATGTGATACCTATTCCCAGGTTGTGTGTGTGCATGTGTGCAAATTGTTGAAAGCTTTACTTAGTATAGAGTTGGTCTTCTGTGTACAAAGTTAATTGAAAATGATTCTTAATGGAGAATGGGACTGGGAAGAGAAGGAGGAGGGCTCGGGGTCAGAGTCGGAGTGTGGGTGGGAAGGTGGGTATGATAGGAAGAATAACTATATTCCTAAAGTTGTAGATATGAAATTTGCATTCCTTAAAAATAAATTAATTTTTTTAAAAAAGAAAAAAAGATGAGGCTTAGGAGGCCCACATCCCATACTTGAGTCCTAGCCCCGCTTCCAATTCTAGCTTCCTGCTAGTGCACACCCTGGAAAGCAGTGGTGGTAGCTCAAGCACTTGGGTCCCTGCCACCATGGGAGACCCAGATTGAGTTCCTGGCTCCAGGCTTTGACTTGGCCCACTCTGGGCTATTGCAGGCAATTGGGGGAGTGAATCAGTGAATGAGAATTTTCCTTCTGTCTCTCTACCTTTCAGTGGTAAAAATGATTATTCTTTTAAAAAGAAAATATAAAAACAATGGGAAAGTAGCAACCCCTCAACTAAATTATTTATAAAATTACCCAAGAATTCTGAAAATTTGGAGGAAAATTTGGGGAGTTTGATACAATTCTGATGTATTAATTCAAAATGAAGAACATGTTATTACTGGTTTAATCATTTATGTCATCCAAATTTAAAAACTCAGGAACAGTCAAAGGAAGGAGGGGAGTGCTGATGTCTTCTTCCTAAGTCTTGAGCAATGCTCAGAAAACTCACTAAGAAGTAGGGTATCAGGGAGAGGAATGTCCTCAGGAACCCCCAGAGTATCCTCCCTTCTATAGTGGATGGAAGAGTAAGTTGGCAGTCACTAGAGACACTAACCTGCTACACCCCACTTTTACATACTGAGGTTTGCTTACTGCTACTCTCCTGAGAATGTACAATCTCTATCAGCCAAATATACTGATCATGCCAAAATTATCTTTAATAATTTGGGGGTAAATACATACCAAATGCTTACTGATACCACCAATTTAATTCCTTTTTTTAGGGATTTATTTATTTATTTGTTTATTTGAAAGAGAAAGAGTGACTGACAGAGAGGGATCTCCCATCCACTGGTTCACTCCCCAAATGACCACAATGGCCAGGGTGAGGCCAGGAAGTCAGGAGCTTCTTCTGTGTCTCCCACGTGGGTAGCAGGGGCCCAAGCACATAGGCACCTTCTGCCACTTTCCCAATGCAATAGCAGGGAGCTGGATTGGAAGTGGTGCAGTCAGGACAGGAACCTGTAGCCATATGGAATGCTGGCATTGCAGGCAGCAGTTTAACCTGCTACACAATTTCCTTTTAGAAATAAAAATTTTGAGAAAGCTCAGTAATATGCCTCAGACAGAATATAAGGATTTGCTCCAATGTTCCCTCATAGTCTATAACCTAGGTCTGTTCTGAGGCCTCTTCAAAATCTTTACAAGAAAGATTGTAAAAATACTGAATTGGGGGCTGGCACTGTGGTGTAATAGATTAAGCCTCCACCTGCAGTGCTGGCATCCCATATGGGCAATGGTTTGTGTGCTGGCTGCTCCTCTTCCAATTCAACTCTCTGCTTATGACCTGGGAAAGCAATGGAAGATGGCCCAAGTGCTTGGACCCCTGCACCCATGTGGGAGATCCAGAGGAAGCTCCTGGCTCCTGGCTTTGGATCAGCTCAGCTCTGGCCATTGTGGCCATTTGGGAATAAATCAGCAGATGGAACACCTCACTATCTGTCTGTAACTCCATCTCTCAAATAAATAAATACATTTTTAAAACAAAACAAAACTGAATTGCCAATCACTTGAGAAATTTTAAAATGTGCTTTGAGAGACACTTTTAATACAGATGTTACATATTATAAAAATGGTTGTTATACAAACACAGAATATCCTTACCTTCTGGGACAGATTCAGCCCATGGTGGGTCAGAAGCTGGATAGTCATCCATCAGGTCTACGCTGATTTGGGTAACAGCCTTGTCTAGCTCACAATCAGAACCCAGATCAGCGTGAGAGGAAAACAGCTCATCAACCATCATCTGAGCATGACCGAAATCTTTTCTGAAATAGAATTGGAAAACAAAAATATTAAGGGAGGTCAAACATCTTCAAAACTAACTATGAGGGGAGGCTTTGGGGTGCAGCAGGTTAAGCTGCTCTGCCAGTTCGAGTCTCAGCTACTCTGCTTCCCATCCAGCTCCCTGATAAGGCTCCTGGGAAGCAGCAGATCATAGCTCAAGTACTTGAGTCCCTGCCACCCATGTGGGACCTCAGATGGAGTTTCTGGCTTCCCGCTTTGGCCTGGCTCAGCCCAACCCTTGCAGAAAGTGAATTTGGGGAGTGAACCAGTGGGCGGAAGATGTCTCGCTATCACCCTGCCTTTCAAATAAATAAATAAATCTCTTAAACAAAAGACACTAACAACAAAAAATTGTGAAATTAAAGTCCCATGTATACATCTTAGCCTGAAGTGTTTTTATTTAAACTTTTTAATTAAAAGCGAGAAAAATATTATGTACCTACTGATTCAATAAATATATACAGAATACTTATAGCTAAACACTGCACACAGAATGATAAACTAGATCTTAAGAAACAGACCTGAATGTCAGAAAATTAAAAAAGCAATGACAAGTATTGTGACAGGACAAGAACAGAGGACTACGGAGCACAGCAATGTATCAGAGGGGCAAGACCTGCTGGAGGAAGAGACGGTCAATCCAAGCCCTAATGGCTAAGGAAGGGGTTAAACAAGTTGCAGAGAATATAGGGAGGGGTATGCAGATGCACAGAGCTTATTTCCATGTCTAATAGCAAGTAAGCCCGGATCTCTAGAGAGACCTGAAACCAATGGATAGGATGAAATCCTACAAGGAGGGAAGTATCTGGAAAAACAGCTCCCAGAACAACCAAGTAAAGGACAGGTGAGCCCTTAAAAGAAGCAGACTCTTCTAAACTGGTCAGAGACATCAGAGCACAACCAGATGTCAATGAACCAAAGGCAGATTAAACAGAATTCCCATGAAGGAATGAGATAAATTCAGAGGGGGTGGATTATAAAACCAGAGAAGACAAAGCCTTGTAAACTATATTACAGAGTTTGAACTTAATCCTTTTGACAACAGAAAGGTGTCAGGATCCCTTCTAGTTTTCTAGACAATCATGTTCACTGTGATATAGAGAGGTGACTAGATGGCCTATCAGACAAATGTGGTCTTTGTAAATGTAGTAAGTTAAGGGTTAGAATGGGCCCTAAGTCCAGTAACTGGTGCCCTTAGGCAACATGAAGACAGCTACAGTGGGCAGAGGCCAAGTGACAGTGGAGACAGAAACTGGAGTGATTCATCTACAATGCCAGGAATGGGAAAGACCAGCAGCAACCACCAGCAGCTAGCAGAGAGGCAGGGAAGGGTTTTTCCCCAGAGCCTTGGAGGGAATGTAGCCTTGCTGATGTCTTGATTTTGGACTTCTGACCTCCAGACTATGAGCGAATACATTCTGTGGTTTGAACCTACCCCTTCTATGGTGATTTGCTATAGCAGCCACTTATCTACAATGTCATTGACATTCTGAGATGCCACAAATCTGACAGATTTTTAATTAAAGAATAAACACATAAAATAAGATAATCTAAATCTTTGCAGTGAGATTGAACCAAGCAACAAGATTATAAAAATATTAAGTAAGGGCCGGCGCCATGGCTCAATAGGCTAATCCTCCGCCTAGCGGCACCAGCACACCAGGTTCTAGTCCTGGTCAGGGCGCCGAATTCTGTCCTGGTTGCTCCTCTTCCAGGCCAGCTCTCTGCTGTGGCCCGGGAATGCAGTGGAGGATGGCCCAAGTCCTTGGGCCCTGCACCCCATGGGAGACCAGGATAAGCACCTGGCTCCTGCCTTTGGATCAGCATGAAGCGCCGGCCGCAGCGCGACGGCCGCAGCGGCCATTGGAGGGTGAACCAACAGCAAAAGGAAGACCTTTCTCTCTGTCTCTCACTGTCCACTCTGTCAAAAAAAAAATATTAAGTAAGATTTAACAAAAACCCATTTAATGGTGCCCCTTCGGGACCAGAACTACCCTTAGGAAATTATTATGAGGCTCAGTTTCCGTCTTGTTTATGTTTGTTCATTTGTTAATTAATTTATTTATTTTCCAGTTCTGGAGAGGCAGAATCTCTCTCTCTCTCTCTCTCTCTCTCTCTCTCACACACACACACACACACACACACACACACTTTTAATCTGCTGGTTTACTAGGGCTGGGCCAAGCAGAAGGTAGGGGCACAGAGCCTGGAGCCTGGAACTCCACACGTTGTCACCTACATGAGCACCAGGGGCCCAAGCCATCTTCCGCTGCCTCCTGCGATGGAAAAGCAGAAAGCTGCTAGGTCTTGAACCAGCACTCCAATAAAGAATGTGGGTATCCCAAGCAGTGGCTTAACCCTCTTTGCCAGAAGGCCCACTTTGGAGGCACAGTATTAAGCCTTTAAAAGCACTTTCAGTCTAACTGCTATCCCTGTTGTGAGAGTGAGCCACTGTGCATCTGGTAGCACTGATTGGGGTTCTGCATTCACAAGCTGAGGCTGAAAACAAAGGAAGCAAACAGAATAGGCTTCAAACCAAGTGTCTGCTGGATACACTAATGATTCTTCATCTATTCCAACTCCTTCCCCACTCAACATTGAGCGAAGGAAGAAATAGAATGCCAAAAATGTTCAGCAAGTTGTTCAAAGTCTCACTCAGCTCAAATGTAAGGGGTAGAACAATGGCTGGATTCAATTTTCCTGGGTGATCAATCATCTCATAAAGACTGTTCCGGAATACATGGCATATAGAAAACATAACTAGGATCAACTAAAATCTGAATTCAACTCCCTTGAATGCTTTCTCACTGTGGGCTCCACCTTTCAACTTGCTCTGACCAACTGCACACTAACAAATGTCACCCAAGCAGAGACCCAAGGGTACCTATGCACTGAGGCTTGCTCCTGTGCCACTTCTAAACTCTGTGTTATGTAAACAAGCCCAAGGCACATGGCTGTTTTCTAGATGCTACATGTTCAGGGAGTTTTTATCTAGCTTCTCTGATCTCTGTGCTATAGGAGGCTAAGTCATTTGCTGTGAGGAAGGCAAAAAAGAAATGAGAAGCTGGAAGAGATTAGCAAAGGGCTAAGGGGCCAGCGCTGTGGCAGTCGGTTAAGCTTCTGCCTCTGGTGCCAGCATCCCATGTGGGCCTTGGGTTGAGTGTTGGCTGCTCCTCTTCCAATCCAGCTCTCTGCTATGGCCTGGGAAAGCAGCAGAAGATGGCCCAAGGACTTGGACCCCTGAACCTACGTGGAAGACCCAGAAGAAGCTCTTGGCTCCTGGCTTCAGATTGGTGCAGTTCCAGCCATTGAGGCCATTTGGGGAGTGAACCATCAGATGGAAGACCTCTCTCTCTCTCTGCCTGTCCTCTCTCTGTGTAACTCTTTCAAATAAATAAATCTTAAAAAAAATCTTACATAACTGTTTTAATTAAAAAAAAAAGTACTTATAAGATGATGTGTCTGAAGTGAGGGTATCAATGTTACAGTATAAGGAGAGGGTTAGTATGAACTGATTTATCATCATAAGAAAAATGGTTCACTGAAGAAAATCAAAGGTTTTATTTTGTGTGTTCCATTATTCATATGGTGAAATGCCAACTTCATAAGAAACTTTCAACCTAACCAATTTCACAAAGAATTAAGTGTGAAAGCAGCTACTTTATAAACTTACTATGAGATCACTACTAGGAGACAAAATTCCAAAGAGAGAAGAAACCTTCGCTGAATGCCTGAGAGCATGCCTTGCCCTTGAGGCAGAATGTGCTGATGAATCTTTCCTGAGCTTTCAGGGATCAACCAAATTAGTTGGCTTCCCGATGAGGACAAAATAAAACTTCCTCCCTGGGAACAACATCATGAGATTAGTTCAGTTATGCATCTAACAATAGGACAGAGTAACAACAAATGCTTTGATACAGAGAAAAATTATCTTCACCTTAAATAAATCTAAAGAATAATAAAAAAGAACAATATTATTTTCTTAAAATGATTATACTCAGGAGTCCATCCATTCAAAATGAAAAGCTTTGTAGTAGAAAAAAGTTCACCATATATTTTTTAATTCTGACTTTTAAGTTATAGGCTCATAATATTGCATGTGCAACAAATTAAGTATGAGATTTTATGTCTTTGGTAAACCCACAGAGTAGATATTAGAAAATCATCCATCACAGTGCCTCAGAGGTTCAAGCTACTCTCACAAAATGTCTCTGAAAGAAATGAACCCCACTGACTACCACCCAACACTGCTAGCTGAGAGTCCTACGTGAAGAATCTCCTTTGTCTTAGTGTTAAGATCCTTACATTCTTTTTCCTTAACTGTTTTTGATGGATCCCTGGTCTGAATGATCTGTTCAAATCCCTAGATTTGTATTCATTCAAATCTCACTTCCAAGTCAAAACACAATTTTCCAATCAATATAAACAATATCCACCATACCTGCACTGCTTTTAGGAAATTGTAAGTCTTATCACCTCCCAAATCTACAAGAGTCTCTCTAGGTGTCTTCCCCAGCCAGGCTTAGCCAGTGATGGATGAATCCTTCTCTGGTGGCAAATTCACAGTTCATTAGCTTATATGGATGGCATTTAGTCTTAGAGTTCAGTCAGCAAAATGATTTGCATTATGTTCATTAAAAATGTCTCTGATTTTATTAAATGTAAATGATGTTTAAAAATTACTAATGGGAGGAAAGCCTTTTCTTTAATACACAAATGTGTATACATGCTTGGCATTTCATACTACTATGGAAATGCTAACCCATAAAGCCTGAAGCACATCACTACCCTCTACTGACTAGAAAATGAAGGGCAAAGGTAAGAACCAATTGATAGCTTTCTCTTCTATCTCCTTCAAGCTCTCTCAAGAATTGTTACCAGCCAGTGCCGCAGCTCACTAGGCTAATCCTCTGCCTTGCGGCACTGGCACACCAGGTTCTAGTCCTGGTCGGGGCACCGGATTCTGTCCCGGTTGCTCCTCTTCCAGGCCAGCTCTCTGCTGTGGCCCGGGAGTGCAGTGGAGGATGGCCCAAGTCCTTGGGCCCTGCACCCCATGGGAGACCAGGATAAGTACCTGGCTCCTGCCATCGGATCAGCGTGGTGTGCTGGCCGCAGCGCGCTGGCCGTGGCGGCCATTGGAGGGTGAACCAACGGCAAAAGGAAGACCTTTCTCTTTGTCTCTCTCTCTCTCTCACTGTCCACTCTGCCTGTCAAAAAAAAAAAAAAAAACATAAAAAAAAGAATTGTTACCTTAGTAATAGGTGACAGAGAAATCTTCCAAATAATCCATTTCTCTTTGCAGGCCAGACAAGCCCATCCACCTTCATCGACATGAACACTCAGTTGATCAACTAAAGAAAAACAAGAGGGGTTTAAAGTGTGAATAGGTCAAGCTGTTAAAATTTCTTTATATCAAAAAATCTTTTTTTAAAAAGATTTATTTACTAATTTGAAAGGCAGAATTATAGAGAGAGAGGAGGAGAGACAGAGAGATCTTCACCCACTGGTTCACTCCAGAAATGGCCACAAAGCCCAGGGCTGCGCTGGGCTGGAGCCTGGAACCAAGTGTTTCTTCCAAGTTTCCCATGTGGGTGGTAGGAGCCCAGGAACTTGGGCCACCTTCCGCTGCCTTCCCAGCTACATTGGCAGGGAGCTGGATTGAAAGTGGAGCATATGGGACATTGGTGCTAAGGGCCGCAACTTGACCCACTACACCATAGCACTGGCCCCATTCGCCAACATCTTTATTATCATGTGCTTCACCAAAAAAGGTAACTGTCATACACAGCAAATAGTATTCACAGCAAAAGCTAATTTGAATATTCAAAACTTAACAAAATACCAAAACAGATAACAAAGTTCTCTACTTCACTTTGATAGCCACTTTAGAAATACTTCCAAAGGCAAAAAATGTACCTTGGGCTTAGGTTTAACATTCTTTCATTTCTGACTCATAAATCACAGCCTCAGCCATCCTCCCTCTGGGCAGGAGGCCTGTGGCAGTGCCTGGGGAGTCTCAATCCCACCTCCTTACAGGGTCACCAAAAGCACCACCACACTTTCTGTTCAACTTCAATTCCCTTTGTGGGGAAGCAAGCATGAGTATCATGGAAAACTAAGTTATATTTGTTCTTCCTCTGGGAAATTGGTTCATTTTTTTCTCTATACATGGGGAAATTAGTATTTCAATTTCATATAATCAGATAACGTTCTGTGTCTCTTTAGACTATGATTTGTTAATTCTCAGGTTTTCCTTCTAGATTACTGATTCTTGATGTTTATCTCTAATAACATCATAAATATCATAAAAAGAAATTACTTTTCCCAGCATTTTAGGCTGCTACACCGTGGCATGCTAAGTTTGTTATAGCAATATAAGCAGTTTATATAATAAATGACTAACACATCTGAAAAAATTCTTTCATTTTTATTATAAACAGTTTATCTTGCCCTCTATAAGAAACGTAGCAATGTGCATAATTTTTAACCAAGGAACACAAATAAATTCTCACTCACATTAAACATTTCAAAGAAAAATCATGTTCCTCAAAAAGAACTTCCTTTTCAAAAAGGAGTTGCTTAAAGGTACAATAAACTACTTCACTATGAATATATACAAAATACATTCTCTAATAAGTGACAAAAACTAAATTAACCTATTGCCATGTCTGGTAGTAAACTTTCATAAACATGTTAACAGCCCTAGGAATTTAGTTAACTTGAGATTGCTCTCTGCTTAAAGGCAGAATGGTGGAGGACAGGGGCTACAAAACAGAAGAAAACCCTGGACTTACTCTTGGATTTTTTTTTTTTCCTCCCTGATTTTTCTGATTTTTGGAAAGAGATGCACACAGCATCATGTAGAATCTTGAAATCTTCCTGTTTCTATCTCCACACAAGTAGCTCATGGACTCAGCCACAGACTGTTTCATATTCAGCTGGCGACAGATGAAGGACAGATAATTTTTAATTTTCAGCTTTCTGGACCAAACAGCTACCTTCAGCAGGCTTTTCTTTCTTTTTTTTTTTTTTCTTTTTTTTTTGTTTTTTGTTTTTTGTTTTTTTTTTTTTTGTTTTTTTTTGTTTTTTGTTTTTTTTTTTTTGTTTTGTTTTGTTTTTTTTTTAGTTTTAATGGTTCTACTTAAACACAAATGAAATGTGCACAGGAGCTATCCATTTTCTTCACTGTTCAGCCTGGCATTGGGATTGGTGACTCTGATGCCAGCTGGGCTGCTCTCTCCATGATGCCCTCTCCATGATGGTTCATGGAGGAAACACTGAACAATCTCAGCACGGCAAGATTTGTTGTGTAATAGCAACACCTCCAGCTCGTTGACATTGAGGGCTAGTAACTTCCAGATGCCACCAGGAAGCTTTGTTTTCCTATTGTTCCCAAAACCAATGTTGGGGTCAAGATCTGGCCATTGAATCTTCTCTACACCCCGTTGTCAGTACTCCTTGATTTCTGCCACTTATCCTTAAACTCGACATCTTAGTCTGACTGGTGCAGGATGAGCTTGTTGGTCCTCTTTTTGTCAGTCTTAGGCTTCACAAGGTGTCTGAGGGCAGCCATGATACTTTCCTGAGGAGTAGTATATAGTCCAGGTATGATGAGGAATGTGTGACTCCTCTCTATAAAGTGTTGGGTCAAACTGCAAGCAATATTATCTTAGAATATCCTTGAGTTCCATGATTTCAACTTGGTTATCACAATGGTAACAACAGTTGAAGCATTGATGATCATTACCATGTTCATGATACAAAACTGCCAGCTTAGGTGTAGACACCAATGTGCCTAATTTGGCATGACACAATGTCTCTGCCTGTCTTGCCCAAAGGAGTCACCAACTCATTGTGGTGACACAACAGTCTACATAGTCTCTTAGAAACAAGTCATATGCATCGGCAATCTGCCACCAATTCTAAGCACCAATGTGCCTAATTTGGCATGACACAATGTCTCTGCCTGTCTTGCTCAAAGGAATCTCCAACTTGTTGTGGTGACACAAGAGCAGTCAACGTAGTCTCTTAAGCCAGTCATATGCATCTGGCAATCTGCCACCAATTCTAAGCACCAATGTGCCTAATTTGGCATGACACAATGTCTCTGCCTATCTTGTCCAAAGGAGTCTTCATTTGGTGGTGACACAAAAATGGTTGACATAGTCTCATAAGCAAGCCATATTCATCTGGCAATCTGCCACCAATTCTAAGCACCAATGTGCCTAATTTGGCCTTTGTGCAGCACACAAGAAATTAGGAGGTTTTCCAAGCAGTGAATGTGGTCAGCAGTATTCCTCCTGTTGTAAAGGCATCCTGAAATATGCTCGTACTGTACAGGTGAGTGAGTGACAGGATGAATTAAGGATGTAGTGAGGAAGGACACAAACATTTGAAAGCTGGGGCCAGTTGCTGTCTTTGAGGCAGTTGTACTGGTGCTTGTGATAAAATGAGAGGGAATGTGAATGAGCAGAGGGGTAAGAGTAGGTGTTTGGCAGTGGCAGGCCAGAATATGTGCCTGTGCCTATAGGGTTGAAAACAGACATTGAAACAGTACCCATGTGCTCACTTGGACAGTGGGTAACTGTTTCTTCAAAAGAAAAGTGGGGAATAGCTTGCACCAGATGCAACGGGACCCAAAACATAATGGTTGCTCTGCATAATGGCAATGTTCTGCAGAGTGTGTTTCCGATGGAGTGCATCCTGGAGCACTCAGTCACAAATGGATTGGGTGGAGCATTTCCAGGAGATGCAAGCACAGACTTGGAGTCAGTGTGTACCCGGCTGTTGAAACCCCAGTCCTTTCTCTCTCTCTGGAGAGTTCATACATTTGGTGCAACACAGATATTGGCAAGCTGCAGGACATATGTAAGACCAAGCATTCAGACAGAACTAAGATAGTGGTGGTCAAGTTTGTTCAAAGGAAAGTGTGTTATTGATGGTCAAGGTTGTATAAGAAAGATATTGGTGGTCAAATTGTATAAAGGAAAGTGTGATATTGGTTTCAAGGTTGTTTAAGTAAGATGTTGGTGGTCAAGATTGTATAAAGTAAAGTGCAATATTGGTGGTCAAGCTTGTTTAAGTAAGATATTGGTTGTCAAGGTTGTTTAAAGGAAAGTGTGATATTGGTGGTCAAGGTTGTTTAAGGAAGATATCGGTGACAACCTTGACCACCAATATCACACTTTCCTTTAAACAACCTTGACAACCAATATCTTCCTTAAACAACCTTGACCACCAATATCACACATTCCTTTATACAACCTTGACCACCAACATCTTATACAAGCTTGACCACCAATATCACACTTTCCTTTATACAACTTGACCACCAATATCTTTCTTATGCAACCTTGACCACCAATATCACGCTTTCCTTTAAACAACCTTGACCACCAATATCTTAGTTCTGTCTGAATATTTGATCTGACGTTGTCCTGGAGCTTGTCAATCTCTGTGTTGCACAGTGTAACTCCTTTCTATCATCTCAGAATGCTTTTCCTTCATACAGTGCAGGTGATACGTGCTTCATTGGAAACATTCCTCTGCATCATTCATTTCCTATAAAAGATTTGAGAAAGAGTCAGAAATTTCTCCATCTTGAAAAGCTTCCAAATCCTGTTTGCCTATTGTCAACATGAATGCATGCAACACACACACATACACACAGCCACAATCACCACCCACACACACCCCACACACACACGTACAATGTAGATTTTTTTTTCAATCTGCCAAAACATTAAAAGCAATGTTCTATATTTTATGAAACCTGAAACACAGGTAGTAAAAGAAAAATAGGCAAATGGGATTACATCAAACTAAGGAGCTTTGGAACGGCAAAGGAAACAGCAAAGCAAACAGACAATGACAGAATGGGAGAAATATCTACAAACTAGTCAGCTGATAAAGGATTAGTATGTTAGAATAATAAGGAGCTCATGAAACTGAGTATACACAAAACAAAAAATCCAGTGAAAAAATGGGTAAAGGACATAAATAGGCATTTTTCAAAGGATGAACTACAAAGGGCCAATAGATGAGGCCAGCATTGTGTGTAGCAGATTAAGCCTCTGCCTATGATGCTGGTATCCCATATGTGCACAGGTTGGAGACCCAGCTGGTGCACTTCTAATCCAGATTCCTACTAATGCACCTGGGAAAGCAGCAGATCACCCAAGTCCTTGGTCCCCTGCACCCATGTGTGAGACCCAGCTCAAGCTAAGATGTTTATGAACAGCAAAGGAAACACTTGACAAAGAGAAGAGGCATCAGACCAAATGGTAGAAAATATTTGCAAACTATTCTCCTGATAAACCATTAAGATATAAAACATATAAGGGGCTCAAGAAACTGAACCAAAACAAAACAAATAACCCCATGAATAAATGGACAACGGAGATGAAAAGGCATTCTTCAAAGGATGAAATCCAAATGGACAACAGACACATGGACAAATGCTCGGGGTCACTAACCATCATGGAAATGCAAATAAAAACCACAATGAATTTCATGTCACCTAAGTGAGAATGCCTATCATCCAAAAATTAAAAAGAAAAAGAAAGAGAAGTGCTTTTGAAGCTGTGGGAGAAAAGGTACCTAGTCCACTGTTGGTGGGAATGTAAACTAGTACAGCCATTGTGGAAGACAGTATTGAGATTCTTCAAAAATCTGAAAATACACCTATCATATGACCCAGCCCTTGCACTCTTGGGAATTTACCCAAAGGAATGAAATCAGCATATGAAAGGGTCATCTGTACCCCCCCACATTGATGTTTATGAGTGAAGCTGACATCCTTATAGTTTATCATTTGTTACAGCCCTTGTCTACTATTGCACAACAGTGGTCTTTGTATTTTTTTCTGGTTGAGTTCTTCATTGAGTGTAGGATTAAACCTGTGAGTATGAAGTGCATTGAATGTGTGGGGTTGAGTGTTTTGTGGCCACCAGTGTCCCATATGGGTGCTGGTTTATGTCCTGTGCACAACAACTACTAAAGGCCTGGCAAAAAAGGCCGAGATTGGCTCAAGTGTTTGGACTACGGTATCCCATGTGGGAGACCTGGAAGAAGCTCCTGGCTCCTGTGTTGGCCTGGCCCAGCTCTGGCTATTGTGGCCATCTGGGAAGTGACCTACCAGATGGAAGATCTCTCTTTCTCTCCTCCTAATTCTTGCTTTCAAAAAATAAACAATATTAAAAGGGAAAAAAAAACAGGAGGAAGGAGGGAGGGAAAGGAGACAACAAAGGTGGGAGGGATCATTGCAGGCTTGAAACTGAATATATGAAATACATGAAATCTGTTCTCTTCACGTAAATAAATATGTTTAATGAGAAGTTATTTTAATGCTAGCACCAGTACAACAGCTCTGAAGGGGTGGACCAGCCCTGGTTTAATAAATCCCCAAACATCAACTCATATGTGTCCTTTCTCACTATGTACTCCACTCGTTTCTTTCCTCACACAGTTGTAGAGGAAAGTATAGTTCAGGATGTCCTTATATCAGGTAGGAATGCACTTGAAACAATAGAGCAACTCTAATTCTATGCATTGAGCACAGCTCCACGGCATGCCTCCTAGAAACCTGATTTGAGGACAGCTTTCCAATATTTGCTTACATGAGCTCATAGGAAATCTTCATCTGGGCCCTGCTAGCAAAGGGTTGGCCATCTTGTACATGGCAGCCTCACCCTGATTATTGTATTTCACTTGGGCAAATTGTCTATTAAAACACGTTTTAGAAGGAGTCAATAGCCTTTCTGACACTATTGGAAGCATAGAATCTCTCTCTGTCTTTCACACACACACACACACACCGTTTCATATGTGACAAATAATTCAGCCCAATGTGGCCAATGTAGGAACATAAACCTTTCCTAATCTAACATGATGTTGTTGCAGTTAAGCTATTTTCTGATTTTTTTCATTGGGGGTAGAGCACAATTTGAAATTCTACATTGCAGTCATTTTTAGGACTGTTTAAAGTAGACTCCTACTGAATGCAGTCTCCAGAACTTTTTATCAAGCATAACCTACTCTTCACTTCCCCTCCCCCTAGTCTCTGGCAATCAGTATTCTATTTTCTGTTTCTGTGACACTGAGCCCTATGTATACCTTAAATAAGAGAAAGAAATGAACAAAGGCCTTGCACGGGAGTGTAACTAGCCCTGGACCCTGGTCTTTGTCAGCAGTTAAACACTGATCTAAAGCCTGCACTCTTCCCACTGCACACTTCACAAATGTTTAGGCACACTGAGAAGGAACACAGGCCTCCCAAATGGTGTCTTGACGCAGTGGAGAATGCCGGCCCCATCCCCTTATGGACTGCACACGTCCTTTCACTCTGGGCCAGTGTGTTTCAGGATGTGTTTACATCAGGAACAGACAGTGTGGAACAAGCTAGCTGTTAGGACATTTCTGCAATTTCCTATTTCATCGTTCCTTCCATTAGCTAATGTTCCATGGCCTAGAATCTTCTTACTCTTTTTCTTTCTGTTTGAGAATAGCTACCCAAAGTTTACATGAGCACACACATATCACTTTTCAAAAACCATTCTCTGTACTGTAGCTTCAAGTCCCTGTTTGTGCTGTACCATGTTTGAACCCAACACTCAATGTTTAGGATTCCTCTACTGCCCACTTCAACACTGACTCACCTGGCAAGCAGATCTGGATCTCTCTTGAATTCAAATCCCTTTTGTCATGTGGCAGACCCAGGAAATAGAGGGACTTCATGACCAGACTTCATCTGGGCCAATCACTTCTTAAAAGAAGATGCTAGAGGAAGCTAGAATCCTCTCCTGCATTAAAGCAGATGGCCACAGTCAAACCCTCTTTGTCTCAAACAAAAAAATGGATGTTTCGCACATTTGATAAAACAATCTGTACCAAGGTGTCCTGAATCACCAATAAGAAAAAAATCACTCTTTCCTAACCTAACCAACTTGGTATTTTACACGTTATTGGTTTGTAACTATGGTAACATACACATAAGTGTTGACTTGTAACCATAGAAACAGACATATAAGTTTTAGCAAGTATAATTCAGGAGGGCTATTATTACTTCTTTGAATCTGCCTCCACTACATGCCTTATTTGATATACTTTATCTTAAAGCAACAGAAACAGTCCTGGAAAAGAAAGAACCCCTCCCCCAAGTCCTGGTTTTAGGAGGCACCCACACACCGACGCTGAGGCCTGGGTTCCACTCATTGTGTGTTTCCTTCATTCTTCATTCACTCACTCATTAAGCATAAGGATTTCAGGACTGTTCAGGCTGGGGACACAGTGTGGCCCTGGACCTCACAGCTGTGTGGCCCTTTTTCTCAACTTCCTGAGTTCCTTGCTTTAGCTTTAGCTCACATTCCAGGGTCTGAAAAGCTCATCCCCCTAATCTAATAGCATCTGCCCAAGCTTTTTAGGAGCTCATGTGTAATCTTTCAAAATCCATTCCAGATTCTATAACCCCCAATCTGTTTTGTCTTTGTCCCACCCCTACCCCATGTTGTGCCTCTGAGTGTCCCATTCCATCCTCTGTCCCATTCCAGCTCTGAACTCACCTGACCCAGCTGCTCAGATATGACTTGGCTACTGGGCCACTTCTGGATACCACCAGAATAGAGCTTGGGGTTATGTGGCAGAAGAAAGAAGTGGTCACCCGCTGACTAGACTTCAGGTAGGCCAATCTGCTGAAAAAGATTTTGGAGGAAGTCAAACATCTCACACTTTACAACAGATGCCCAGAGTATGAACCCTCTGCTGATCTCATACACAAAATATGTGTGACTACATGTTACCTGTCTCTACGCCTGCAGGGCTTGGCCATTGGTTGCTGCTCAGCTCTGTCATGTGGAGAATCATTTTAAAAACAAGTGAATGGAGGTCATAAGGCTGCTGCAGCCCACTCGAGGACATGGAGAGCTATCATGGGAACACCACCGCTGCAACCCAGCATACTACTAAGTACTCACACACGATGATAACATCCCCAGAGAGAGGCCAGATGGCCTTCCTTTCCTCAATACTGGATACAACAGATTATACTGGTACAAGTTATTCCTGGGGAGACTCTCACTATCAACACTAAAGAATTCAGAATATTCAATGGGCTGCCTATGTGCCTCTCATGTCCCCGTCCTCTGCCACCTATATATCTACCTCTTGGTTATACATCATAGGTGGTAGAAGACAATGGGATCCATAAAATTCACATAGTGCCTCAGAAAATGTCATGTGTCCACACCATTTCAATGCAAGTACCACAGTTCATACTATCATTCTCCTATGTATCCATCCACATGCCCTGAACTGATGCATTCCTCAAATCAAGGAGAATTTCCCCCACCTTATGTCCCACAGCCTACACCACAGCAGCTGAGGCCACCACTACCCACAACATTTTTCTACCAGCAGAATAATGGTAGGATATGAATTTCCTAAATAGCACATAGATTTAGTTTAGTAAAATTACACATTTGGACAATTATTAAAATGTCAAAGGAGCAAAACAGTAACATTTCAAGGAATGTGGGGATTTCATACAGTCATGTGAGGATTCATGATAATCCTTGGGCCTAAGATTTTGTATTGTGCAAAATACAACTTTCTATATATCAGTGTGTTGTCTTTTGATATAGCAGTGTCAAAATTCACGACCTCAATAGCAATCAAGTGCTACAGACTGCACAGCATGATATTCCTATTAGAAACAACCATTTGATCAAAGCCCCAGTCTACAGTTATTGATGTATAATGACCAGTTGCTTGGATGAGACTCTCAAGTTTTGGGATGCCTGTTTATCAAATCCTATAATGATGCTGCACATCCTGAAGAGCTTTACTATACAGATGTGATACAGTATGATCATGGTAGCAACTGTGGAGACAGGCTGACTATCAGTAAGAGAACCAACCTTCTGAATTCACAGGGATCAAAATCTCCACTGAATTGCCAGCATTGGGGTGTGGCTATTTTAATAAACAAACAGAACAAGCCAACTGGTTTGGCCCTGGGAAGTATTTGCCCTGGGAAGAGTTGTTATTCATTGTATCAATCTTGCAAATCCAGCCAAAGATAACTGCATCTCTAAAGGTCATCTATCCAATGGAATCAACACTTTAGTGCCTCAAGTTCTCTATGGAGTAAATGGAATCTCAACCATCTTGGTTTTGGCACCCTTACAACTGGCGGACCTGTTTTGTCAATTCTGGGACAGAGATGCCAGAAGAAAACTAAAACCTTCAGGACAGCTCATTCATAGAGCAACTTGCTGACTCAATTACAATAGAAACAGACCTGCCTATCCTTGCAGCTAAGACTGGTCCAAGGGACATGAGTTTCTTAATCCCTCAAAGAAGGACTGCTTTTTCCTGCGTAAGGGAGCAGAAGAGCTATAGCTTAGAGGCCAGAGGCATCAGGATTGTCCAGAATTGTTCTCATCTCTCTGCACTCATGGGAGTTGTGTTATTGGATAGCTGTCATCCACAGAAATGGAGTCCAACCACTGGAGATAATGTCATTGTTCACCAATTAGTGACTCCTCCTCTCCATTGCATGCCTGCTACAGGGATTTGCTGAAATTCCAAGGAGACGAAATTACTATAAAAGTCAGATTCCTGTGGGCAATGCCAGAGACTGCACCATGCTTATTCAACAACGTGTACATTCAAGCTATTTGAAAGCAGTCTAGTGACCCTGGACCTTGTTATAAAATATTTGGGGATTAAAAGAAACAACAAAGTTTGAGCACAACCAGATCAAGTCAATTATAACTACCACCACCCCACCAAACCAACAACAAACAAAAACCACACAGGTCCCCAGCAGCCTACAGTGGAATCCTCATGCCCTGTAGCTGAGTTCTCAGGGCTCCCCATTTCTTTCACTCACTTTAACTCAGGGCAGAGCAACAGAACACACCCTCCCCAAGAACAGAGGGGATGAATCCCTCTCATTCTCTCCTTCATTAGGCTCCTGCAGTTTGGTCTGCTCCAACCATGTTGTAAAGGCTGATGCAAGCACACTAATCAGGCAGGAGAGGATCTAACTGCCTGTTCAGAGAAAAGGAAATTGTTAGAGGTACTCTAGTCTATTCAGAGGAACCAAGTGCAGATGAAGGCAAAATACTTTAGTCACCTAACCAGGACTTGCTCATGGAAAAGGGTCCTGTAAAGAACCAAGTAATATTTCCAGCTGAGGGGTAATCTGTCCTTGGGGCCACATCCCCTATACCCACCATCATGTTTCTGGGAGTCTGGTTGTCATAACGGGGAGCTTCAGAACTGTGGCCGTGGGAAGGAAACTTCCTGCTGGGGTTCTTTTTGTAGGTGTAAAAGGATGGGGTGACTGGATCACAAGTGGGTGGGGGTGTGTTAGGGTCTAGAGGACTAGTAAGAAGGAGGAGTTGGGGATAACATAGAGGCTGAGTAGGAACAGGTAGGATAACACAGGGCCATGAGCAGGTTAGGTACGATTAGGAACAGAGTCTTGAGGAGCTGGGTGTGGAGTGAATAAGATCAGGTGCTGGGGAGGGGTGTAATTTGTCAGGGATGGAAAAAGATGACAAAGTGAGGAGACCTGGAGGAGGGTAGATTAGAGGATTATAATTTGACGGGCCTGAGGCAGGGCAAGACTGAAGCGAGAGGTCATACGGAAGGTAAGAACAGTGTGGAAGATCAGGCTGGTGTGGGAGACAAATGGGCAGACAGGACATAGTCGTAGAAGGTTGAGGTGGCTATGGAGGAATGAGAGGGAGGAGGTGGAGGAAGAGGAGGGTGAGGCTAGGGAGAAGGACCTTAGCGAGGGTGGGGCGGGAAGGAAGAGCCTGAGGAGCGGTCAGGCTGGGATGGACGAGCAGGGGGGCGAGGCAAGCGTCGAGGTACAGAGCGCAGGTGAGCATGGTCAGGAGGGTGAGGAGGAGGAGCAGCACGGGGCTGAGATGGAGGATACGGAGGAGGGTGAGGCTGGAAGGACGGAGCAGAAAGACGGACAGGCTGGGGCGCAGCAACAAGAGGCTGGAGTGGAAGAAAAAGAGGAAATGACTGATAAGGAGAACGAAAATGAGGGTAAGACTTGGGAGGAGGGTCAGAAGGAGGGTGAGGCTGAGGCTGGGAGAGAGCAGCAGGAGGAGTGCGAGGCTTGGGTGCAGGATCAGAAGGCAGGCGAGCACAGAGCGGAGAAGCAGCAGGACGCCGAGAGCGGGCTGGGGGACCAGGAGGGTGAGGGTGCTGCACAGATGTAGTAGGAGGGTGGCGCCGACGGGAGGGGACAGAAGGAGGGTGGCGTTGCGGAGAGAGACTAGAGGAAAGCCGAAGATGGCGCCGAGAAGCAGCAGAACGTGGAGAGCGGGCTGGGGGACCAGGAGGAGGGTGAGGGCGGTGTATAGGGGCAATGAAAGGTTCGCGCCAAGTTGAACGGACTGAAGGAAGGTGGCGCTGTGGAGATAGGCTGGACGAGAGACGAGGTTTATGAAGGGCAGTGACAGGAAGGTGGTGTAGGTGTAAAAGGGTAGGAGAAGGGTGAGGGTGTTGAGAAAGAAGGGCTAGGAAGCGTTTGCGTAGATCACGGCCGCAGGGGAAAGGAAGGCAGAGAGGAACATCTGGGGGAGGTTTGGACTTGGGTTTACATGTAGGAGGGCGAGGCTTGTGCTTGGGAGCAGGGGGTGGGCGGGGTTTAGGTTTAGTGACAGAAGGGCATGGCTGGTGTTTCCTATGACAAGGGGGATGAGACTTGAGGGAGGAACTAGGAGCAGGAAGAGGGTTTTGTGGAAGCCCACGACGGGAAGCTGGAGGGGCAGGAGCAGGGCCAGGTTGGGGTGCAGGATCAGAAGGAGGGTGGGGCAAGTAAGGAGGAGCAGGAGGAGGGAAAGGCTCAAACACTGGTCCGGGAGGAGGGTCCGGGAGAGGAGAAGCAGAGTCAGATGTGGGCAGGGCACTAGGAGGAGGGTGAGATCCAGATGCAGGACCTGGGGCTTTGGTCTGGTGCGAAGGGACACGAGGGAAGGATGGATAGTTGGGATGGAGTAGAGGGTGCAGAGGAGGATAAGGCCAGTTCAGAAATGCAGGGTGGTAAGATTCAAATATAGATTTAGGGGGGTCAGTCTGGGGCGGAGGAATAGACAGGTGAAGCCAGGGTTCAGGATCAGCAGGGTCAGGCCAGAGGGAAGATACGGAATAAGGGGGAATATGGTCTTGGGAGGCAAAACTTTTTTTAGTCTTATCTGTCATTCTGTCCTGCGTCCAGAAGTCAGAATCAGCGACTGGTAGGTGTCCAGGACTACAGCTGCTTTTATAGGCCAGCCTGTGTCACAGGGTCCCTTATGACATCAACATGCCCTGCCCCTCTGGGCAGTGAGTAGCCCCGCCCATCAGGGAAATGGTGCCATGGGATAGATTCAAGAGTAATCAAGGGAAATAGGACAGAGAAGAAATGGATCTATATGACAGTCCTTCTAGGGGTAACATGTTCTTTGGCCTATCCCTAGGCAGAGTGACCAAAGGCCATGGATACATTCTAATGAGAATGTTGGCACCTAGAACTGAGGTGTGATGTACAAATTGGGAGATGTGGGAAGATATCAGTTCCCCAGTTCAGCTAACTCATTTTCTTTTTCTTTCCTTTTTATTACTTTTTTTAAGATTTTATTTATTTGACAGGCAGAGTTAGAGAGAGGTACAGACAGAGAGTGAGGTCTTCCATGTGGTGGTTCACTCCCTAGATGGCCACAATGGCTGGAGCTGTGCCAATCCGAAGCCAGGAGCCAGGAGCCAGGAGCCTCTTCCTGGTCTCCCACATGAGTGCAAGGGCCCAAGGACCTGGGCCATCCTCCACTGCACTCCCAGGCCACAGTAGAGAGCTGGACTGGAAGAGGAGCAACTGGAACAGAATCCAGCACCCCAACGAGAGCTAGAACTTGGGGTGTTGGTGCCACAGGCAGAGGATTAGCCAAGTGAGCTGTGGCACTGGCCAGACCATTAAATTTCAACATGAGCTTTGGAGGAGACAAACATTCAAACCATAACAGACTGTAAGGTTTGGGAAAATTCTGAATCCTTGGTCTAAGGTTCATTGTCCTCTAAGGCCATTTCTTTAATAACAAAGGACATTAAGTGTTTGGTCCAACTGAAGCTGAACCTTTAAGTGTATTCAGGTAATTTGCCAAAATCTGCCTAGTCTCTCTAACATAAACATTCCTACCAGGACAAGGCAGGGTCTCCACATTATTGCCAACAGGCAATCAGTCGGTCTTTGAAATGTCTCTTGTTTCTAGCCCTTCTTTTTCATTCTACTCTTACTGCCATCATGCCAGTCCAGGTTCTCCTGATGACATTTATCTACATATGAGGGATGCAGAAGAAAATTATACAGATATATATGTTGCCCGAGAATTGTATGTATCACATATAATGTGCTGTGTTGATGACTACTTATACACTTTAATACATGTGGAGGGATGACACACAGAGTTATTAGCCAGCCATGCCTTGTGCCTTTAGTGCTGGGAGCACCTCTGAGAGCAGAGGACATTCACAGCCTCAAGGGAACATTTCTTTGCCCCAGAGAAAGCAGAGCACAAATTAACCCAGAAAAACGAAGAAAATGGTAGATTTAAAAAAATCCAGTCTTGAAGACCCACAGCTGGGCTTCAATTTGACATCACCCCATTTTTGGGAAGTGTTTTGAGTGTTAAAAGTTTGGCTTTGAGCTGGCATCTTGGCACAGTAGGTTAAGCCATAGCTTGCAACTCTGGAATCCCACATCAAGAATGCCAGTTTGAGTTCCAGCTGATCTGCTTCCAATCCAGCTTCCTGCTAATGTGGCTGGGAAAGCAGCAGGTGATGGCTCAAGAACTTGGGTCCCTACTACACATGCAGGAGACCCAGATGGAGTTCCTTGTTCCTGACTTCTGCCTAGCCTAGCCCTAGCTGCTGTAGTCATTTGGGTAGAACCAGTAAATGGAAGATCTCTTTCTCTTTCTCTCCATTTCTCTCTCTCTCTCTCTGTATCTCTTTCTCTCCCTCTCCCTCTTTTGCTCTGCTTTTCAAAGAAATATATAAATCTTTTCCTTTAGAGGCAGGCACTGTGGCTCACTAGGCTAATCCTCCACCTGTGGCACCGGCACCCCAGGTTCTAGTCCTGGTTGGGGCGCCCATTCTCTGCTGCTTGCTTCTCTTCCAGTCCAGCTCTCTGCCATGTCCCAGGAAGGCAGTGGAGGATGGCCCAAGTGCTTGGGCCCTGCACCCACATGGGAGACCAGGAGGAAGCACCTGGCTCCTGGCTTCGGATCGGCACTGTGCCAGCCGTAGTGGCCATTTGAGGGGTGAACCAATGGAAAGAAGACCTTTCTTTCTGTCTCTCTCATTGTCTAACTCTGCCTGTCAAAAAAAAAATCTTTTTCTTTAAAAATAAAGCAAGCTTGGCTTTGAATAAAAAATCCAAAACCCCAAGGAACTGGGTCCATGAAGGTTGCACCACAGACATAAAAGTAGTCTTTCATGGTTAAAGTGCATCTTCTGCCCACGTCTCAGTGGCTATAGGAAGGGCAGGTGAGTGGACAGGCAAGAAGGAGCCTTGCTCCACCCTCCCCAGGCCTCAGACCTGAATGATGAAGGAATAGTGCCTAAGGGAGCAGAGCTGGCAGTGGCTGCAAGCACCCCCAATGATTCTGGGTACTGAGGGGATTTTCAGCATCATTTTATCTTGGTTTTTAGCACAAATTTGTTAAGTAACTTCAGTAACCTTCTCTTAAAATCTCTCTCTAATAAATGGGGTTAACAGCTGTAAACCCCAAGGGGTGGGATGTTACATGTTTATTGGCATTCCTGTGCCATGAACGAGCACCACCTATCACTCTACATGTTCACTCTTCTCCTTTGAATTCCACATTCTCTCAAGCTCCACCACCCACAAGTCAGGAAGGTTTTCTGCCAACTAAACATGGTCCTTCTCTAGCATTTGAGACTTTTCAATTATCTATAGAGCTGAAATCTTCATAGTAAAGTAATAAGCACTTAATAAAATGTACCCAATTTAGTTCGAGACAAAAGCACCATTTGACATCTAAAAATAACTCAAGTACTGAAAAATCACTAAAACTACAAACCATAAAGGCTTTCGGGGGCTTTTATTTAGTCCTTTTGTGTGGCAGGAACTTGGATGGCAGCAATGAATTACATGAGCTCCTGTCCTAGGATACTCCCATTCTAGTAGGAGATGATGCATAAGTCAACAGGTCACTTCAATACTGTACGTGCTGTACTACAGAGCATGGGGGGAACTGTTACTTCAGCCCAGGTAGTCAGCCAAGCCTTCTGGAAGAGAGATTTGGAGCTTAGTGGAGTGTCCTTGACCTGAGAAAAGGTGACTGTGGCTTCCTAGGAGCTGGCAGTATGGTGAAGGAGACAGATGAGTAGATGGATCACTACAATACACTGAGACAAGGACTTGGAGTGGAAGCAAACATGTGCTGCTCTGGGAACACCAAAGAATCATTAATTTTGTGGGAGGTTGTGGTTGGGGGTGTGGGATCTGTGGTCAGTGGGGAGTAATGCAATAGAAAGCAGATGCCCTGGGAGCACAAATGAAAGGAGAAATAGGGGGCCAGCACTGGGGCATAGCAGGTAAGGCCGCCACCTGCAGTGCTGGCATCCCATATGGGCGCCGGTTCGAGTCCCAGCCGCTCCGCTTCTGACCCAGCTCTCTGCTATGGCCTGGGAAAGCAATGGAAGATGGCCCAAGTCTTTGGGCCTTGCACCCATGTGGGAGACCTGGAAGAAGCTCCTGGCTCCTGGTTTTGGCAGTTGCATCCATTTGGGGAGTGAGCCAAAAGATGGAAGACATCCTCTCTCTCTCTCTCTCTTCCTCTCTGTAATTCTGCCTTTCAAATAAGTAAATAAATCTTTATTTAAAAAAAGAAAGAAAAGTAGAAATGGAGATGTGCCAGGAAAGAAAGAGTGCAAACAAAAAACAAGCATTCCAGGTAAAGGGAGCATCTTGAGGCTAGCCATGAAGGCACAGATTGGGAACATTTTTTTAACTTTTATTTAGTAAATATAAATTTCCAAAGTACAGTTTATGGATTACAATGGATTTTTCCACCCATAACTTCCCTCCCACCTGCAACCGTCCCATCTCCCGCTCCCTCTCCCATTCCATTCACATCAAGATTCATTTTCAATTATCTTTATATACAGAAGATCAGTTAAGTATATATTAAGTAAAGATTTCATCAGTTTGCCCCCACACAGATCACAAAGTGCAAAATGCTGTTTGAGCACTAGTCATAACATTAATTCACATTGAACTACACATTAAGGACAGAGATGCTACATGAGGAGTAAGTGCACAGTGACTCCTGTTGTTGACTTAACAAATTGACACTCTTGTTTAAGGCATCAGCAATCTCCCCATGCTCTAGTCATGAGTTGCCAAGGCCATGGAATCCCCCTGGGCTCGCTGACTTTGATCTTATTAACACAAGGTCAGAGTCAAAGTGGAAGTTCTCTCCTCCCTTCAGAGAAAGGTACCTCCTTCTTTGGTGGCCCATTCTTTCTACTGGGATCTCACTCACAGAGGCCTTTCATTTAGATTTTTTTTTTTTTTTTGCCAGAGTGTCTTGGATTTCCATGCCTAAAATACTCTCATGGGTTCTTCAGCCAGATCCAAATGCCTTAAGGGCTGATTCCAAGGCCAGAGTGCTGTTTAGGACATCTGCCATTCTATGAGTCTGCTGTGTATCCCGCTTCCCATGTTGGATTGTTCTCTCCCTTTTTGATTCTATCAGTTAGTATTAGCAGACACTAGTCTTGTTTGTGTGATCCCTTTGACACTTAGACCTATCAGTATGATCATTTGTGAACTGAAATTGATCACTTGGACTAGTGAGATGGCATTGGTACATGCAATCTTGATGGGATTGTATTGGAATCCCCTGGCACATTTCTAACTCCACCATCTGGGGCAAGTAAGCTTGAGCATGTCCCAAATTGTACATCTCCTCCCTCTCTTATTCCCACTCTTATATTTAACAGAGATCACTTTTCAGTTAAATTTCAACACCTAAGAATAATTATGTGTTAATTACAGAGCATTACAATAACATTACAATAGCAATTAAGTAGAACAAAAAATACTAAAAGAGATAAAGTATTAAATTGTACATCAACAGTGATGACAAAGGCTGATCAAGTCACTGTTTCTCATAGTGTCCATTTCATTTCACCAGGTTTCCTTTTTGATGCTCAGTTAGTTGTCACCGATCAGGGAGAACATATAATATTTGTCCCTCTGGGACTGGCTTATTTCACTCTGCATGATGTTTTCCAGATTCCTCCATTTTGTTGCAAATGACTGGATTTCATGGTTTTTTTACTGCTGTACAGTATTCTGCAGAGTGCATGTCCCATAATTTCTTTATCCAGTCTACTGTTGATGGGCATTTGGGTTGATTCCAGGTCTTAGCTATTGTGAATTGAGCTGCAATAAACATTAAGGTGCAGACAGCTTTTTTGTTTACCAATTTAATTTCCTTTGGGTAAATTCCAAGGAGTGGTATGGTTGGGTTGAATGGTAGGGTTATATTCAGGTTTCTGAGGAATCTCCAGAATGACTTCCACAGTGGCTTTACCAGGTTGCATTCCCACCAACAGTAGGTTAGTGTCCCTTTTTCCCCACATCCTCGCCAGGATCTGTTGGTGGTGGATTTCTGAATGTGAGCCATTCTAACCGGGGGGAGGTGAAACCTCATTGTGGTTTTGATTTGCATTTCCCTGATTGCTAGTGATCCTGAACATTTTTTCATGTGCATGTTGGCCATTTGGATTTCCTCTTTTGAAAAATGTCTATTGAGGTCCTTGGCCCATCTCTCAAGTGGGTTGTTTGTTTTGTTTTTGTGGAGTTTCTTGATCTCTTTGTAGCTTCTGGTTATCAACCCTTTATCTGTTGCATAGTTTGCAAGTATTTTTTCCCATCCTGTTGGTTGCCTCTTCACTTTCCTATTTCTTTTGCAATACAGAAACTTCTCAATTTGATGCAATCCCAACAGTTAATTTTGGCTTTGACTGCCTGTGCTTCCAGGGTCTTTTCCAAGAAGTCTTTGCCTGTGCCTATATCTTACAGGGTTTCTCCAATGTTCTCTAATAATTTGATAGCGTTGGGTGATAGATTTAGGTCTTTAATCTATGTTGAGTGGATGTTTGTGTAAGGTGAAAGGTAGCAGTCTTGCTTCATGCTTCTGCACGTGGAAATCCAATTTTCCCAGCACCATTTATTGAATAGACTGTCCTTACTCCAGGGATTGGTTTTGGATCCTTGATCAAATATAAATTGGCTGTAGATATTTGGATTGATTTCTGGTGTTTCTATTCTGTTCCATTGGTCTATCCATCTGTTTCTGTACCAGTACCATGCTGTTTTGATAACAACTGCCCTGTAGTATGCCCTGAAATCTGGTATTGTGATGCCTCCGGCTTTGTTTTTGTTGTACAAGATTGCTTTAGCTATTCGAGGTCTCCTGTGTCTCCATGTGAACTTCAGCATCATTTTTTCCAGATCTGAGAAGAATGTCTTTGGTATTGATTGGTATTGCATTGAATCTATAAATTGCTATTGGGAGAATGGACATTTTGATGATATTGATTCTTCCAATCCATGAGCATGGAAGATTGTTCCATTTTTTGGTATCCTCTTCTATTTCTTTCTTTAAGATTTTGTAATTCTCATCACAGAGATCTTTAACATACTTGGTTAATTTTATTCCAAGGTATTTGATTGCTTTTGTGGCTATTGTGAATGGGATTGATCTTAGAAGTTCTTTCTCAGCCATGGCATTGCCTGTGTATACCAAGGCTGTTGCTTTTTGTGCATTGATTTCATATCCTGCTACTTTACCAAATGCTTCTATGAGTTCCAATACTCTCTTAGTAGAGTTCTTTGGGTCCCCTAAGCAAAAAATCATATCATCTGCAAAGAGGGATAATTTGAGTTCTTTTCTTCCAAATTTGTATCCTTTTAATTTCTTTTTCTTGCCTAATAGCTCTGGCTAGAACTTCCAGAACTCTGTTGAATACCAGTGGTGAGAGTGGTCATCCGTCTGGTACCAGATCTCAGTGGAAATGCTTCCAACTTTTCCCCATTCAATAGAATATGGCCATGGGTTTTTTCATAAATTGCTTTGATTGTATTGAGGAATGTTCCTTCCAAACCCAGTTTGCTTAGGGTTTTCATCATGAAAGGGTGTTGTATTTTATCAAATGCTTTCTCTGCATCTATTGAGATAATCATATGGTTTTTCTTCTGCAGTCTGTTAATGTGGTGTATCACATTGATTGATTTGCACACACTGAACCATCCCTGCATATCAGGGATAAATCCCACTTGTTCTGGGTGGATGATCTTTCTGATGTGTTCTTGCATTCTACTGGCCAGTATTTTATTGAGGATTTTTGCATCTATGTTCATCAGGGATATTGGTCTGTAATTTTCTTTCAATGCTGCATCTTTCTCCAGCTTAGGAATTAAGGTGATGATGGCTTCATAGAAAGAATTTGGGAGGATTCCCTCTTTTTCGATTGTTCTGAATAGTTTGAGAAGAATTGGAGTTAGTTCTTCTTTAAGTGTCTGGTAGAATTCAACAGTGAATCCATCTGGTCCTGGGCTTTTCTTTGTTGGGAGGGCCGTTATTACTGTTTCAATTTCTGTCTCAGTTATGGGTCTGTTTAGGTTTTCTATGTCTTCCTGGTTCAATTTAGGTAGGTTGTATGTGCCCAGGAATCTATCCATTTCTGATAGATTTCCCTGTTTGCTGGCATACAAGTCCTTGTAGTAATTTCTGATGATTCTTTTTATTTCTGTGGTGTCTGTTGTAATATTTCCTTTTTCATCTCTGATTTTATTGATTTGGGTCTTTTCTTTTCTTTTTTTAGTTAGTTGGGCCAATGGGATGTCCATTTTGTTTATTTTTTCAAAAAAACAGCTCCTCGTTTGGCTGATGTTTTGTAATTTTTTTTTTATTCAATCCTGTTGATTTCTTCTCTGATTTTATTTCTCTTCTGCTACTAGATTTGGGTCTGGTTTGCTGCAGTTTTTCTAGATCCTTGAGATGCATTGATAGCTCATTTATTTGGTGCCTTTCCAATTTCTTGATGTAGGCACCTATTGCTATAAACTTTCCTCTTAACACTGCTTTTGCCGTATCCCATAAGTTTTGATATATTGTGTTGTTATCCTCATTTACTTCCAGAAACTTTTTGATTTCTCTTTTGATTTCTTCTATGACCTAGTGTTCATTCAGGAGTATGTTGTTCAGTCTCTATGTGTTTGCATGCATTCTAGGGATTCCTGAGTTGCTAATTTCCAGCTTCATTCCACTGTGGTCTGAGAAGATGCATCATATGATTCTAATTCTTTTAAATTTGCTGAGACTTGCTTTATGGCCTAGTATGTGGTCAGTCCTAGAGTAGGTTCCATGTACTGCTGAGAAGAATGTAAAGTCTTTAAATGTAGGGTTGAAAGTTCTGTAGATATCAGTTAGATCTATTTGGGCTATAGTGTCAATTAAATCTGCTGTTTCCTTATTGATCTTCTGTCCTGTTGATCTGTCTATTTCTGAGAGTGGAGTATTGAAGTCTCCCAGTACTATTGTATTGGAGTCTAAGTCTCCCTTTAAGTCCCTTAACATATCTTTTAAATACACCGGTGCCCTGTAGTTAGGTGCATATACGTTTATAATAGTTACATCTTCCTGTTGAATTGCTCCCTTAATCATTATATAGTGCCCCTCTTTTTCTCTCTTAACAGTTTTTGTGTTAAAATTTATTTTGTCTGATATTAAGATGGCTATGCCCACTCTTTTTTCATTTCTATTGGCATGGTATATCTTTTTTCAGCCTTTCACTTTCAGTGAACTTTCCCCCATGGGGCTTCAAGCCTCATTCCCTCTAGGCTCTTTCTTCTTTTAAAAAATTAATTCAAAAGGATGGTAGATTAGTCCACGTGTGCTACTTTATCAAAATACCTTAGTCTGGGTAATTTGTAGAACAGAAATTTGTTTCTCACAGTTCTGGAGGTTGGAAGTCCAAGATGCATGAGTAGCAGGTTCACTGCCTGGTGAGACCCTGATTTCTGCTTCCAAGGTGGTACCTCCTCACTGCATCCTCTGGAGAGCACACTGTGCTCTCTCATGGCAGGAAAGCAAAGGAGAGAACTCTTGCCGAAAATTCTTTTTAAAGGACATTGATTTTTTCATGAGGGTGGAGCTCTCAGAACTTTCCACCTCTTAACAGCATCACAATGGGTGTGAAGTTGCAACATTTGGAAGGGACAAAAACATTCAAACCTTAGCAGATGGCAACAGCAGAGCATTGCACTAAGCCCAAGGCCCTTCTGAGAATGGACCCTGTGCTGCTGAGGATCTATGAGGCTGGCCCTGAGATAGGAAAGAAGAAAAGCAGAACACCCTTTGAAAATAAAACAGCAGTGGCTTTCTCAAGATGGTGGTTCTGAGCCTATTTTAAAAGCAAAACCAGGCCAAAGGGAAAGCTCCCTACTTCATGGGCTACCAGCTAGTTTTATTTGGCTGACATCTCAAATTCAAAAATGAAACTCCTTTCCCTGAGACATCCTTTTGTTGCCATTTTTCTTTTATTTCTTGTGGGATGCACCACTTAAAATACACACACACACACACACACACATACACAAACCAACCTGGATTCAGCCTGGTTAGAGGGATCGGCACTGTGGTATAATGGGTTAAGCTTCCACCTGTGATGTTGGCATCCACCTTCCAGGGGAACTCGTCTTCAAGGCATGAGTATCTCCCTGCTGGGTGTGGGAACCATCCCCATCCTCCACTTTCCAAGACCAAGTACTCCTTTTGGACTTCAAGCCCAAAGCAGGTCAACACACATCAAGAAACAAAAGCAGGGACTGGTACTGTGGTTTGCTGGGTAAAAGCTGCTGCCTGCAATGCTGGCAGCCCATTTGGGCAGTGGTTTGATTGCTGGCTGCTCCACTTCCAATCCAGCTCCCTGCTAATGTGCCTGAGAAAGCAGTAGAAGATAGCCTAAGTGCTTGGGCTCCTGCACCCATGTGAGAGACTTGGAATAAGCTCCTGGCTCCTGGCTTGGGATCAGCCCAGTGCTGGCCTTTGTGGCCATTTGGGGAGTGAACCAGCAGATGGAAGTGCTCTCTCTCTCTCTCTCTATAACTCTCTCAAATAAAAAAATAAATCTTAAAAAAAAACTGGTAAGAAGTTGGGTCCTATGCCTGTTTCATTGTCTGTAAAATGGAAATAATTAGGAAGTTTTAAAGGGCCAGTTTAATATAAAGTAACTACAGCCATCCCATCAGTCTATACAGATTATCCTATCAAATGTTGCCTTTGAATTCTCTCTTGAAGTCATTGCTTTTTTATTTTATTTATTATTTATTTGACAGGTAGAGTTATAGACAGTGAGAGAGACAGAGAGAAAGGTCTTCTTTCCATTGGTTCACTCCCCAAATGACCGCCATAGCCAGCGCTGTGCCAATCCGAAGCCAGGAGCCAGATGCTTCCTCCTGGTCTCCCATGTGGGTGCAGGGCCCAAGCACTTGGGACATCCTCCACTGCCTTCCTGGGCCACAGCGAAGAGCTGGAATGGAAGAGGTGCAACCAGGACTAGAACCCGGGACCAGAAGTCATTGCTTTTTCCCTCTCCTAGATTCTCACCTTTGGTCATTCATGGGATCCTGAGCATTGGCCTCCCTGGCTCGCCTTCTTGCATCTACTACTACCAAAATCATTTTCCTTGCAAACAGGTTCTGTCCTGTCACTGCTCCAAGAGCCAGCTTCTCTACTTACAAATCTTAAATCAGTTTTTAAAGTGTTGCCTAGTGGTCAAGTTTAAGCTTCCCTGTGTGGATTTCATGGCTCTCCCAGACCTAGTGGGAACCCTGGAGGGACAAGTTGATTGAGCTTCACAAACTTTCCTTTTATCATTCTATGTCTTCCTGTTGAGGAAGGCCATGAGAATGCAACCTGAAGACACACTTAGGAGCACTGGAGCAGGGAAAACTGTAGACTTTTATCTACTCTGCCTAGCAGTTCATCCTTCAAAGAGACAGCATGGAATGCAGGATTCAGAGGCAATAGGTGAACACAATGTGGTCTGAAAGAGTACTGGTAACTGGGGAGTTAGAACATTATCTGAAAGCACTCACATTTCTAATGACCTAGACCTTTCATTCAACAACACTTCTCATTCACTGACTCTGGGAAAGGACTCAGATTTAAGAAAGTCCCCTGATACTGCCTTCACAGACTCCATCATCTTTTATAGTATTGTGCACACAAGGGTGGTTCAGAAAGTTCATGGAAAAATGGAATTAAAAGGTAAGGTTTTGTTGTGTGTGTGTGAAAAACTTTTCAAATGCAGGTATAGTTTTTCACAATACGTATTTTCCAGAAACTTTTTGAAGAGCCCTCATACAGTCTCATGATTCTTTCATGAGTCATCAGCGGAAGAAAGAAATTCAAGAACTACAGAGTGAGGTACTTGGTGGTACATGAGGAGAAACAAGAAAGCAGGGAATTGGCTGAAAAGGAAATATTGAACTACCTATCAAAGGACAAGAAGCCAAGGAACCATAGAACCATCCCTGGGAAGTGACCAAAATGGAGGAGTGGAGCAGCTCTCCTTGAGTATTTCTGGAGAGAGAGTGCAGTGTAGGAAAAGCAATGTCACCCATGTCAAGGAGATAAGGTAGCAGGCTGGGGAAGAGGTGATGACAAACAGGGAACCAGCCAGCACTTCAAGCAGGAGAAGTAAGAAGGGTCCCCATGACTCTGGGAGGGTAGCCCATGGAGGAATTGTGTAGGAGGCAGCAAAGTGCAGTGTTTAAAACAAATGTCAGCCAAAATTTGAGGTACAGACTTAAGGAGCAGAATGGGGTGGTCCTTGGGCCACATCAAAGCAGTGGCAAAGGGAAGAATAGAGAGAGCCATGTGGAAGGAAGAGGGTGAGGAAAACAAGGAGACTGAGCAGCAGTGCAGCAAGCCCTGGACAAGGAAGAGAAGTCTCAGGTAAGACAACTCGCCTTCTCTGCCATTCTTCACACGCCCAGAGACAGGCTTTTGTCAAGGCCAAGGTCATTTTGTGGGTTCTGTGTTTCTAGGGTGGCTCCTCCTGCAATGAGCGGATGCTCCAATCCAGCTAAAATGACAGACAGGAGGCAGGCATTTGGCCTACTGGTTAACATGCCTGTCTCCTACATCAGAGGGCCAGGATTCAGTTTCCAGCTCTGGTTCCTGAGCCCAGCTTCCTGTTAAAGTAAACTCTGGGAGACAGCCAGGATAGCTCAAATCTCTGGGTTCCTGCAACTCATGCGGGGGAACTGGATGGAGCTTCTGGCACTGTGCTTCAGCCCCAGCCACTTGTGGGCATTTGGAGAATGAAACAGCAGATGGGAGCTCACCCCTTCTGTGGGGAGCAACTGGGAGCAACTCGGACTAGACTAAGTTACTGGAATTAAGACTTATTCTATGCATCTGCTCTCCCACAATATGGCGCTGGGAGAGGAGAAAACAGCTTCTACGCAGCTGCCTCTTGCCAACTTGAGTGATGACCTCCAGGAGCTGATCCTGCTCCTGATTGGAGGAGAGCAGCGTACTCGGCGTGTGGGTAGCAGAGTGGGGATTGGTGGAAGAGGACTATAAAGGAGGAGAGAGACAACATGCACCAGGAACATCTATCTGAAGGAACACCTGTGCAGCCCCTGAGAGAGCCGGCCGGCGGTGTGCTGGCGTGTGTTCCACGGAGGTGGAAGGGACGGTAGCCAACCCGGGAAGAACCAGCAGCAAACCCGGGGAGGGCCGAGCAGACAAAAGAACAGCGCAGGGTCCTGTGTCGTTCCTCCGCGAAGAGGGGAGCGACACCTTCTGTCTCTCTCTCCCTGTAGTCCAATTTTTTTTTTTATGAAAAAATGTCTATGAAAGGGTTAGCTATCCCTAAAATGAAAAAATAGGGAATGTGATTTCGTGAAAGGGATGTAGATTGCATACTGATACTACTGTCTGATGAATGCCAAATTACAACAGTAGGCATTTACACATGCCAACCTACTGTGAGGGAAACTGAGAATCTGAAAGCTTAAAAACCCAGCCCACAATGGAACCAGACTAGAAATCCATGAAATCCTCCTTCTAACTGCCTAACATCCTTCCTGTGAGCATCCAGGGAGAATCTTGAAGCTATGCGTATGGCTGGATGCAACAGCCACCTCTACACGTTTCCGTAACAGCTTTGGATGGGTGACGCTGGAAATACCTGATATTGCCGCAGCCTCTCTAATTCAGAGCAACCTGCCTTTGAGCCTCCCTTCTCGACCTTCCCCTGCCTCACAGGGGTACAGCTGCCACTGACCTCTCTAATAGTTTACAGACGGGTCATATCCACCAATGCTACACTTCACAATACCTTTAAGGATTTTGTGTGATCACCCTAGATTTCTGAGATATGTGGATGACTACAACTCATTAATCACATTTTACTAATGAGGATTAGTTTGCTTATCACACTTAGTTTTGGACAAATAGAGCAGGACTCCTGCTTCCCGATCTCTAATAAAAGCGGTAAAGACCCCCCCCTAACGTTTCTTCATCTCTGTTCAGTCTTGGATGTCTGGAAGGTTAAGCAAGAGAGAGAAGCCATTATAATTCGCAGTGGAAATCCACACACCTCTCCGCATTGCTGACATGATAGTCCCATCTTCTAGCATGTCATGATTTATAAAAAAGTTGTGTACTGCCCTTGTCAGGCAGAGCACACTGCACAAGCACAGCAGTTCCAAGCTGCACCGGCTATAGAAATTATCCAACCTAATCATCTCTTTTATTGGTAAAGAGCTTAAAGCCAAGGGAATAAGTATATTGCCCAAGGTCACACCAGCAGTTTGTGGCCAATACAAGATCAAATTTCAAGCTTTCTGACACCCTCTATTATAGCTCCATACCCTCTCTTATGAAGGTAAAATTCTTTGTTGATCTCTCCAAACTACTTCCATAATATCTTCCTGATGATTAGCAAACCAATATAATAGGCATAGATTCTGCAGGCAAGAGAGATTAAATGACTCTTCCCCGAGGGTATGGGGACTATTACAAAGGGAAGAAAAAACAAGAATAAAAAGTTCTAAGTCTCCTGAAATTTGAAGGATATGGCCGATAAAATTAGCAATCTTTCCAGGGTCTGGGTTAGATGGTGTCTAACTTGCATCGGCATTTAGTATTTGCTCTTTTTAAAGAGAATTCTTTTTGATGGAGTTTTGAGGAGTAGAGAATGGAGAAATTTGTTTAAACACATTTTCTTTCAGATAGAAATGCTTTAAATGACCAGTATCTGCAACACTGGAGAAAACATATCAAATTTACCCAAAGTGGTTCTTTCCTGCTTAAGCAAGATGAAACACTGGTTCTTAACTTTCACTGTTCCAGTCTGTCCTGTGGCTATTGGAGTCAATAGTAAGTGGCCACCCACTATGGCCAGAGGGCATGGCCAGGAGCTGGAGAACTGTCAAAAGGAAACAAGTCCTGGCACATGCTCTGAAAGAGGACTGGGGTGCAGAGAGCAGAGCTTCAAGATTTCAGTCCTGCAGAATGCATGGCCCCAAGGAGCTAGAGTGAAGAGGGAGGTCTTCCAGCAGAGGGACTTTCAAAGGTTTTTGTGGAGGAGCTGAGTCTTGAAAGGAGATAGGATTTTGAAAAGGGGCTAAGAAGGAAAGGAACTGCACGTAAAGGAAACACAGCTCTAAAGTGAGTGCTAAGATGAGTACACTGATTTTTAAACTATTAAATGCTTTGTTGGCATTATATTAAAAATGATTCTAATATAGTCCCCTACAGCAGATAGAAAGATGTAGTGTCAAATAACAGGGATGAAAGGATGCAGAGCCAACTTTTCAGTTGACAAATCTTTGTTGCACATAAAATGCTCGTCAGTTACTGCACTAGGTATTGGGAATACAAAGATGTCAGTAACTTTGAACAAATTTATCAAAGGGCTTAAAAATCAGACACACTCTTCAATTCATGGTAAAATGTTTGCTCTTCAAAATGATGCTATCATATACTTCCTTCTAGGCAGTCAAAAGATTCCATTCTATCATATTTTCGGGAGAAATCCAGAATGAACACAAAATAGGATCAGGTGAATATGGACACACATACTATACGATCTCATCTCATAAGAAAGATTTCATGGGGTCGGCACCATGGCTCACTTGGTTAATCCTCCACCTGCGGCACTGACATCCCATATGGGTGCTGGGTTCTAGTCCCAGTTGCTCCTCTTCCAATCCAGCTCTCTGCTGAGGCGCAGGAGGGCAGTTGAGGATGGCCCAAGTGCTTGGGCACCTGCACCTGCATGGGAGACCAGGAAGAAACACCTGGCTCCAGGCTTTGGATCGGCACAGTGCTGTCTCTCTTACTGTCTGTAACTCTCTCAAATCAGTAAATAAAATCTTAAAAAAAAAAAAAGATTTCATGGCATACTAGGATAGACACAGGATGTCATTCACTTGAAACAATCAAGTTGCCTGGATGCACAATAGCTACAGCATGGAGGCTGCACCCCGTGGCCCCCCAAACTCAACACATGCCTCCTTCACTTGGCCCTGCTGCCACCCCAATCACAGAAGCTCTGCCTTCTTCATCTCTCCCACTTCCCAGCTTCCACTTTATCATCCTCACCAACTCTGGGCTGTACCTTTTCTACTCCACCTGAATGGTCTAAAACACTTATGAACCCCTTTCAGCTCAGCCAAAAGCAGCTCTAACAACACAACTGTTAGGCCATATGTGCAGTGAATATGCTGGTATTATCTTAGATAAGAAATGTTAGATGCCAGTGAAAAATAGAGGTAAACTGAAAGGAAGTGAGGTATTTCAATGTAGTTTTCACGCTCTTTTGTAAGTATGTTTTCATAGTTGCTTTCCTGATTATTCAGAATTCTAATACAGATGATGAAAGAGCATGTTATAAACATGTCCTAACAATACACTAAGAACTTACCGGTATTCACACACACATACATGGAGAAAAAAGAAGATACGGGTGTCTTTCAAAAGGGAAAAACCTAGAAAAGATGAGGACAATTATACAAATATGAGTATGGTACTGACATGTTGCACAGGGATAATTATAGACTAGTAGAACCCATGGAAACAGATTGTTGCAGAAGATAATAATGTCTGTTTTTCTCTCCTTAAATTGTATAAGCTACTACCTGGTATATTTTTTTCCCTCACAGTACATATCAGGTAATTTTCAAATTGACAGGAAATAATTTATGTAGAAGACCGAATTTTAAAAATCATTGCAAGTTTAGAATTTTGCAATTGAAAAAGTTGATTTAAAATGTTGATTTTTTTTTTCCCTTAGGATATTTAGCATTCAATATTGTGTTTTAGGAAAGGAAAATACCCAAGGAACTATCTTGGAACTGCCTGAGGAGGGTGGGAGAATGCATTAACATGCACTGCCCTATATTACACTCTTTCTGTTCAAGTAACAGTTTTTCATGGCAATTACTCAACAAGATAACATTTGCACACACAAGCAAATCAGGCTAAAAAGTAGGGTAACTTGTTTCAAAGTTAATAAACCAGAAATGTTTTTATCGAAATAATAAACAGGAGAATTTTATAGACAAAAGCATACATTTACATGGACCACCAATTAAAACAATTGTGTAGCAGATTACAGCAAAACCTCATTTCCAAGTTTCTTAAAAAGAGATTTTATAAATTCAAGTAGAATAAACCAGAGAAAATTTAGAATTAGACAAGTACTATATAATTACTATTGCATAATAAGTTACAAGATTAAACATTGTAGATCAGAGTTTTAGATTTTACTTTAATTTAGGTGACAACAAAGTTTTACAGCTATATGCTATGAAAATGTTTATTCATGAAATACATTAGTGTCAGCTACAATGCCGTTTTTGGAATCCTTAAATTCTAATTCTTGAAAACCTGTAAGATGATTTAACTACAGTATATCTCATATGTGGTATGAAAATACTGGTTAACATCATTTCTCTTGAATGCTATGTGCTTATTCATAGAAAACTCCTAAATAAGAGTTGGAATTTGGTTCACAGTTTCTAAACTGTGCACAAATTTTTTATGACAACCTGTTACCCACAGAGGAAGCTGTCCATAAACTAAGACAAGATGGAATTTACTAATTTTATATACATCATTGTAAAATTTTCTTGGTTCTAAATCTCTAACCAGTAGGGATCTTAGGGTAACAGGGAGAGTGAACAATGGTAAATTAACATAAAAGGTAAGAAACATCAGAACAAGAAGTGGAGAGTTCACACTGGACATTCACTTAATTCAATAAAATTTCCATATTTGCTTTTTACTCAAATAATCTAGTAACCTAAATCATGAAATTTCTAATCCAGTAATGGTTGTTGTCAAACTTAGTAAATAAAAACACAATCCAATGTACAAAAGACACTTGTTTTAATTTTAAAGATATTTACACCTTAGTATGTTTTAAACTATTTACTCAAATAAATTCTTGCCACTGTGTGCTGTTTCCTATGGCTATTCATTGGTGCCTATTTCTGGATTGCATAGACATGTTACTTACTAGCAAGTAAATCTTGTTTGAAAAAGCATGGATATGAGCAGTTATGAAAAATGGAGGATCCCCATCTGTGTCTCTAGATTAAAGTACAACCAATGATTTGTAGTGCTCCAATAATTTATATGAATATAAAATGTAACAATTTGCATTCTTAAGTGTATGACATGTATGAGATTGCAAATAACTTAATAAAAACTTTGTTCAGTAATAGGATTTTATTTCAAAGATGTGATCTTAAACAAAATGAATTCTCAAGTTTTAAAGCATACAACGACTCACTTTTATTATTTATTTAAGAAAAAATTATTATAATGACTTACAAAGTGTTTATCATGGAAAAACACCCATTTTTATTTCTTTAACCTTACCTCATACTGTAATTTAGAATCAATTTCATAAAATGAAAAATTTGATCTGTGCAACTAGTAACATGGTTTCATTCAAGATTTAGAGATAATATTTGCAATTCAAGCAGAATTTTGCTACAATTTTTCTACAAAGCCCTGGAATATCTACTTATTTAATTAGCTTTGCTTCTTAGAAAATCTAAAAGGGTTTCAAGTCTTCTACAGATACAGATTTTGAACACCACTGAACTCTTTCCAAAAAAACAGAGTTATTTTAAGTTATGTTTTCCTCCACTGTAGAAAATCTTGAAGATCTTTTTTTTCCTCCCTCCACCAAAATCTCATTTTCACCTGAAATAATCACGTTCAGGTTTTCTCAGAAGGTAAAGTATACATTCTCACAAGGTTTCAAATTTCAGGATTCCAATAGTGCCTTTAGGCTAAGCACCCCCTTTGTGTGCCTGTTATTTTGCAGTTCTGTTATTTGCACCCCATGTGGGTCCTTTGGAGGCTCCCAAGCCCTGACTAACCATGAATCCCTCCGTCCCTCAAAGTGGATCACTGACCACAAAGATGCCTGATGATCTCCAAGCCCTATCTTCTGTCCAAAAGGAAAAGGTAGGGCTTTGTGAGGCCAAAAGGAAGCGAAGGAAAACCGGACAAATGTAGCTCCTGCTCAAAGTGAAAAGTGCTTGGGCAGATTAGTATTTTTTTTTCCTGTGAGGCATCCTGCCAAACTTTTTTCCTCTTTTTTTTTTTTTTTTTTTGAGAGAGAGAGAGAGAGAGAAGAGTTATTATTGAGTTACTATTATTTTATTGGTCTGATTTTTTTTTCTGTTTCTTGGAAAGTGTGGGTATTTACCACCCCCGTGGGCCCTGGAATCTGGGCCGGGCCGTTTTGTGTTTTTCCCTTCAGTCCACATCCCTGACCCCTGCTGCCCCTGCCTCACCCTGTCGAAAGCCCAGCTCCAGGCGGCTCCCAAGGACACATCCTACTCTTGCCCTCTTGCCCCACTAGCTCAGGATTCCCCATCCCAGCCTCCCCGAGAGCCAGAAATCTTCACTTAACCGCCCCCTAACCACAACAACCACCTCCGCCCCACTCGCCCCCACTCAGAGCGCTGCCTGGGCTTGGCCACCTCAGCTCCCTCCGGAAGGCTTTAATTCGCAGTCCCTCAGCCCTCTGCCGCTGTGCCCACCCCCTCGCAGCAGCCCAGCACTGCCGGAGTCCGGTTACCTGCTCCCCAGGGACAGACGCTGACACATGCGGAGGTCCTGCTGACACCGCAACCCTCTCAGGAGGCCCGGCGTGACCCGGACCCTCAGGTAAGGAGCTGGGCGCGCCGGTGGGTGGGCTGCCGGGTAGGGGGTCCCGGGGGAGCTCTGAGGGCTCGCGGGGGCCGGCGCAGAGGTGGGGTGCTGTTTGTCCTCCCTTAGGAACTGAGACGGGGTCGGTCACGGGGACCAGTTCGGGGGAGGCAGCAGCGCCTTTCCTGGTCTGGCGAGGAGGCGACAGCCCGCCGAGGGGAGACCGCCGCCAACGGGAGGTCGCGTGGCAGCGCCCACGCGCAAGACACCGGTTCCTCCAAACGGAACTTGACGGCTCCTCGGACATCCGCGGAATCCGCACTTAACGGGCTTAACGTGCAGCGCCTCAGGAGGCTCCATGCTGGAAAAGTGTTTCCGCCACCGCCCTCCCACCCCCCAAACCAGAGCTGCGGCTCCAGCTCTCAGAGGTGCGGGCGTGGGCTCCAGCGTTGCCCACCATGAAACACACATTCACGCAGGCTTCCTGCTGGCAGCCCCATGTGCACGCCTGGCTTTGCAAGTCTGTCCTCTCGGGAGCGCAGACCTCGGCGTTCTAACGCGTGGGCCCCGCCCGGCAGCCCCAGGCCCCGGCGCGGCCGCCTGGGTGCAAGTGGGCGCCTGTGCGTGTGTGCACACGCGGGGGTGGCGGGATGTCCCCGAGGCTTCTTTCGCTGGAGAGACTGGGTGGACTCTGGCGGGAGGGGGAGGGAACGTGGGAGGGGCGGGTCCCGCGGCTCACCCGCTGCCTGTGGGGCCCTCGACCTGGCTCATACCCCTGGGCGGGCTCTAGGGGCGCTTTCCTAGGCTGGCTGGGAGAGTTGTGAAAGGAGTGCCTGTGGGAGACTCCGCTCTCACAGCGTCCGCTCCACCTGCATGCTGGCTGAGCCGGGAGGTCACGCAGCTTTGCCACTGCCTCTGTCCCTTTGATCCTGGCTGGTGGCGAGCGTGCCCGCGGTTGCGGGGCAGGTAATGCCGAGGTGTCCCAGGAAGTGCGGACACGCGGGCCGGCGTGGCGAAGGCCCAGCTGAGGGAGGGAGGCTCCTTCGGTGAGAGAGGAGACAGGAAAATGAGGGCACCCCTCAGTGCTTTGTTGTGCAGAGGGCTCTGGCTCCGGGATGCACGCGGGACCCGGGCTCCCGGGAGCCGGGGACCACGGAGCGGCCAGTCGGCCGCCGCTGATGGCCTGGCGGCTTGGGGAAAGGTTGGTTGGTAAGGGCAGGCTCCGGAGGGCGCAGCTCTTTCCCCCTCGCCCGGGGAGGCGCAGCATCTACGCCCCCGCCCCCACCCTCCTCTGTTGAGGTTGCATTAGGCTCAGGTTCACCTGGATTGGAAACTTGGGGCAAGTCGGCGGTCATGGTGTCTTCCTCCCCGAGCTGAGTCCCAGAGGCGGACGCCCCTCGCCCACACCCTTGGCATCCCACGTGTGAATGCCAAAGAGGCATTCTCCTCCTGTGAATGCCAAAGAGAGGAGCCCGTTGGAAGCCAGCTTCCACCAGAGCTCAGCGAGGCTGCACACCCGCAGAGTCCCGCCTTGGCAACCTCTGGCATGAAGCAGACACTCTTGAGACGGAGGGGAAGGACAGCGAATGCTCCCAGCTGACGCCAGGAAAGTGTGCAACCGCTTCTCTGTAGGAGTCTCAGAGCTGGTCAGTGGGCTGCCCGCTCTCACAGGCGGCACAGGTGCTGCGGGCACCTAGCTCAGCTCCATCTTGAGCGGGGGGAGCCGCAGCAGGAGATGCACCTGCTCTCTGCGGCCAGCACGTCTGTGAACACTGGGCAGGGAGTCCCAGATGCCCTGCACGTCATCCACATACCTACAGCTCTGCCATTATTTTGCCTCCTTCCTCTTCCTCCTCCTCGTCCTTGGGAGACGCAGTGACTGCTAATGAGGCCGGGGTCCAGGATGAGGTGGGCTCCTCTGTGGAACACTTGGTTGCTCTGGTCTGTGGTCTTGGTCTGGCGTCCTCGCTGCTCGCCTATGGAGAGTCAAAGTACAGATGCTGGCGTTACGCCAGCCAGGAGCCAGCGAGCGGGGGATGTGCAGTGCCCACAGCCTACACCACTGACTGTGCGTCCCCGTCTAGCAGAGGTCTGCTGTCTGCTCGGCGCTGCATTTGCACTTCGTGTGCACCAGCTGTGTGCACTGACAATGCTGGAGAAACAGCAACTCTTCCACATCCAGCTCCCTGAACTTCTTCCTGAACAGCCTCCCACGCCTGTGTGGGCCCGCCTCAGTGATCGCTGGCATCCCCACCTACCCCACACATGCTGGGCCAATGCCTTCCTGGGAAGAAGCCCATGACCTGCCTCAGCCAAGTCAGGATCCCCCTGGGCTGCTGCATCTAGTGACTGCTCCCCTCCATGGCACCTGCCTGGATCCACCCAGGTCCCCCTCCACGCACCTCCCCCATCCAGCCCAGTGTCCGCCTCTCTTCTCTGCCTCACGACTTCTACTTTTGAGTGAGGAGTGCCTGCTCTGAGAGTGACCTCTGGACCTGAAACCAGCATGCCAGACCTTGGCCGTGACTGTCTCCTTCCTGCTGGTGTAGACCACGTCCCCCGACCTCGTGGTGGTGAGCCCGGTTCCCGGCAGGTAGCTTCGCCGAGGGGGCGGGGGAGGAGGGGGTGGTGACTTTCCCCCCTGCTCTGAATTTGGAGAGTCTCCTGGAAAACAGGGTGACACTGCAAACATCAACTCTCTGCGAGATACCATCCACGGGTCAGTGTGGGCTGTAACAGTGCCATCCAATGGAAGAATTCCCTGTATGGAGGGATGACTGCGGGTATAGACCCAGACCCAGAGAGACCCTGCGTGAGTATCCACCTCTACCTCAGTTTCCTCACTTGTCAAATGGGTAGAACAGTAGTACCCTTGGGGCCTGTGTTGTGGCTCTGTGGGTTAAGCTGTGCTTGCAATGCCAGCATCATATAAGAACACCGGTTGGTGTCCCGGCTGCTCCACTTTTTTTTTTCTTTAGAAGTTTATTTTACTTATTTGAAAGAGTTACAGAGAGAGGTACAGAAAGACCGAGAGGTCCTCCATCTGCTGGTTCACTCCCCAGATGGCCACAAAGGCCAGAGCTGCGCGGATCCGAAGTCAGGAGCCAGAAGCTTCTTCTAGGTCTCCCACGTGGGTGTAGAGGCCCATGGACTTGGGCCATCTTCCACTGCCTTCCTGGGCCATAGCAGAGAGCTGGATCGGAAGAGGAGCAGCCAGGACACCAACTGGTGCTCATATGGGATGCCGGCACTGCAGGCAGCAGCTTTACCCACGACGCCACAGTGCTGGACCCCTCACCTCCTGCCCAAGATTCTTGAGCAGTGAGACACAGGCCCAGTGACCAGACCCTATCCCAGAGGTGGCACCACACAGCGCCCTGGACGTCCACTGGGACCCGGAGCTCACCTGAGAGCTCCAGCTTGTCCACTGTGCCCTCTCCCTGGGTGCCGGGCCCAGCGCGGGCGGCATCTCCAGGTTTGGAATGGACTTCATGATGTTGGCCTGAGCTTCTTCCAGTAGCTTCTCAAACTCTTTGCCGTTGTAGCGGTCCAGGTTCGGCCTTTTCTCATTTCTTTTCAGCTTTCTGAAGGGAACCAGCAAGTAAAGAAAGGTTAGGGAAAAAAAGCAAACAAAAACAAGAACCCAGAGGGAAAGCGCGTGGCCGTGTTGGGGATTCCTGTTGGGGTGGGGGGTGGGGGGTGGGCGTGGACGGAGGACAGCCTGGGCCCAGGCCCCTCTCCCTTCTGCTGCCACCTGTGCTGGGACAGGTGCCGTCTGGCCCAGAGACACTCCCAGAGCACTCAGATTAGGGGATGCGACACACACGCCCACCAGCACCCGGGTCACGGGCGCCTAGGGGACGTCTCCCACTACCAACTCTGTTTTCTCCCATCGTGGGGCTGGGAGCAACACCTGCTAAGAACCGAAAACATCCCAAGGCTCAGTTGCACTTAAGTGGAAGAATTGCCACCAGTTAAGACCCCCGGGACCCCGGGTTCTCACTTTAAAACAGGGGTGGGGGTGGGGGTGGGGGTGGGAGTGGGGGCATCTAGATTCTGGAGAGTTCTGCAACAGGGAACATTGGAGGACCACATTCCTAAACACCTGCCTACTCTTAAAAACATATCTGCACTGTGGCGCAGTGGCCTAGTGGGCTACCTCTCCGCCCACAGTGCCGGTTATCCCATAGGGGTGTGGGTTCGAGTCCTGGCTGCTCCACTTCCGGTCCAGCTCTCTGCTATGGCCTGGGAGAGCAGTGGAAGACCACCCCGGCTGGGACTGGGAGTTCACTGGGCCTGGACCCCAGGTGCTCTGCTATCGGAGGTGGTCTGGCTAGCAGCATCTTGGGCACTGGGTCCACCGCCGGCCCGGGGATACACCTGGTGCTTTTGCTGTCTTGGCGGGGCTGGGGGAGGAGTGGTTACACCTGCAGGGGCTCTCCCAGGCCTGTAGGCTGGGCCTCTCTCCCCGCCCAGAGACCCAAGGCCTCTGGAGACCCAACACCCTGCCCGGGAGGGCAGGGGCCTGCGCTACCTCCACGGCCGCGGCTCTGGTCCTGGCGTCCTCCGCAAGCGGGCCGGCGGGCTCTGCGCCTGCTGCCCGGTCAGGGGCACCACGTCCGGCTTCGTGTCACCGCGGGCTGGGCCGCAGTCCTCCGGCCCCCCCAGGACCTCCGCGGCCATGGCCTTCTCCACCGCCATGTAGTGCGCGGCCTGGGCAGCACCAGCGCCCTTCAGGAGCCTGTTGGTCAGGTGCCTAGGAGAGAACACGCACAGGTGCGAGGCAGCGTTAGCCAAGACCAGTCACTTCCGGTGTCACCACCTAGAGGAGCCGGCCGGAAATGCTGTTAAAGCAGAGTGTTAGTTCCGGGGTGTGGGTTTTCATTTTAAATTCCGGACCCCCTCATGGGTCCAGCGGTTACCCCTACAGCTGCTTGCCCTGCCTGGTGCGCTGTGGTGCCTGCCGCCATCCCTTCACTGTGCAGGTGCTGGTGCCGGTGCCATGGTGCGGACAACCTGACCCAACAACACACTCTCTCTCTCTGCCTGTGGCTTCCACCTGAACCCAGCCCCCATGGCCCCGGGAAACAGTCCTCACCCACGGCCTCCTGCTGTGTTCCAGTTCCTTCTGCTGGGGCTCTCTGGCTGCCTCATCTTCCCACAGGGTCAGTGGTGACCATGGCCTTATGTTCAGTCCTCACGCTGCCATGTTTCAGAGTCACGTGAGGCTGTGTGTCCATCCCTACCCATGGGAATGACGAGGCCTGGGGGCCAGAGAGTCCTGTGTGTGAGACCAGTTCTACTTGGTCTCACCATCACACCTGGGAATCCCACCGTTCTTTAAAAAAGATTTATTATCTATTTATTTGAAAGGCAGAGTGACAAAAGAGGTGGAGGGAGAGATAGAGATCGTTCATCTGCTGGATCACTCCTCAAATGGCCTCCAGGCACAAGCCAGGATCCCAGAATTCCACTTGGGTCTCCCATGTGGGTGCAGGGGCCCCAGGGTTTAGGCCATCTTCCACTGTCTTCTATCTGAAGTAGAGCAGCTGGGACTCTGGTGCTGATACGGGATGCTGGTGTTGCAAGTGGTGGCTTAACCAGCTATGCCGCACTCCAGCCCCACCCCCTTCCTATTAAAATGCTCTTTCCTAGGCCGGCATTGTGGTGTGGTGGGTCAAGTTGCTGTCTGCCCTGCTGTCATATCATATGGGCGCTGGTTTAAGTCCTGGCTGCTCCACTTCTGATCCAGCTCCCTGCTAATGCACCTGGGAAAGCAGCAGAAGATGGCCCAAGTGCTTGGCCCTTGACACCTTCGTGGGAGACCTGGATAGAGTTCCTGTCTGCTGGGTTCAGCCACTGCAGCCACTTGGGGAGTGAACCTGCAGATGGAAGATCTCTGTTTCTTTCTCCCCCTCTCTCTAATTCTGCCATTCAAATAAGCAAAAATAAAGCTTAAAAAATGCTCTTTCTTCCTTTCTTGGTTTGATAAAAGATATCACAAGTCTCTCCTCTGCTCCTCAACTTTATTTCTTGCTCCTTACTTTGCATGTTCAGTGCATTGAATCTCCAAGCCCCGCCCTGCTCCCAGCCCCTCCCTCTGAGTTAAGGCAGGGACCCCCTCTAGCTAGTCTTCTGAACTTCAGCCGAAGTCTGCAGTACCCTAGTGGGCACCTCTGTTGGGATGTGGTTTCCATGTCTCAAGTTCAACATATAGGGACACACGGCTGTCGCTTGGCAACCCCCAGAGTCTGCTCTGAACTGTGCCTGGTGCTTGCCTCCCCTTCCCCACCACGGTGTGGAACAGGACACGTGCACGACCTCGGGATGTGCGTATTCCCGCCTCATCCCCTGGGTCCTGATGGCAGCCGAAATGCCCTTCCCATTTCTGTTTATTTTCAGTTATTTAACTGGTGTCCTGCCTCACTCTCCCCACTGGTGGTTTCAGAGACAAGACATCACGTGGCAGTCAACACTGGAGGGAAGGCAGACACAGAGCTACATTCTTCCACAGGGGCAGAGTTACCTGCCAGGCCGTGGGCTGCCTGTGTTTGCTTAACAAGAGGGTCCCTCACAAAAGTGCTCCTGGAAACAAACCCTGCCCACACGTGGACCAGCACAGTGTTAGTGAGCGTGGACCAGCACAGTGCTAGTGGGTGTGGACTTCTGGAATCTTCTTTTCCAGGGAAGTGTCCGATGAGTCTGTGGTTTCTTTGGGTCCTTTGCCACATGGTGACCCTGGCTGATGCGGGGGTTCTCCCTCAATGGGGGTAACTGGCTTGGGCCCCTCAAGGGGGACTTGCTTCTCCCTCCTACACCTTCAGTTGGTAATTGCATTAAGACTTGGTTTCAACACCATTTCTTCTCCTGTCCTGAAGCAAAGGAGGCAAACCCACTGTTCAGCCTCAAAACGTTCTTGCAAAAAATCCCTCCTTTATTAAAAAAAAAAATGTCTACTGAAGTTTAAGCCCTGGAAGGCACAGTGCAGTAAGCCTGTGTTGCTCAATTAGGCCCTTACTTCATAGAGCAATAGAAATTCAAGGTAGGAGGGAGTCCAGGCTTCTGATCAGCACACCGGAAGTGAGTCCTGATGAGTGACAGCAAGGAGATGGGTGGGACTTGGCAGAGGCGGGGAGTCCTACACAGCAACCCAGGTCTTCCTGGCCATGCCCCACTCTGGTGGCCCCGCCCAGCCGTCAGCCCGGCTGCTCCTATCCCGCCCTTTTCACTGGGGTCTCCCCCCCTCCGCTCCACCTCAGAAGCCCCGCCCTCCAGCCCCGCCCCCTTCTCCAGCAGCCCCGCCTCACTTCAGCTGCCCCAGGGCCCCTCCCCTCCGATCCTGCCCTTCTCTTCCCTATTGGCCCTGCTCCTCGCTCCTCCAATCCCACCTTTCTTTTCTCTGGTGGCCCCGCCCCACCCCAGTGGCCCCACCCTACCCCAGCGCCCCGTGTCAGCGCAGCCGGTGCAGGGCGGCCACTCACCTGCGCAGCACCATCAGGACGTCTGTGAGGCCCCGCACCCGCTTCAGGAGCCAGTCCAGCTTGTGCGGCTCCTCCTTCAGGAAGCCCACGGCCTCCACCTCGATGCGCAGGACCGCACGCATCTTGTTCTGCAGGGTGGGGAACTCCCCTGCGGGCCAGAGCGGGCAGTGAGATCTCGGGGAGGGGGGCGTGCCTGGGGCGAGGTCAGCTGGGCCTAGGGCCTGTCACGGAAGCCCCTCTCCAAGGGCAGATGTCCCCAGCAGCGCGCCTCCCCGCCCCCACTAGTGCTGGCTGCAGGCCAGAGTCCGCAGGGCGCTCATCTTTCAGGGCAGCCACGGCTTCTCCCACCTTTCAGGGCAGCCACGGCTTCTCCCACCTGCCGCAGGAGGTGGGACGTCCTCCACGTCTTTCAGCATCACGGCATGGACCGTGGCTGTGGGCCTCTTCTTCAGGTCGTCCATGAATTCCTCTAGCTCGCTGCAGGGTAGTCAGACCACAGGTGGGGCTCAGCACCCAGGCTCCCAGCCCTGCGCCTCCCACAGCCACCGCGTAACCCCCGCGGGCACCAGGAAGCATCCCCAGGTGGGCCCTGGGCTGGCCAAGGGGACACTGTGTCCGGCTCAACAACACCCACTGGTCACGGCCAGGGGTAGTGATGACCGCTAAGGGAGGGGCCAGCACACACTGTGATGGGGGGAGCGGGGCGAGAAAGGGAGGGGGGGAAGGGGACAGAGATGGGGAGGGGTAAGGGTAAGAGGAGGGGAAGAGGGCTGGCAGTAGAGGAGGAGGGGGAGATGGAGGGGAGAGAAAGGGAGAGAGATGGAGAGGATGAGAGAGGGAGAGAGGTAGGTAGAGGGAGAGAAAGAGGGAGAGAGAGGTGTTGTGGCTGTGGGATTAGTCCATAGGTCTTTAACTTCAGCCTTTGGCATCTTTCGTGTGTGTAGGGGGAGGGGCTGTCTTGTGCCCCCTCAGGTTTTCTGCAGCATCTCTGCTCTCCAGGAGCAATGCCCCTCAGTCACCCAGCTGTGATAAGCAGGGCTGTCCCCAGTCCCCAAGCACTGTTGGCTATCTCTGGGGGTGGGGGAACAGGCTGCCCCTGATTGAGCACCCCCCCACACCCCTGACTGTGCCATCAGTGAGGACGGATTCTCTCCTCTCCAACAGAGCTGCGTCCAGCACCAGCACCTGCATTGCGCCCTGGGGCAGGAGACAGCCCGCTGGCCGCTGGTGTCTCTCCCCAATCCCTGCAGCTTTGCCTGGAGCTCCAAGGAGTGAAAACCCCTGTTGAAAAGGTGGTAGCAGAGAGACAGTGGTGCCTCCGCAGGAACTCTGAGCCTGCAGCCCGCAGCAGGAAGACCAGGGGGCATGTGGCCAAGGAGACAGAGCCTCTGAGAGCATGGTGGCTGCAGGAGGGGTCCGGGCAGGGCCCCCGTTCTCACGTCCAGCAAGGACCACAGGGATAGGGCAAATTCATCCGCCTTCCTGGAGCAGCATGGAGCGCCCGTGCTGTCTCTCATTCTGCTATGGAGGCTGCCGCTGCATCTTTTGGATGGGACGAGGCTCTGCCAGGACCCCTCCCACAGCCCTGCATCCTGGAGGCCCAGGGCCCAGGACCCCCTGGCAGCTCCAGGTGCTTCTGCATTTTGTGCCCAAAGAGCACTGCTTTGCAGGGTGAACTGGACAGACCAGCGAAGACCCGAGTGCCATCAGGGCTGCGTGCACAGCCCAAGCTCCTGCACAGAGCCATCGTCCGCCCAAGCCACTTCCTCAAATTCTACTTCCACATCATCTGCACACTGTGCCTTGTGGATTTCGGGACCTGCACACAGCAGAGACCCCGAAAACTCCACCACAGCTCTCGTGCAGGGACCATGGGACATGGAAGTGGACTGCACTGTGCACAAAGCTCCCAGGCTTTTTGAGACGTACTTTAGATGAAGCATCACAGATCAAATCGTTCACTTGAAAGCTGGGACAGAAACCACGGAGCTGAAATACTTGCTGAATCCCGTGTCTGATCCTGTTATCAAGACAACTTTTGGAATAGCGGCTGAGATCAGTTAACAGCCAGATGCTGCATTTGTAGCCTCCTGTGTAAGGTAGGGCCTGCACTTGACCTTTGTCTCAAAGGAGCGGAACATCTGTTCAGACCTCTTTCATTAGAGATCCATCTACTCCTGCCATCAGGAAGCCATGAAGGAGAAAGGATCTTCACCCCACTTCTCTCCATAGTTTCAGCTGTAGGCTCAAAATCTGTCTGTCTGCCATGTGAATGGTTCCCCAGGGACTCGGCCCAACAGGAGCCGGTTTCTCGTGTGGACATAGAAGGAAGGGGCGAGGGAGGGAGGGAGAGAAGGAGATGGCTGTGGAGGTACAGGTGCTCCAGACCTGAGGTTTCCAGCTTTCCTTGACAACACACTCTCGCCTCCACGTCCGTCCCATCGGTGAACCCACACACACCTTACAACAGGTGCACAGAACCCTGCCACGGGAGTCTATAAAACAATGCGTTTTCCAGATTCTTTTGGAAAACCCAGTTTTAAAAAAACAGGGCTGTTCCAAAAAACATTTCAGACAAAAAACAAGTAGCGCCCTTACCAGCTCACAGTGGGTGATTAACTCTCCAAGTGCATGAGTGGAGAGGGATTTCAGAAAATGTGGATCAACAGTGGCCTAATTTAATTGGGGGGGGGGGCAATGATACATTGATCTTTTTTCCCCCTTGACAATGTTAAGAGAGATGCTTTAGTTCTCATCAAACACAGTGGATTGGCCTCAGGCGGACCTGGGCTGTAGCTTGAATGTGAGACGGGAGATGGGACAGAGTGTCTGTAAGCTGCAACTTTACAACCCCCAATGTGGGAGACTTCGGCTTTCCCAGAAACAAGAGAATTACTCACACCAAGGGACCCAGAAATGTGAATATTCATTATCTAAAAATGAAAAGTTCCATGGTCAATCTTCCGTGCACAACTAAACGTTAACATAAAACACGTGGGCAGCCGGATAAGCTGCCACCTGCGGATTCATCCCATATGAGCACCGGTTCAAGTCCCAGCTGCTCCACTTCCCGTCCAGCTCCCTGCTAATGCACCTGGGAAAGCAGCAGAAGATGGCCCAAGTGCTTGGGCCCCTGCACCTGCATGGGAGACCTGGAAGAAGCTCCTGGCTCCAGGCTTCAGCCTGGCCCAGCCCCAGCCATTGTAGCCATGTGGAGAGTGAACCAGTGGATGGAAGACCTCTCTCTCTCTCTGTAACCCTGCCTTTCAAATAAATAAAATGAGTATTTTTAAAATGACAGATGCAGCAGCCTCATGGGGGAGAAGACATACAACTCTGCTCCTTTCAATGGTGGGACTTGGGATCTTCAGTGAGAACCTTTACAAGATCGGGTGCACCGGGGGAACATGTTGCATTTAGATTCTCCTGTGATCTCAACTACAGCTGGATGATAGGGAGATAATTTCAGGGCTGGGTTGTTCTTGCTAGGAGTCTGAGTTGTGTGGATGTGACACAGACTTCCCATGGGTCACTGTGCTGGGCATTTGTACCTGACACTGAATTCTGGGAAAGATCGGGTGCTGCAGTCGGCCTGAGGTTGGCTGAAGTCTCCTGGGCCTACATGGAGGGGGGGCCTGAGGTCCCTGGATACTCACAACCCAGCACCACTCTGACTTGTACACAGTCGGTGCTCGCTAAAGAGAGGCGAGAACACTAACCAGAAGGGCCTCTTTGTTGGCCAAGACCGCTTTTCCTTCCAGGCTAAGGTGCCCGGGGCCTGGAGCCGCAGGTGCTCACCTTAGCTTCTGGCCAATCCTCCCTCTTCGCGGAGGTACTTTTGTCTCTCCTGTTCCACCAGGGTGCGCTGTCGCTGCACGGGGTCCTCCAGGCGCCTCATGGTCTCCGCGACTTTGCTGCTGATCCCCAGCTCTGCCTTTTTTATCATTGTGGGTAGCAGCTCCTGGTTCTGCAGCTGCGGGACGAAAGAGATGGACCTCGGCGGGTGCTGGGAGGTCACAGCCCCGCTGCTTTTTAATGTATTTGTTTCAGCGAGAAAGGCAAGGGCACCCACGCTGCACCGAGCACTGCTGCTTCTCCCAACATCTGAGTTCCAGCAGCCACCAAGCAACCAGACCCGTGTGCCTATGTCTGCCACCTTTGCATAGAGAGGGCGCAATCGAGGGCCCCAGTTCTGCAGCCATGGACGCTCTGGGTCACAGTCCCCAAAACTTCTCCTAGCTCACAGTGAGACTTTGCACTTCTCTCTTAGGCTTTCTTGATCTCTGTTGGAAACAGGCTGGGTGTTTGTCCCCTCCAAAACTCACACTGAACCTGAGTCCTCAGGGCTGGTGCCATGGCTCAGCAGGCCACGCTGCTGCCTATAGCACTATATAGCATATATAGCGCCTATAGCACCACAAATGGGTGCCGGTTTGAGTCCTGGCTGCTCCACTTCCCACCCACTCCCTGGGAGGCAGGAGTGACAGCGCAAGTGCTTGGGTGCATGTGGGAGACCTGGATGTCGCAGGCCTTTGAGGAGTGAATTAGCAGATGGACGATCTCTGTCTCTCTCTGCCTTTCAAATAAAATGAAAAACAAATCACGAAAAATGTCAAAATCCCATCATCCTCAGCAATATGCAAATGGTATTAGAAGATGGGGCCCTGGGCCAGCCTTGTGGTGCAGCAGACTAAAGGTCCACTTACTTGGCATCCCGTTTCCAAGTCCAGCTCCAGCCCTGGCTCCTCTGCTTCCAACCCAGCTCCCTGCTGTTGCACCTGGGAAGGCAGCAAGGGACAGCACAGGTACCCGGGCTGTGCCGCCCACGTGGGAGACTCAGATGTAGTTCCTGGCTCCCGACTTTGGTCTGGCGTAGCCCTCAAGGATTCTGCATGGTGCAGAACATGTCCTTAACAAATGCTGATCTGGCCAGGAACCTCTTTAGAGTGTCACTTAAAGGAGACGCTGCCTCCAGCTTGGGTGCATGGTTCCATGCACCAGATAGCATGAAATCGCAGGTCCTTGGAACACGCGACTCAGCGATGGTGGCGTTGAGTGTTCTAGATGTGCCCAGGGCTCTTGGCAGCTTACCCATTTCCCAGGATCTAACATGGGCTGCTTCTGTCCCCAAGCCCACGATAGCCATATAGTTTCTGGAACACACTTGTGTCTGCAACTATAGAGGAGTACAGGGAAGAGCAAGGTGGCCGCCAGGATTCCCCCATTGACAGTAATGATGGTCTGCCTGTTACACAATCCCTCCAGTTCCTGTGCAACTTCAACGGACACGGTTTGGTGGCCGCCTGATTACACAGACAGGTCTACACTGCTGTGGCTGTCCCCAGCCTCAGGCCAGTCCACTCTCTGCACACTCTCTGCACGCCTGATTGGTTACACCTGCTCGAAATCTCATCCCATCCTGCTTTTCCTCTAAAGCACAACCCTTTCTACATGGGCCCCGTTGGGTCCCAACACAAGCCTGGCCTCTGACAGACTGCCAGGGGCTCCCTTTCTGGTTTCACTGCCTCAGAGCCTGGTGACCAGCAGCCAGCTGTCAATCTCTGTGTCTGTCCATTGAAAGGTGGAAGTTAACAGCTCACGGCTCACAGGCTGGTTGTGCAGATCCCGCGAGACAGTAATGAGAGGGCTGATGGAGGTGTCTGGTAGAGTTCTAGCCCTGAGCACATGGCAGCTGTTGCTACTGGGGAGCCTGAAGCCGGTGGGGGGGGGCTGCGGTTCAGTCTGGGGCAGAATAGAAAGAACCATGCCAGTGCCAGTCCCAGTGATCTGTGAAAGCACCACATCATGCATGCTGCTGGCTAAAGTCCTTTTATTAGGGTCTTCAAAACAGCCAGCCAGGCACTATCTGGCTTGCTGAACACAATCAGTAGGGGTGGGGGCAGCACTCAAAGGCCAGCTTCCTTCTGGGCACTCTGCTGCTGCCATTTTGCCCACAAGGCGCTGGACAGGGTGGCGCCTCTGTCTGCGGTCGGGCACCTCCCACTGCACGTGCCCTGCACCCTCTCCAGACCAGGCACTCTCTTGTCTGTCGCAGGCATTCTGGAGCTGCAGGTCCCAGCTCCTGTTCCATTTCTACTCTCGGCAGTCTCTGGGAGACTGTGAGCAGAAGCCCACTAAGGATCTGTTGAATGAGTAGGCTGAACACAGCAGGGATGTTTGACAGTCACAGCCAACCGTGGCGAATCCGAAATTGTTGTCTAAGACGTTGAAATCTGCAGTGACCCATGCTCTCGTTGGTAGCAGATATGAACAATGGCAACCAAGATGGAAATTAACTACCGGGATATTTGAACAAACTTGACATCCAAGCTCAAAAGACAGGAAACGTGGAGCCCCCAGAGTTCAAACGACTTTTTTGGGGATCGCCTGGCAATGACAAGGCATAGGCAGGACTGGGACCTGGTCATTCGAACTCAACCCAATTGCTTGCCTCCCCCGCCCCCACCCTGGCCCCAAGGTGCACTTCTAACTAAGACAGGAACCCTGTCTGCTTTGTTTGTGGCTCCAATCACAGTTCCTGGCACACAGCAGGTACTCCCCCCAACACGAGAGAGCTTCAAGAGTTCATGGCACGTGCATGTCCTGAGAATGCGAGGCATGGATTTCAAAATCTCTTGCACCATTCATCTTTGAATCCCATCGGTTTTCTCAAGTACCCGTGGGTATGTCCTGCAAATCAAGGTCGAAGCGACACCTGTGAGAAGGCAGTGGCCGTGCTGGGAGAACTCCAGTGCAGGAAAGAACCGCGTGCGACTTGACCCACTCCGTCAGACGAGGAACAGGGAGAGAGAGAGAGCATTCCAGTTTATTACCAGACTTCCCAGAAAGAGGGGCTGGGTGGGATCCCACCAGGGCACCAAGAGGGCATTTTTCACAGCACATGCAGGCGATGGCGAGTGAATTGCGCATACGCCTCTGTGCAGTCTCCTCCGCCCCCCACCTGATCTGTCTGGTGTTCAAGCCACAGCTCTGTCCCTGTTCCCCCCAGCAGAGAGCAAAGAGTCCCAAAGCCCGGATAGGGATCTTATGGCTTCCAGTAAGTCAGTTCTCAGCATCTCAGACCATCAAGTTGGGAGGTGAGCCCTCAACTACAATTGTTAGAAAAAATTAATCAACTCTACGGAGGTACGATTTAAGAATGATGAAATGCACGCATTGCAAATGCATGGGGGAGGTTCGACAAACAAAGCCACAACTGAACAAGGAAACAACGCTTTCTGCCACCTCAGATAACTCCTTCATGACCCTCTGCCTTCAACACCCCACCCCCAGCCCACCGAAACCACTAACCCACTCCTGTCACTGTGCATTAGCTTCTCCAGCTCCGGAAAGTCACAGAAATGGAACCACACCCATGAGAACGCACTCCCTTGGGTCTGGCTTCTTTCATTCCAGGCATTATTTTCAACTCGCAGCCGTGTGTCCCATCTTCCAGTGAGTCATTCTTTTTAGTGCCGAGAGGTGTTGTGTATGCACCTACTAAACATTTTAGCTTTGTGTACATTAACCTGATTCTGGTGATCTGCCGAATTCACTGATTTTCTTTTGCAGGTTCCGAACTCCTGACTTCAGACATACAATGATGTCATTAGCGAGTATAAACAACTATACTTTTCAATTCCCATCTGTCTACCTCTGTGTTATTCCTTGGTTTTACTGTGCTTGGTAGGCTCCTCTGTATGGTGTCACAGAGAATCAAATGCCAGGTCTGGCCCAGGATTTGCCAGTGCTGTGGTTGATTAGTACTTTGGGTGTTTAAGGGCCCCCAAATCTCATGCTAATGTTTAATTGATTGGGGACTGGCATTGTGGCACAGTGGGTTAAGATGCTGCCTGTGATAACAGCATGGGTTTGAGTCCTGGCTGCTCTGCTTCCTATCCAGCTCCCTGCTACTGTGCCTAGGAAACCAGCAGAAGATGGTTCAAGTGCTTGGACCCCTGCCATCCACATGGGAGACCTGGATGGAGTTCCAGGCTCCTGGCTTCAGCCTGGCCCAGCCCTAACTGTTGTGGCCATTTGGGGAGTGAACCAGTAGATGGAAAATTGATCTCTGTTTTTGTCTGTCTCTCCCTGTGTCTCCATAACTCTGCCTTAAATAAAACTTTTAAAATGCTTAATGGCTTTGGGGTATGAACTTTGATTATGGTGTGAAAAGGTGTGGCTTTTGGGACGTGATCAGATTTGCTGGGGTCACTGGTGGAGCCCCGATTAGTCAGGGTGGTTTTATGTGGAGGGACGGCACAGACGCTGGTGGGGAGCCTGCTTCCTCTCTCTGCTTCCTGGCTTGCGGAGTGAGCCTCCTCGGCTCCCACCACCCACCTCCACCATCAGACGCCAAATCAGTGGGGCCATGTGATCTGGTACTGTGAACCTCCAAACACTCAGCTGCCTTACAGCTCCTTCTGCCAGTGGCAGTTTCTCTCGGGAATTTGTGTGACAAAATGCTGACATACAAATATTGGGAATGTGTCTAGTGTTTCCTAATCAACTTTATGCATCTGTAGGTTGTCAAGTTAAGAAAGTTTCCTTCCAGGCCAGCGGTTCCCATATGGGCGCTGGTTCAAGTCCCAGCTGCTCCACTTCTGATCCTGCTCTCTGCTATGGCCTGGGAGGGCAGTGGAGGATGGCCCAAGTCCTTGGGACCCTGCACCTGCATGGGAGACCTGGAAGAAGCTCCTGGTTCCTGGCTTTGGATCGATGCAGCTCCAGCTGTTGCAGCCATTTGGGGGGTGAACCAGTGGATGGAAGACCTCTCTCTTTATCTCTCTCTCTCCTTCTCTCCATCCATAAACATACCTCTCAAATAAATAAACAAGATCTTTAAAAAAGATAAAGTTTTCTTCTACTCTTAGCGTGCTGTTTCTATCATCAACATTGAATTCTGACCCCTGCTTTTCCTGCCTTTACTGAAACAACACGGTTCTCATCCTACACCTTGTTCAAGAGGTCAAGTTCGTTACTTAGCTTTTTCATACTGAAACCACCTCATACTCCTGAGATAAAACCCTGGAGGAACGAGTCATCCCTTTTATAGCTGGCTGGGTCCAATGCTGATATTTTGTTAAAGAACCTTCAGTTTTCATGAGGGATATGGGCCTATGGTTCTCTTTTGTTACATCTTTGTCTGGTTCGAGCTGGGCAATGCCTCTGTCTTATGAGTCTTGTTTCTGATGGGCCAGCTCTTTCTTCTTTGCATTTCCCTGTCTGCAGTGTCCCTCTCTCCCCCACTTCCCCCAGCTACTTTTAAGATGTCCCTGTTTATCCCTGGTGTCGAGCAACTTGGCTGCGATGTGTGCTCTGTCACTTCCTTTGTGGTTGGCGTTCTGGGGGTTTTCTCAGCTTTTTTTGGTTTGTGGATTTACAGCTTACACCAAATTTGGGAAAAATCTCAGATATTATCTCTCTTTTTTTTTTTTTTTTTTTGACAGGCAGTGGACAGTGAGAGAGAGAGATAGAGAGAAAGGTCTTCCTTTGCCATTGGTTCACCCTCCAATGGCCGCCGTGGCCAGTGCACTGCGGCCGGCGCACCGCGCTGATCCGAAGGCAGGAGCCAAGTGCTTTTCCTGGTCTCCCATGGGGTGCAGGGCCCAAGCACTTGGGCCATCCTCCACTGCACTCCGGGGCCATAGCAGAGAGCTGGCCTGGAAGAGGGGCAACCGGGACAGAATCCGGCACCCCGACCAGGACTAGAACCTGGTGTGCTGGCGCCGCAAGGCGGAGGATTAGCCTAGTGAGCTGCGACACTGGCCCAGATATTATCTCTTGAACTGTCTTTCCCTCTATCTTGGATCACTTACCACTACCCCATGGGTCACTGTAGTTCCGTTCACTGTCTTCACGCCTCTGTCTTTCTATGCTTCCATCTGGACAGCCTCCATCACATTTTCAATTTGACTGATTCCGTGTTCGGGCTGTGATTAATCTTCTGTGAGGTCCATTCATACTCTGTGTTTCCCAGCTCTTGAAGACCCTATTTCGGCACCATGTCTAGTAATTTCTGATTGGATGCTGGGCATGGGACGTGCAATCCTGCTGTTTTCCTTTCTGGGTCTTGGACTCCTGGGAGGCCACTGCATCGGGGACGGACTTTGCTCTTTAGAGACTCGTTTTTGGAATCAAGGGCAGCCTTCCTCCAGGGCTACTTCAGCACCAAGACTGAAACCCAGCGGCGCAACTCCGCCTCTCCACGCTTGCTTGTCAGAGAGTGGTCATCTCCCAGGCTGTGTGAGCTCGCTACCACCCGTGCATAGCTTACTGCTCACTCACAGACCCACAGATGTCCATAGCGCCTTCTCACATGCTCTCTATACACATTGACCTCGCAGCTCTGATAACTGTGTCCTGCTCGCCAGCTCTGGGTCTGTGTCGTATCTGTGTGGTGCCTCCATCCAGAAAGCCAGGTGAATCCTAAGCTTCCCTTCTCTGTAGGGTCACACTCCCGCGCTGTGTGCTGTCCAATGTCAACACCATTGCTTTGTGAAATTATCTACCTTCCACTTTCCTAGCTGCTAATGGCGGGAAGGCCAGGCAGTTCCTCCCTCCTGCCTGGAAGCAGTTTATTGACAAGCATCCTTAGACAGAAATAATGCTCCTGGCCATTAAAATCTTAATTGGACCACATAAGCTACCCATAATAACTTCATGAAGAAACTAGAAAGTTACTTAAACCTAATTCCACCCACCTCCAAATGGACCTGTAGTTCACATACCCAATCCTGGTTTCTTAGGCAAATCCTGAGACTGTGGGGCTTGCCCACAGGGCACGGGGACATGGCACAGAGCCCCTGTCAGCTCTCCTGCCACTGTGTCACCCTCTGTGCTACCTGCAGGAGGGACCTTGGGGGGCTGAGCACTCCCAGAACCATAACCACACTGACTCTGGCTTTGCTCCTCAGCAGGGTCCCTGCATGGTCTGTGAGCGGCAAGTCCAGAAGTTCCACGATGACAGCTGGGCTCCAGACTGAGCCCTGGCCTCCAGGCTAAGTTCCTCCAGGCTTCAGAGACCAGCACGGAGGGTGCCTGGTCACAGCTGTATGTTCTGCGGGTGCTGTCTGCATCTCCCACAGCCTCTGGCTGTCGGGGGATGTGACAAATGCTTGGAGTAAATAGCAGTCCAACATCAATCCCTGTGCTCATCCCACTGCCCGTCCTGCCTGGCCCGCTCCACGTGGACCATGCCCCAGCAAGCTCCCCACAGGGACACTCCGAGAGCTCCCTTGGCTCTCTTTGGATGTCAGCGGGACACTGGGGCCCTGGACCAGTTCTATCTGATGAGCAGAGAGGTGGAGACAAGTGTTCTGAATGATATCCTTTCAAACATAAGAGATTTGGGTGCTGGGGCTCCTGTTCTATCTCCTCCCTCTCATGGGAAGGGGCAGCAATTCTCAGGAATCTACAAAAGGCCACATTATGACCAGAATAAAAATAACCTATTGTTTTTTTTTTAATTTATCAGGAAGCAAGAGATGGAGTGAGCAACAGTGGGAATTTAGAGAAACGGAATGCATCCATTCTCTCAACTTGGGTCAGGTCTCATCTTTCTCCCAGAAGTTTCTGCTTCTAGAAACTTCTCTCACCCCTCAGCGCCTCCCAGAGGGACCAAAGTACAGTCCCTTCTGTGGATATAGGATTGTCCTGATTATCCTAGTAACATCAGGTCCTGCGGCATCATGGGAAAGACACCGCCCCAGCTAACCACAGGCCACCTGTGGGCACGGGGACATGGCGCAGAGCCCCTGTCAGCTCTCCTGCCACTGTGTCACCCTCTGTGCTAACTGCGGGAGGGACCTCGGGGGGCTGAGCACTCCCAGAACCTGCTAGGCTCCCCCTGCCTATGCTCCAGTCCACGCCGACGAGGTCAGACCCTTTCAAACAAATTAATCCTAGTAGACAGATGTGCAGGGAAGGGTGATCACGGGCCACCCTCTGCCTTCCCAAACAGACTCTGCCCTGTTGAAATCCACCCCCCCGGGGGGGCTGCACCAGGTGTCCCCTCCCAAGAATCACCCATCAGTCTGAAAGACGAACGCTCCAAGAGGACTTCCCGACGGTTCCATCATCCGATTTCCAGAGCTTGGCTGCCAAGCACAAGGCTTCACGCGGTCTCGCCATTGTACAGCGCGGTTCCCAGCACATCTCAGCGTCTCAGCCCATCTCTGTTCTTGTGAGACCGTGGCAGGGGCTTCCGTGTATCTCTGGTGACGGCCCCACTGTCGGACATGTCGGCCAGTGGGCTCATGCTTCCCTCTGGTTTGTGGGAACCTACATGCTGGGGGAGAGCTGGGGTTGAGTGGCCCTTGTGAATCGTGGCAGGAGGGGCAGACAGTGGGCAGGGAGGGAAGCTGACAGGGAGTGGACCCCAGAGTCAGCCAGGGCACCGAACGAGGTGCCGCCCCCTCTTCCTGCGTGTCTGCCCTTTATTCCCAGGAAGCAGGAACAGCTGGACAGTGCTGGAACAAGCAGGGTGCTGGTGTGGTTCCCACGCCGTCCCAGACCTAAACCTTGACCTTGACCTGTTTGAGGAGGCTGTGATTCTGTCAGGAGTGGCCACTGGTGGGAGAGCCCGCCCAGCCAGCGGGAATGCCCAGCTGTGCCACAGCTTAGCCTCTGACACCTATGAAACAGCCATGGCACACGTGCAGTTCACACCAAAGCAACTCTACTCCTGTCTCCAACCAGAAAGGGCCCGGTTTGGAGAGCAGGTGGGTCCGGTGCACCACCATGCCTTATTTTTCTGCTGGGTCCAGTGAGAGCACAATTCCAGCATGGCCAGCAGGTGGCGCCAGAGGCAGGGACAGTGTGTGTGAAGGGGCTTAATTTCCACAAAGTCCTGGTGAAGAAAGGGGTTTGGGGGAAGGCCCTCTCTACTGGAAACAGAGATTTCAGTGACTTTCCAACATTTTAAGGAAGAGGTATTTCACAGAAAGCTCATATTCCCAGATTCCCTCGAAGCACTAAAACACCTACAAATGCTGGTCTCACGGCATCCGGTTATCAGCTGGCTGGGTAGAGCGTACCACAGCCCACTGTCCCTTCTCTCTTCCACCTGCTGGATGAGGAAGCTATCTGACTCTGCCACCCTGCATGCAAGCCCTGCCCGACCTGGACACTTTATTTCATTGCAAAGTGTCTTAATTTTTTTTTCTTTTTAAATGCGAGAGACAGAGAGCAAGCTCCCATCTGCTGGTTCACTCTCCAAATGCCTGCAATGGCCAGGGCCACAGCTGGGAGTTGGAAATTCAATCAGGGTCTCTTAGATAGGTGGCAGAGACCTGAGTCCTGCAGCCGTCACCAGGCACTGGGAAGAACCCGGATGTAGGAGCCAGAGCTGGAGCAGAACCCAGGCACTCCAGTGTGCAAGGTAGTGCCTTAACCGTGAAGCCAAATGCCCACCCTGCAAAGTGTCCCTAAGACTGTAGAGCTCATACCAGCAGTGGGGAACTTCATGGATGCCACAGACCGGAAGTGGACGTGCGCTGGCTATCCAAGCACAGAGATGCAGCGGCCCTGGGAGCTGGGGACACTGGGCAGCCTGGTCAGGCCCATCTGGTGCTGGGGCCTTGGGGCAGGGCCCTCGGGCACACCACCCTTCTTGGCCCAGGGAAATCCCTTTGTCAGCCTTAGATAGGTGATGGGAGAATTCTCCATCGTGGAGGTCTGGGGGGAGATGGAGGGCACCAGGCTCCTGAGTGCGCTTGCTTTTAGCAGTGCTGCACGAGAGCTCCCCAAGGGCAGCGCAGAAGCCTGCATCCGGGTGACACCAGGCGAGGCCAGCGTTGTCCAGGCAGTGAGGTGTTAGGCCGACGCGGTGCAAATGCACGGTGTCACAGAGACCGCAGCCCCTGGTTCCCTAGGACCTGAGCCAGGGCACAGATTCGTCTGCTTTTTTCCTATTTGTCAATCGTGGTGGCCAAGCCATAGGACAGGAGGAGGGGTCGGTGAGGGGGGAGAGGGACGTGCATGCTACCTGCAGCTGTTGCATCTGCTGCAGCTGGCATCTGAGCTCTGCCATGCCGTGACGCATGTCCAGCAGGCTCAGGTGCATGGCCGAGGCGCCGGCGAGATTGGGTGGCCCCAGTGGCTCCGCGGGCTCCAGGGCGCCGAGGGTCTTCCCGCCGGCAATGTGGGTCATGCCTGTGAGGAGAGAGCAGCGAAGGAGCTGAGAACGTGGGAAAAGGGGGCCCGAGCTGCCCCCTCCCCAGGTGGCCCCTGAAATACACCCATTTCCCCCACACTGTGACTGTCTCGTCTAACGCACACTGTGTGACCCCAGCCGTGTTCCACCCGGTGAGGACCACAGGAAGGTGGCCAGGGGGCAGGTGCCGGGGTAAGGAAGCTAAAGGCCTGTGCTCCTGCCTGTCCATCCATCCGTCTGTCCGTCCATCCATCCGTCCATCCGTCTACCCATCCATCTATCAGTATCATCTTTTTCTACCGACTTATCTCTACCTTCCTACCTACCTGTCCTTGTACCCATGTATTTATCTATCTCACATACTTATCTACTTAGCTACCTATGTGTCTAACTTCCGTCTGCCTTTCTATCTATGTAATCCTTATCTACCTTTCCACCTACTTTCTCTACCTACCTACTTAGCTATTGTGTTTCTGTCTCCACCTACTTTCTATCTACCTGCCTATTTACCTATCTACCTATCTGCCTAATCTCTATCCACCTTGCCACCCACTTATCTCTATCTACCTACCTACTGGTCTGTCTGTCTCTCTCCTTCAAACACACAGATTTGGGCAAAGTTCGCAGGTGCGGGTTGAGCATCGCTTATCCACAGCCCCTGGGACCCGAAGGACTGCAGATCTGGGGAATATTTGCACAGACGTGACTGGCTGGACAGCCCCAACCTGAAGATCCAAAATCGGAAATGCTTTAAAATCTGCAACCGCTGGCACACAAAAAAGCTTCAGATTTTAGGGCATTTTGGGGTTTGTGGATCCAAAGGATTAAGGGAGTCTCCAGCTGGTGCAGTTCCAAATGTTTTATGTTTTTTATTACTTTTTTTTTTTTTTTGTATTTTCAAATCACGGTAAACATCTATCCCTTTATCATAGAAAAATTAATTTTAAAGTTCTGCAACCCATTACAAGGGCTCTTAAAATGCCTATTATGGAAAACCCACAGCTGGATTTCAACATCGTTATACTCTTATTAATTTATCTTTTCATTTTCTGGGAATGATGTGCGTGTGCATGCGTGGCCGTCTCCCACACGGCAGCGAGTAGACGCGCGTCTCACCCTCAGGCAGAGCTGTGTGTGATCACCACTGGTCTACTGGGTCTGCTCAGCTCCCAGAACCAACCCTGCCCTCCTCCCCTTGATGGAGAGCGTGAACACGACCTGGGGTTCTTCACGGCTGGGTGGCCGTGTGGGACAACTGGTCTCCCACAGGCTGCAGGGCAGCAGGCACTGGAAAGGATGTGTAAAGGGGTCCAGCAGACCTGACGCTGACCTTGTCCACTCTGCCTCACGCCACCCCCAGTCCCAGCTCTGACTGGCTTCTGGCTGTCTGCTGTCCCCCCACCACCCCCCAAATCGGAATCAGCCCCAGAAAGGGGCTCACAGGAGGCTCCTCCAGTTGAGTTGCCAGGAACAGTGGCGGGTCAGAGGAGCACGGCGCCCTCTGGTGGCAGCTGCTCTGAGAGTGGTCACAACCACCCACGTGGCTCATTCCCTAAGCAGAAGCACAGGCATGCATGTGCCCACACGCACACACGCATACACACACACACATGCACACACACAACGAATGACAGCATCACCGTGTTCTTCAAAAACGACACCAAGCTAGTACCAACACGGGTTCAGGAGCTGGCCAGACCGGCTGTCACTCGGACTAGCCACATGCTTTTTGTTTCTGCTTTCTAAGCTGACAGGCAGAGACACGGAGAGTTTCCAACTGCGGGTTCCCTCCTCAAATGCCCACAACAGCCGAGACTGGGCCGGGCTGAAGCCAGGAGCCAGGAGTTGCATCCAGGTCTCCCATGTGGGTGGCAGGGACCTGATCACTTGAGCCATCCCCGCTGCCTCCCAGGGTCTGCAACAGCAGAAGGCTGGAGTCAGGAGCGGGGGCCAGGATGAGCCCTGAGCCTCGCATGTGCGACGTGGGCACCCCAACCTCTGCGGCGAAGGCTTGCCTTTGGTGGTGCAGCTTCGAATAAGGAAGCCAACCTCACTGAGCTGATCTCTTTAATACAGACAACAACTCCCTCATAGGGCCACGTGTGTTGAATGATCCAACACCCGGTAGGCACTGGAAAGGGAGCATCCCTCCGCTCTCTTCCACCTGCCTCGAATTCCACCTTCCCGAAGAAACCTGCAAGTACCGGTTTCTCCAGGTTGCACACCACGGCCACCATTCCACTTCCTCGTCTATGCTGCGGGGACCCTACCTCCTGCCTTGTGGCTCACTTCCCCGGATTCTGCAGCAATGGACACATTCTGGTCACCATACAGGGCTCCCACTGCATGAGACCCAGCCCTGACGGGCTCCAAGGGCAGAGACGTGGGGACCAAGGGAGCATGCGTGCGTGGGGGTGCTGCTGTGGCATCACAGACAGAAAACCTGGCAGCTGGACTGTTTGTCTTGCAGACTCGGCTGATGTCCCACTGGGGAAAGGACCCAGGGGAATCCACCTCGCTCCTTCCCTGCACCCGTAACAGGCCCTGGTCCCTTTGAAGGGACTGGGGTAGCTCAACACAAAGGGAGAGGCAGTGACAGCAGACGGTATCCATGTGTTTCATACATGTGGAACACGGGACTTCAAATTGCTCCTTTTTGGTTAAGATGCAGCTTGGGATACTCACATCCCATATTACAGCAGCCGGGGTTCAGGACCAGCTCTGCTCCCCAGCCAGCTCGCTGCTACGGAGCTCCCTGGGAGGCAGTACGTGGGTCCCTGGCACCCACGTGGGAGACCTGGATAGAGTTCCAGGCTCCTGGCTATGGCCTGGCCCGGCCCTGGCTATTGGCCAGGGGGTGCGGAGGGCACTGGGGAGTGAACCAGTAGACGGAAGATCTCTGTCTCTCTCTCACAATGTCACACCTTTCCCTTGAGGCTACTGTCACGAGTTAGGAAACACTGTCAGATGCTATCCGACATGCCCGCTGCTGTTATCCCCCCAGAGTGAAGAAGGGGAGGGGGCCTGGCCCTGTGGATAAGGCGCCGGCATCTCATGGGGCATGCCTCAGGTCCAGTCCCAGCTCCACTTGGATCCAGCTTCCTGCTAATGGGGACCCTTGAGGGGGCACACACCATGGCCCAAGACCTTGGGTCCCTGCCACCCATGTGGATGACCCAGATGGAGTTCCTGGTTGTGGGTTTCAGCCTGGCCCAGCCCTGGCTGCTGCAGCCATTTGGGGAGTGAACCAGCGAGTGGAAGGTCCCTCTCTCTCTCTCTCTCTCTCTCTCTCTCTCTCCTTCTTGCTCTGTCTTTCAAGTAAGATGAAAATAAATAAGCAAAAATTTAAAAACTGGAAAGAAAGAAGAGAACACAAAACAGCATGTCTTGTCTGGAATAAAATATTGAATATTGACGGTTGTTCCGGGGGATTAAAAGGGATGTAAAGTTTCAGTGTTCAGTCTGTTCCTTTTTTCCTCTCTCATTTCCCCAAGAAATAAGAAACAGACTGAACACCAATGTCCAAAGCAAACTGGCAACTGTTGCAAAGGCCAGTGTAGCAATTCTGCCTTTGGCCAAGGCCACAGATTGATTCTGTAGCAAAACAAAGGGTGCCATCTAGATCAGGAACCCGGGACAAGCAGTCCCTCTGCTCTCAGAGCTGAACTGTGCTCACTCAGGGCATGGCCAGGGCTAACATGGCCTGGGGCCCAAGTCCCCTGTCCTGTCCACTCTCCTGTGTGGCTCAAAACCAGTCCACGTGGCTTCCCCAAGTTAAGATTGGCACCCAATCCTCCCCATGCTGGGCACACCCCCATGGATGATTCCTATTGTAATTCCAGGGTGGGCGGGGTGAAGGAATCCTAACTTCACAGAGGACTGACTGGGGGCTGTAGCCCAGGACCTGGGGCACACACACCCCCATCACAGGGACTGCAGCCTAGGACATGGGCCACACACACCCAGGGGCTATAGCCCAGGACCTGGGGCACACACAACCCCATCACAGGGACTGCAGCCCAGGACATGGGCCACACACATACCCGAGGGCTGATAGCCCAGGACCTGGGGCACACACACCCCCACCACAGGGACTGCAGCCCAGGACCTGGGGCACACACACCAGGGGGCTGTGGCCCAGGATGTGGGCATACACCCCCAGGGGCTGCTGCCCAGGACCTGGGGCACACACAGCTGGATGTTAGGGTATGCCCCTGGCAGTTGCAGAGACTCCCCCTTGTTGGAATTCGGGCACTGAAGAGCCAGGGGCAGGAGCATGTGCACTGCCCTCTCCCAGAGCGACCACCATCGGTCACCCTCTCTCTGCTCTGCTCTCAGCCAAGCCCACACTGCAGGGTGACAGCCTCTCTGGGCCCAGAACTTTCCAATGGCTTCCCTGTGGACTAATTCCCTCCACTCCCACAGCTCCTTTCACCCCTTCCCTGCCCTTCCCCAGTCCTGTTCGTCCCTCTGACCTCTGTTTGCATCACTGCTCGTGTGGGGGCTTAGCCGGACATCTGTGGGGTGGCACCAAGCAGGTGACCCTGGGGACAGGTTAGCTGTGCGTGGGACGAGCTGGAGTTCATGCACAGTGGCTGCAGACCTGGTGGAGCTCGGGAGGTCACTCACTCACCTGCGCCATCTGTGTGGCTCCTGCTGGCTGCTGGTCTCATTTTCTCACTGAATGAAAGAAAAAGAGAATTAGCGATGGAGTTCCCCAGTGCCCCACCCCTTCCTTTCCAAACAACCCGCAGTGATGCGATTAAGCCATGAGGGTCTCTCAGCATCAGCACCACACTGGGCCGGAATGGAGATGGCTGCCCTGGCATGCATCTGACACTCCCGGCTCACGCGCGGCTGTGGCACGAGAGTGGGTGTGGACACACATGGTGGGCGCCGTGAGTGGCCCAGGAAGCGACATGCATGGAGAAGCACGCTCACCCTTCTTGACTCAAAGTGTCAACTTTGAGCAAGAAAGATAAGGAAAACAAACACCAACCCCCCCACCTCCACCACCATGATTCATAGAAATGCAAATATTTCCAGCCTTGAAATGATTACAAGGAAACGAATTTAATGAATGAATGATCTTAATGATTAAAGAGAAAGAGATGGAATTTTCTCGTCATTGGCTCGCTGGCTTCTCTTTACCTAGTGGCATCTTTGTAATTACTTGTAATGGACCCTTTAAAAAGTGCAGACTGCCCAAGGCCAGTTAGGCTGGCGATCTGCTTCTCCATAGCCTGCACCCTCTCTCTGGAAAACAAGAGAAGTGTGTGTTAAAGCTCTGTGCATGCTCAGGCTGGTTTTCAGAGGGCACTGATCCACCTGAGGCTTTGCAAAAAGGCACCGTGGCTCATCCCAACCTGGGCTTGGGGAACCTGCAGTGCCTGGGAACCCATTCCTGCTGCGACCAAGCGGCGACAATCAGAGGCAGGCACGAAGCCTCTTGGAAACCTGAACAAGCGCTTCCCTTGCCCGCCCACACATCCTGTGTTTCTGAGCCTGACTGCACCTGTCAAGCCAGGTGGTGCCTCCCCTCCCCTCCATGCTTCCAAGCTGTGCCCTCAGCTGAGAGGCTGATGACCGGTTGGGGTGAAAGAGGGAGACAGAGTGACAGTTCCAGAGCCCAGGGCAACCCAGGCAAATGACAGGGCGCAAACATGACTGGAATCAGTGTAATCAGTGTGTGGTGATGCTCAGTCGAACATCACAGGAAATTCAGCCCGGAGGCTTTTACAGGATCCAGCAGGAAAATAAGCAGCCATCGGAAGACATAAATGAAAAGCTCTCTCAATTACTGACTGCACACACCGCACTTGTCTGTCCGTCTGTCCCTCCCTCCCTCCCTCCTTCCACCTCACAGATGCCTCCCACATCCCAACTCCTCTGGAATTCAAAATCCACTGGCTTGCTTGGGTCCCTGACAATGGACGTGTCCAACTATTACCTCTCTTCCTAGCACTTTATAGAACCAACACACAACAAGTGGCCAGGCTGAGCCGGGCACAGCATGTTCAAAGTCAGTGGCTCTTAATGAAATACAAGACTGCTCCTGACAGTGGAAAATGGAGTTAAATCAGAAGTTTACCTTGGTGCAAAGGATCTGAAATCCATGCACACAAGGAGTCTTCAAATTGCTCATGGAAAATGCAAAGTATGCAAGAACTGTGCATGCATTTCACCTTTTTGTTTGTTTGCACCAAAACAAACTTCTCTTTTAATTCCATAATTTCTTGAAGGACCCTCTGAGGAGCCAATTGCTTATCTGGTTTTCAGTGGAAAAAACAAGGTGGCCCATTCTTCCAGTAGGAAAAGCAATGGTGAAGGGGGCGGGGCAGGGAGAGGTGGTCTGTCAAGAGTGTGTTTCCAGGGGAACTTTTTCCAGGCACAGCTTTGCAGCCTTGAGTTTTGTCTCGGGGTCGGAGCCCTTAGCACTGCAGGAAACACAGAGCTTAACTTTGCAATCCTGAGCTTCTGATGCCAGAACGCCACACGTTCTCTTTAGCTGAACATTGCAGGTTCTGTCCCAATACAGCTTCTTGAATATCCATGATGCACTCTGGGTAGTTAATGGTTGTAAACTCCACCAAAGGAGAGCAATCATCAGCCTGCAATGCAAGCACTCATAGAACGAGCTCTCCGTTCTAAGAGAGCAGAAGCAGCCATCTCCAGGGCAAGTGTTTCCGGAAGTATCTGTGGATGCCACACCTCCGGGCAGTACAGCACTGTCACTCATGCCTGGGATCCCAGCCTCCACTTTGCCATGAAATGGTCCATGTGCCACAGAGAAAAACCAGAGAGAAATTCCAACCGGGACAGCAGGTTAGTAAGTGCCTACCGGGAATCCCAAGTTCATGGCCCACGGTGACAGCAGACTCTCAGACATGCTGGGCGTGGGGGCCGATCACGCTGCCTGCCCCTTGGCAGACAGGGACTCCCAGGAGCTCTCAGGAAATGACACGTGTCCCTGGGAAAGCTGTCCTGGTCACCCACTCACCCTGCAGTGGGGCAGCCTGACCTCACGGCACCGGAGTCCAGCTCAGGACCTGGGCGTGCAGCTGCCCTCACAGCTGTCTCAGACGCCCTTGCTCCCTGCTCCCTCCAGTCCTTGGCAGTCACACAGGAAGTGCCTTTCTATAAAGTGGCAATGGCATCTCTAGGAAGTGACTTCAGGGCTCTGTGCAGCTCCCGTTGGGACAGGAAGGTGTGGTGACCCCCTAAGTACACGCAGAAGATGGTAGGAAACACACAGCTGGGTACGTCTATAGCACTGGCGGATATTCTGGGGTCCGCGAAGGGGCAGGTGGCAGAGGGAGCCAAGGGGTTCCAGCCCTGGCCAGGGGCACAAGCTGACTAGGGCTAGACCATGTTCTGTCTGGTTTTCAAGGTGTTACATACCATTTTTAGAAAGTATTTATGAGAGAGTGAGAGAGTGAGCGAGAGAGAGAGCGATCTATCTACTGGTTCCTCAAGTAGCACACAATGGCTGGGGCTGGGCTGGGCCAGGAGTCAGGAGCTCCACCCAGGTCTTCCATGTGGATGGCAGGGGGCCAGGTACCTGAGCCCTCACTGCTGCCCATAGTCAGGACTTGGAGCTGAGCACTGGGCACTGAGCCCAGGCACTGTGACCCAGGTTATAGGCAACCTAACGAACATCTTCACTTCAGGTCCCGGGGCCTGCTTCCCTGTGTCCTTTCTCATCCCCTTCCGCTCAAAGCTCTCATCGCTTCATCTGACAAAGGATGCCATACTGGAGTGCAGGTTCCATCCCGGCTGCTCCACGGCCTATCCAGCTCCCTGCTAAGGCACCTGGGAAGACAGTGGAAGATGGCCCGAGGGATTGGGCCCCTGCACCCACATGGGAGACCTGCATGGAGCTCTTGGCTCCTGTTTTGGCCTGGCTCAGCGCTGGCTGCTGTCACCATTTGAGAAGTGAACCAGCAGGTGGAAGATCAATCCCTCCCTCCCACTCTCAGAATACATAAGTAGATACCAAAGCAAAGTCACTGACTCATTCCAGTAAAGGACACTGACCTTTAACAGATCCAGCAGAATGGCTGGAGCTGTCCCAGTCATGGCAAAGGTGGGGCCCGCTCCACGGGGCTGTGTGTTCCCACCCTTGGCTCAGCAGGTGCCTGGCTTCTCCTCTGGGCTTCCCCAGCTTTGGGGCAGAGAGAGAGAGAAAGACAACAGCCAACTGGTATCCCACTCTCCTAACTCCTCAGGGTGGAAACCAACACAGTGAGTTGTGTGAGTATCCCGGAGGGTAGTCTGGGTGCTGGGAGCAAATGCCCTGTGTCCAGGTGCTTGGTTCTCCTGGTTGGATCTGGGAGGATGCGCACACTTCCCCCAGGTGGCCCCTTCCAAGCAAGGAGACAAGACACATTAGATATACTGAGTCGGACCTGCTCCCCCGACAGCCTCCTCTGAGGGTTTATCCCTTGACCTGCACCAGAGAGGGGTGGCAATTCTCTCCCCTGCTCCTGGAAACAGGGGAGCCTGTGGGAGGCGGAGGCAGCAGGCTGAGCCCATGCAAGCCCTGTGTCCCAGGCAAACCCACCTTACAACAAGTATAATCCTTCAGACACAGAGTAACGAGGAAACATATCCCAACAACTGACTCACCGGAGCGCCAGTTTCCAGGATTCATTTTAGAGAGATTATCTGATTTATAAATGAATACATAAGATTGTCTTTCTATTTCATGGCTGGTAACCTGGAAACAATTTTACGGCTTAACTAAATTACAGCAACTGGAAATGCAGACAGCCTCGCCTCGGGATGAGATGTTATGGAGGAGATGTGAGGGCACAAAGGGGAGAGGGAAGCGCAGAGGCAGGAGAGGTGACACACGACCCTGTCAGTTACTGCCACAGCCATCTGCATGGGGGCCGTGAGAATATTAAAGAGGCAGAGGCAAATTCCTGCCGATCATGCCCAGTTTAAGGGATTACAGGGCTGGAACCATCACTGTTGAAAAGTTGATTTCAGAATCATTTTATAAACCCTTTTATAGCACTCCATAAACCACACTTTCATGATGAGCATGTGCGGTTAGGGCATCACTGAGCCACCAGTCAGCAGGGCTGAAGGAGTGAATCCCCCAGGGCCCAAACAATGTGAAGAAGGAATTCCAGGGCTGGGGGCAGTGCGGTGCTGTGGCATAGCTGGTAAAGCCCCCACCTGCAGTGCCGGCATCCCATATGGGCGCCAGTTCGAGTCCTGGCTGCTCCACTTCTGACCCAGCTCTCTGCTATGGCCTGGGAAAGCAGTAGAAGGTGGCCCAAGTCCTTGGGCCTCTGCACTCGTGTAAGAGACCTGGAATAAGCTCCTGGCTCCTGGCTTCAGATCGGCACAGCTATGGCAGTTGAGGCCATTTGGGGAGTGAACCATCAGATGGAAGACCTCTCTTTCTCCCTCTCTCTCTGCCTCTCAAATTTAAAATATAAATATAAATATATAAATATATATATATATAAAGAAATGCAGGGAACACGCTGAACCCCGTGTTAAAATCCTACTTCAGGAGCAGGGCCCATCTGCGGGCAGCCTGCTCTCTGCTGCCTGAGCCCAGAGCACAGCAGCGGAGCCGTTCAGCCTTTGACTGCATTTGTAGCACTTTTGGATTCAAGTTCTTCCTCCACCACTACTGACCGGGGCGCGAGCCTCTGCACCACCCAGCCCTCATCACTGGAGGCCCAAGTACACCAATGGCCATCAGGAAATGAGTCGACATGGCAATGCGTCTGAGACTGGAACCTTCCCCACCACGGATCCCACAGCAGATGGTGTTCAGTATCCACAGACCGACTAGGGGCCTCGAGCCCCCCCTGGAAGCACTAACCTTGCTTCCTGCCCCTGAGTGGTTCTAGACAGGCTGGCATGCCCAGGGCACTTATCAGCTGCTCCCTCATTGGCTAATCATTCTAACATTTGGTGATTTCTTTTCCTTGGAAAGCACAGTCACTGATTCAATCAACAAACATGTGGGAGCACTTACTATGTGCGAAGGACAGTGCTTGCAAAGAACAGACCTCATCTTTGCTAAGCTGTGTCTGCCCTCCACCACGGCCCCTCCCTCTCCCTCGGGAGAAACCTCACTGAGCTAAGCCCTGGGTCTTGGCAGCTCTGACGGCATTTTCCAGAACTGCACAGTGACCAGGTTGAAAGAGAGGCCATGTCCTTGTTTGTTCATGCCCTGATTCTTTGGTATGAGGGGAAAAAACAATAGCAAAGGAAAACCAAAGTAATTGAAGACGCTGTTTGCCGATGAGTTCAACAAAACACTGGAATCCGAAAGCTCTGATTTTGTGGTAAAGCTGCAAAGACCACTCCAGGCGATGAGCTTTCTATATTTCTCCAAAGTGAACCAATTGGTTACGAAAGCCACAGAGGGGCCAGCGCTGTGCAACAGCAGGCTAAGTGACTCCGGTGGTGCCAGCAGCCCGTATTGGAGAGCCTGGCTGCTCTGCTTCCGACTCAGCTCCCTGCTAACGCCCCTGGGGAGGCAGTGGAAGGTGACCCAAGTGCTTGGGCCCCTGCACCCATGTGGGAGACCTGGAAGAAGCTCCTGGCTTCAGCCTGGCCCAGCCCTGGCTGTTGTGGCCACCTGGGAAGTGAACCAATGGATGAAGATCTCTCTCTCTCTTTCACTGTTCCAAGACTCCTGGCAATTTTAACTTCTCGAAACCTCTGGGCTGACAGAGGCTTTATGGAGCTGGTGGTCGTAGGCTGCTCCTTCTCTCCCTGGTCTCTGCTCACAGAGGGAGCAGGAAGACAGAGAATCCTGCCTTGCCCGTCAGCACCCACTCCGCCATTCTGCTCCACGTCCCCTGGTGACCCCTGCTCCTGAGCTCAGGATGACTCACTCTGAAGTCCCCAGGGAATTCCCTCCTGGACTTTGGTGTCTCCGGCACCAGAAGCTGTTCTCCTGGGAGTCCTGCCCCAGCTTGACACCTCCTGCAGCCTCACCATCGGCACAGACGATGCTCCCTCACAGCTGCAGTCTGACCCAGAAGGGTTTTGCGTCTAGAGCTAGAGCCCCAAGTCCCCCCTTTGAGTGTGATTACCTCCACCATCCCTGGTTCCCTTCTTCATGCACCTGTCTGGCTCCTCCCCTGTCCAAGTCACCCACAGGACCTGGCCCTTCCCTGATGACTTTTCCTGCTCCTGACCGGCTGGCAACCCCACACACCCTCACTGCCATGCTGACTGGACTCCTGCTCAGCTTTGCCACTTGCGTGCTACGCTGGCTTTGCTTTCTGACTGAAGGAGGAGGGTGCTAAGGCAGCAGGCACCATGCCTGCACTTCTCTTTCTTCCCACATCAGTTCCTTTCACCCACAGAGTACAGTAGGAGGATTCTCTCCCTGGGCAACCAGGTTTACTCTCATCAGGGAAGGTGTGCACCTGCAGGGCTCTGCACAGAACCCAGAGTGCACGAGGCAGACACACCTAAGAACACCTGTTTAAGAAAGAAGGAAAGAGAAGCAGGCATGGGTGCTTGGTGCTTGGTTAACATTCCTGCACCCCACATTGGAATGCCTGCACTGGAGCCCTGGCTCTACTTCTGACTCCAGTTTCCTGTGAATGTCCACCAGTTCAAGTACTTGGGTTCCTGCCAACCCATGGGAGACCTGGTTTGAGTTCTGGGTTCCTGGCTGTGGCCTGGCTCAGCCCTGGTTGTGAAGGGCATTGTGGGAGTGAAACAATAGATGGAGACCTCTCTCTCTCTGTTTGTCTGCCTTTTAAAACAAACTAAATACAAGTGACAGATCAATGTCACTTGCACCATGACCTGCTGGATTCAGGACAGTGTGAGCAAAGCTGTGAAGACAGTGGTGCTTGGCCCTGCAGAGAAGGGGAGAAGGGGGCATGGGCAGAATCACAGGACCAACTAAAACTCAGGCCAGGAATTCATCTCCACTGGTGCTCTGGCTCAGTCCTCAGTGCTGTGACTTTTCCTTCCTTCCTTCCTTCAACCAACATTCACTGAGCACTGAATGGACAGTGCCCTGGGCATGGAGGACACAGAAGGGAACCAAGCAGACAAAATCCTTCGCCCAAGCAGAGGTTACACTACTGCCCACCAGCAGAATGCAAGCGAAGCTCAGACGTGGAGGAGAAAACCAAAGCTGGCAAGACGGATAGAAAGAGAGGATGGCGTTTTAGGGCAATGGGGTGGGGCCCACGAGAAAACACTTCTGAGTAAAAGCCCTAAAAGAAGTGGGAGAGTAGGTTACCTGCATACCAGCGTGGGAACACTCCAGGCCGTGGGGTGAGCAGGTGCACATGCACACACACACACACACACACACACACCGCTGCAGGCAGGTGCGTGCCCAGCAAGGCTGAGGAGCAGCCAGGGAGCCCTGGGACTGCAGTGCGGGGGGTGAGGGAAAGGTAACAGGAGACATTAGAAGGTTGATCTCATCAGGGCTTCTGGGGAGGAAGATCCTATGGTTTATCTTCCAAACCAGGCCAGCTCTGAGGGGGAGCTACAGCTTACTGTGTCAGGCCCACAGGGGGAGAGGGGCAGACCCCGGCTGGCTGTGTGGCTCATTGCAGGGACTCTGGCTTGGATTCTGAATGTGTCAAAGCCACCACAGAGCTCTGAATTGAGGAGGAACAGGAGAGAACTTGGGTTTTAACAGGATTGCTCTGGCTTCCCTCTGGGAGCCACTGGGGAGGTCACAGTAGTGCAGACCTGGTGAGAGACAATGCTGGCTTGGAGTGGGGGCAGCAGTGAGGCCAGAGCCATGGCTTGAAACAGCATATTTTATTTTATATTTTATTTTATTATATTTTATATTTTATTATATTTTATTTTTTATTTTTGTATGTTATTTTTTGTTTTTTTATTTTATTTTTTATGTTTTTTATGTTACTTTTTTATTTTTTATTTTGTTTTATTATATTTTATTTTTTGTTATTTTTATTATTTTATTTTATTTTTTATTTTTTATTTTTTATTTTTTATTTTCATTTTATTTCATTTCTTTTTATTTCATTTCTTTTCATTTCATTTATTTTATGTTATTTTATTTTATTATTTTATTTTAATTTAAAGGCAGAGCCACAGAGAGAGAGAGAGGGAGAGATCTCTCATCAGCTGGTTCACTCCCCAGATGACCATAATGGCCAGGGCTGGCTCAGGCTGAAGCCAGGAGCTTCTTCTGGGTCACCCATGTAGGGGTCAGGAGCCCAAGCACTTGGACCATCTTCTGCTGCCTTTCCCAGCTGCATTAGCAGGGAGCTGGATGGGAAGTGGAGCAGCCGGGACTCAAACCAGCACCCACATGGGATGCCGGCACTGCAGGCTGTGACTTGACCCGCCATGTCACAATGCTGGCCCCCTGGACATCTTTGAGTGTGCAGATGTGTGTCCTCTGGGTGTCCGGAGACACGGCCATCTGCAACACACCAAAGCGAGTGGATGGATGGAAGAGGAGAGTCTGATGTTGAGCAGGCTGCCCTGGAGGTGAACAATGTCCCTGGGTCCCTTCTGCAGGTGCACTGGCCAGGGCATGCACACCTGTGCAGCTGGGGGAACAGCTCAGGGACACATGTCTCACGGAGGTGTGAGAAGTGAGGGCAGGTGGGGATGCGTGTGTGCATACCCGGCAGCACCTGTGCAACACCACGGCTGCGCCAGGCTCACTGGGTCCCTTCAAACCCAAACTGTCCACAAGGCTCTTGGCTGTCGGCCACAGGCCAGGCACAGGGCAGGTGCAAGGCCTTGCCCCCAGGGAACGTACATCTTGGGGAATGAGAACAGTGGTGCAGAAACTGAGTCATAAAATGGACATGTAAGTTATTATATATAATTTAAAAAATGATGCCATTTATACCGACTGTGGCAGGGGTCAGAGGTGTTCCAACTTAAAGTCTCATGGTCTAAGGGCGGCATTTAGCCTGGTGGCTAAGACGTTTCTGCCCCACACTGGAGGGCCCCAGTTCGATGCCCAGGTCCAGCTCCTGACTCCAGCTTCCTGCTAAGGTGGACCCTGGGAAGCAGCGGTGACGTGGGAACACTGGGCGGAGTTCCTGCCTCCTGGCTTTGGCCCTGGCTGTGAGGAGTGAACCAGCATGTGGGAGCTCGCTCTCTCTCTCTGTGCCTCTCAAATAAATGGATAAACAAATAAAAAGATGGCTAGGAAGGCTCTCTGAGCTGCTGGCCTGCAGGTAAAGCCGGCAGAAGTCTGGTGGAAGAAGCAGGAGCAGCAGGAGCAGAGACACTGTCCCCAGGTGGGATAATCCTGGATAAGAGTAGGTAGAGGAGGCCAGGGACAGGGGGTGTGAGAGGCACGAAGGGGCCTGGGGTCTTCCCAGGCCCCACCCACGTTAAACAGGGGGAACCATCTGAAACCCAACTTGACTTACAATTCTAGGTTTGCCAGACTTTCCGGATGGAAGGGATTTCTTTAGACCCCACTGATTCTTCCCACTCTGCTTCTGGGATCTTAGCAGCAGCAACACTAAAAGGCACAGCTGGCTGGCCGGGTAAAGTTCAGCTCCACCCAGGCCCAGTGGGTGTCCCCAGCAGGAGAGGGTGGGCCCAGACCTTGGAGGCTGTGGCTGGGACCTGCCCGCGCAGCGCATGGCGTGGGCAATGCTCCAAGTAGCCTTCCATCCGTTTCTCAACTGACTCTCGCAGCAGCCTGCTCTGCCTGGCTCCCCAAAACCAGTCCTGACACCACCCCCCTACACTGCCTGAGGGCTTCTGGTCAGGGAGAGCCCGCCTAGACAGAGGTGGTGGTTCCCTGCATAGCTACACCAGGACCGGAGGCCCATGGAGGCAGGCAAACAGCTCTCGAGGGCTGCCCTGCCTGGCTGCCTCCCCGTGGGTGGGGCCTTTTGCATCCTGCTGAGGCCGCACACAGGGACTGCAACCTCCACTCCCCGGGCATGAAGTCACCCTTGTTGCATTATTTTTCTCTTCCCCCAGGGAAAGTCTTTGAAAGTCACCCTCTGAAAGCCACATCTCACTTTTTGCACAGGTACCAACCTGTAGGCATAGCTCTCGGTTTGCGTTCCTGGCTACCTGAACCCAGGTGTGCCTATTCAGAGGCAAGGGCATCTCCTGTGGGGTCCTCAGGTGGCTGTGGAAACCACCTCACCCCCCCACCCCACTCCCCACTTCTAACCTGTAAAACCTTGGGGCCACGATTAAGACACTACTTGGGATGCCTACATCCCATATCCGAGCGCTTGGTTCAAGTCTAGGCTCCTCCACTTCCGGTCCAGTTTCCTGTGAGTGCTCACCCTGGGAGGCAGCAGGTGGAGTTCTGGGATCCAACTTCAGTCTGGCCCAGCCCTGCCTATCAGGGGCCTTGGGGGACTGACCCAGTGGACAGATCTCTCTCTCTCTTTCAAATAAAATGAAAACAAATCCTTTTTTTTTTTTTTTTTTTTTTTTTTTTTTTTTGGACAGGCAGAGTTAGACAGTGAGAGACAGAAAGAGGTCTTCCTTCCGTTGGTTCACCCCCCACAAATGGCCACTACAGCCAGTGTGCTGCGCTAATCTGAAGCCAGGAGCCAGGTGCTTCTCCTGGTCTCCCATGCGGGTGCAGGGCCCAAGCACTTGGGCCATCCTCCACTGCACTCCTGGGCAACAGCAGAGAGCTAGACTGGAAGAGGAGCAACCGGGACAGAACTGGTGCCCCAACCGGGACTAGAACCCGGAGTGCCAGCGCTGCAGGCGGAGGATTAGCCTAGTGAGCCATGGCGCCAGCCAGCAAATCCATTCTTAAAAATTAAAAAGAGAAGATGGTGATGTTCAGGATGAAGAAGGAAGATGTTTTCTCTCTGTGATGACTCTGCTATGTCTTTTTTATTTTTTATTTTTTATTTTTTTTGTCTTCTTAGTTACTTGTGCTTGTTGGGGGAAGTAGGGATACACACCCTTCACTCCAAACGCACAGGATGCAGAGTCAGTGTCACAACAGAGGCATCTTTTTTAAAACATTTACTTATGGGGTAGGCGCTGTGGTGTATTGGGTTAAGCCTCCTTCTGCAGCACCAGCATCCCATACGGGTGCCGGTTCGAGTCCCGGCTGCTCTACTCTGATCCAGCTCCCTGCTACAGCCTGGAGGAGCAGCAGAAGATGACCCAAGTGCTTGGGCCCCTGCACTCCCAAGGGAGACCCAGAAGAAGCTCCTGGATCCTGGCTTCATAATGGCTCAGCTCTGGCTGTTGCCGCCATTTGGGGAGTGAACCAGCAGATGGAAGACCTTTCTCTCCCTCTCTCTGTAACTCTGTCTCTTAAATAAATATACATTTTTTAAAAAAGATTCTTTACTTATTTGCAAGCTAGAGTTACAGAGATAAGGAGAGACAGAGAGAGAGAAAGAGAGAGAGAGAGAGAGTCTGGTTATCCAGGAGCCAGGAGCTTTATCCATGTCCCCCACATGGCTGGCAGGGTCCCAAGGACTTGGGTCATCTTCCGCTGGGAAGAACCTTTTTTTTCTTTGATTTACTTATTAATTTGAAAGGCAGAGATACACATACACATACACATACACACATACAGAGAGAGAGAGAGAGAGAGATCCTCCATCTGCTGGTTCACTCCCCCAGATGGCCACAATGGCAGGAGCTAAGCCAGGCTGAAGACAGGAGCCAGGAGCCTCTTCTGGGTCTCCTACATGGTGTGCAGGGGCCCAAGAACTTGAGCAATCCTCCACTGCTTTCCCAGGTCATAGCAGACAGCTGGATTGGAAGTAGAGCAGCTGGGATTCGAACCGGTGCCCATATGGGATGCCGGCACTGCAGGCAGAGGCTTAACCTTGTATGCCGCAGAGCCAGCCCCGGGAAGCACCTCTTGACAAGACATGCTGCTGCTGCTGCTGCTGCCCGACACCCAGACGGGCCCTGTGAGGACATGAGCCTGGAGGGGAGGCGGCGCTCCCTGGGAGCACAGTGGGCTCTGCGGCGCCATTTCTGAGAAGTGCGGCTTGTGCTGAGACCCAGCTGTACTTGTGAACCAAGCCATCAGTGGTAACAAATGTCCAGGGTTCAGATGAGGACAAGGGTCCTCTCCACAGTCCCCAGCAGCCCCAAGGACAATTACGAGAGGGGCTAACAGGTGGATAGCGCCCAGGATCGCATGGCAGCTGTGTGCCCCAGCTGACTCAGATGGCCTGTCTGCGGGCTGGCGGCTGCCACACCGATTCTGTGTGGACTTGGTGATCCTGGTGCATTTCAAGGAGGCTGAGTGACCCTGGAGAGGAGCTGCCCCCTGGTCTGGAGCTGGTGAGGAAAGGGAGCAATTGGAGTGTCCCCCGGTTGGGGTTAACGTTCAGTTTCTGGCTTCAGGCTTACGACCAACAGCACCGTGTGAATGCTCAGCGGAGACCCAGCGAGGTTCATGCTAATTTGCTCTCATCAGCAACAGACGGTGGCTTTTCCTTGGGAGAAAATGACAGTCGCATGGTCCATGTGGCTGTCAGCATCCCGGCATGTTGGGGTGGGCACAAGGCTACCTCCCTAAACTTGCCAGCTGGTCAAGTATGTTGCCTGAACTCTGGAACACCTGACAAACACCACTTGGACAATTCAGCTACATCCCTGTGCACTGGGGGATAATCCAACACACTGGCACTCATTTTTATACGCACTGTCGGGAGAGATCCGACCCAGTCTCTCCCCAGATGGTCTCTCCATTTTATGACATCACGTCCCAGATTCTAGAACGTCTCAGTGCCCTCACAAAGCCCCCTGGACCTGTCAGAGTTCCATAGCATAATCTGCAGCAATTAGCCTAGCCTGCATCCCTTCTTTGGGATTTAATTCTGTGCAAGCAGGCCCCCAATTACCGCCCAATTGTAATTGAAGAGCTCGTTTGTTCTTTTCATTGTTTACAACTTGGAATTCACAGCGGCTGGATTTCCAGCTGGCCCACAGAAGCTTCCGGAACCTACCACGTATTATTAGTCTTGGCACGGTTGCACACTGTTTTGAAGGAAGATGTGTCTCAACATCGCAGCTGGGCTTGGAGATGGTGGGGAGAGACTGCTCCATGCACCCATCCCAGGGGTCCCTGACCCTCCTCCTGGCTTCACTGGGAGACACTGTCCTCTTAAAAGGACAGAAGAGGATCCCTGGCCTCGCCCAAGCCAACCACAATCCTACCGCGCTGGTCACCCCACCAGGCCGAGCCTTTGGTAGGCATCTGTGACTCAGAAGCTTTCTACACCTGACGGACGCACAGCTTTTAACCTCGCCCACCTGTCTTCGTGATTTATGTTGCTTGTATAGGGATAGCACATCTAAGTTCCTTTGGAAACTGCAAAGCCCGTGGGCCTACAGCTGAGCCCATAAAGGGAGCCCAGTAAACATTCACTGACCCCTACCATGAGCCAGTGGAGAGCAGCACAGTGCAGGGCTGCCCAGCACCTGAACGTAAGCTTGTCATTCCCAGCAGGCCAGGCCAGGCCAGGGGTCCTGAGCAGCAGCCACACAGCCCAGATGCAACTAAGGGTGCTCCAAATGGGCCCTTCATTTTGACCCTGGCCCTTAGACCATGTGGCCAGAGAAAGTGGCTATGGGGGCAGACATCTGGTACGGAGGTTAGGTGTCCGTTGGGATGCATTCACCCGGTATCAGAGTGCTGGGTTTGCATCCCAGATTTATTTATTTACTCAAAAGGCAGAGTTACAGAGATGCAGAGGCAGAGAGAGAGAGAGAGAGAGAGAGAGAGAGAGAGAGATCGTCCATCCACTGGTTCACCCCCCAAATGGCTGCACTGGCCAGAGCTGGTGGATCCAAAGCCAGGAGCCAGGAGCTTCTTCTGGGTCTCCCACATGGGTACAGCAGTCCAAGAAGTCAGGCCATCTTCTACTGCTTTCCCAAGCACATTGGCAAGGAGCTGGATCAGAAGTGGAGCAGCCGGGACTGAAACCAGCGCCCATATGGGATGCAGGCTTTACCTGCTACACCACAGCGCCACCCCCCTGGATTCACTCTTGATTCCAGTTTCTTGCTCATGTGCAAGCACACAGGTGAGCACACGGCCACAGCAAGATTCGGTAACCCGTCCAAGGTCCCCAACCCGGCAAACAAATGTCACTACTGGGGTGTCAGCCAGCTGTCTGACTACAAGCCCATGGCTGCTGGGCAGACGGACTGCACCGGGAGCCAGCGTGGCAAACACAGGCAGTAGCGAGTGGCCATACCACAAGGGCAGGGACAGAACCGTGGTGACACTCGTCACGGAGCACATGTGGGGAAAGTCACAACCGACACCACTGAAACACGGGCATTCTTTCAATTCCCTACTTCAGCAAGTTTGGCCGACAGTGACATGTTTCCTTAGGGCAGTGTTTCTCAACCAGGGACATGCTGTGCTCCCGAGGGAGATGTGCTGTGCTCCCGAGGGCACCCTGACCCGGTCTGGAGACCAGGGCATGACCCAGGTGGGGAGGGTCCCTTGGCCCTGGCATCCCACGCGGCACAGGACAAGCTCCGTCATGCCTACACTGGAGCAGCACAGAGGTTGACAAACTGCTTCGGGGTGGGCAACTGGGGCAGCAGTGCAGTCAGCGTGGGTGACACCCGCATCCCACGTCCCAGCTTCTCCACTTCTGCTCCAGCTTCCTGTTCATGTGCACCCTGGGAGGTGGCAAGTGACGGCTCAAGTCCTTGGGTCCCTGCACCTGTGTGGGAGACCCAGATGGAGTTCCAGGCTCCTGGCATTACACTGGCCCAAGCCCAGCTGTTGAGGGCATTTGGGGAGTGAACCCGCAGAAGGAAGCTCCCTCCATCTCTCTCCTTATCCCCCGCCCCGTCTCTCCCCTTCCAAATAAAATAAAAAAGAACAAGAGAAACCCTGCATTAGAGAGAGGCCGGCTCTCACTGCTTGTGGGATTGCTCACGGGGCTCAGTTCGACCACCCATGTGGGGATGGAAAGAAGAAGTCGCTCTCTGTTGATCACTTAGACTCAATGCTCCCAGCAGACGAGAGAGCTTTCCATGGTCCCCCAGCCACACTGAACACTTTCAAATGACGTAAATCCAAACACAGACCTTCCTGTTAATCTGAGCTCCATCCCATCCCTCAAATGCTACCAACACAGAAACACAAAGTCTCATAAGATGAGAAAGGGATGTACAATGATTAGAGACAGACACCGGCTCCCAGCTGTGCACAGAAGTCTTTCTAACGGAGTAAAGGCACAGGGCTCTGTTCTGGCCCTACCGACGCAGCAGGAAACCCAGTGTCCCACACCATCTCCCTTTCTGCAGAGCCAGGGGCCTGGCCAGGGCAAGATTTTCCATTACTTTGCTGCTCTAGGTGCAAAGTAGCATAAAAGCAGGACCTCGGCTCAGGCTGGCTGTCTTGGAAAATCACGCTTCCACGAGGACTCTGCCATGTATCAGCAGCAAGAGCCATCCTTCCCAGAGGGCAGCGAGTGCCCTTGAATCTCGAGTGTTCATTCAATAAAGACATTTTATATGATCCGATCTGACACAGCACCAGGAAATGGCCAACATCAATGTCCTGGAATTTTATCATTCGTAAGGGCTGCTTTATGTGCCAGGAATGGGAATGACGCTGCTGTTTAATGAAGGGATTTTACAGCCTTGGGAAGACAGGCATGGAGCCATCCGCCCGAGACACACTGGCCTCAACGCAGCCTCTCCTGGCCACTCGGACCTGCTCGCATCCTGGCGTCCCCGGTAAGGGAATCCTCTCGGTGATGCGACCTCAGCTTCTCACTTTCTAGAAGCTCAGATGAGAGACTGCTCTTCTGGAAGTCACAGGGACTGGATGTCACTACCCTACCCCAAGAGCTGCGGCCTCCCCACTGCCACCTGTGTTGTCCTGTACGTGTACACACTGCCTCCTCCACACCTTCCATACGGCATCTGCCATCATGAGACACTGGTTACCATCTCCTAAAAGACAACAGGTGCCAGGAGCCCAGGAGCGGGTGTTGGGCACAGCTGGGTGTTACGTTGCTGCTTGGGACACCTTAATCTACATCACAGTGCCTGTCTGGAGTCCCAGTTCCTCCACTTCTGATTCCAGCACCCAGCTAATGTGCACCCTGGGAGGCAGCAGGCAATGGATCAAGCACTTGAGTCCCTGGCACCCACGAGAGAACTGGATGGAGTTCCTGGCTTATGGCTTTAGCCTGTCCCAGCCCTGGCTGTTGTGGGCATTTGAGGAGTGAACTAGTGGAAAGAAGATTCTCTCTCTCTCTCTCTTGCTCTCTTTGTCTTCCAAATAAAGTGAAAATCAATAAGTAAAAATAAAAGAAGAGATGCCTAATTCATTAGAATATGGCACATATAAGAACCAACATGAGGCCGGCGCCGCAGCTCAATAGGCTAATCCTCCGCCTAGCGGCGCCGGCATACCGGATTCTAGTCCCAGTCGGGGCACCGGATTCTGTCCCGGTTGCCCCTCTTCCAGGCCAGCTCTCTGCTATGGCCCGGGAGTGCAGTGGAGGATGGCCCAAGTGCTTGGGCCCTGCACCCCATGGGAGACCAGGAGAAGCACCTGGCTCCTGCCTTCAGATCAGCGCGGTGCGCCAGCCACAGCATGCCGCCCGCAGCGGCCATTGGAGGGTGAACCAACGGCAAAAGGAAGACCTTTCTCTCTGTCTCTCTCTCACTGTCCACTCTGCCTGTAAAAAAAAAAAAAAAAAAAAAAAAAAAAAAAGATGCTTTTTGGATTTAAATTTTTTAAAAAAATAAAATCTGCCAAGAAATGTCCTTTTCTTTCTTCCCCTACTTCTACATAATTGTGCTCAGATGCCAGCTAGGGCAGTGGTATTTTAAGTGGCGTGTATATATTTAGCAGTGCAATTATGCAAATCCTGCTGTGTTTATGATTGTAAATATCCCTTGGGGGCAGTGCCATAGCATCTAGTCCTGAACCGAGCTTTTGAAGGGTTTGGATTGAAATGCCAGAATTCATCCCTGAGTTGACTTCTCTGCCCGGTGCAGCTGGGGCTCCTGGGGCTCCCTCCCGGGGTGGGACACTGCACGTGGTGGGAGATGGATGGGTTCTCCAGGGGAGCTGGACTTCTATGCCACTCTCTGGCTCTGTGACCTTGGGCAAGCTACTCACCCTCCCTGAGCCTCAGCATTGGCATCTCTAAGATGGGGATGAGGGTGTGGGGTCAAGATGACGCGGGGCACAATGCCACCTGCTATCTTCTACTTCCAGCCTGGCTCAGCCCCACAGCTGCCAGCACGCATGGCCCTCTGCAGAGCCCAGCAGGCCCTCAGTGCAGCCCAGCCACCCAGCATGCCACACGGGGAACCGTGGTCGAAGGGGAGGGAGCCTGGCCCAAGCCCCACAAGTCCCATGTTCTTACCTGGCCAGGTATGGTAGGGAGACAGCTGGGGGTTCCTTTTAGTAAGGAATCTGTTTACTCCTCCCACATGCCTGGGTTGAGTTAGAGGGCGATGTTTTGGCCTTTTAGTGAGAGTGATTGCAAATGAAGAGGGCGTGTGTGCATGTGTGTTCACATATGTGTGTGTGTGTGTGTGTGTGTGTGTGTATCTACGGGGCAACTGGGGGAGGCAATCCAGCCAGGCCACCTATACATAAGCACCCCAGTTCCACCATTGGGAGAGACAGGTGAGGCATCACTTAGATCAGGTGCAGTAGATAAAATTCTTGCTTGGCAGTGTTCCCATACAATTGTACAATTACATGCATAATGACAGCCACAGGTCCGAACGGGAGAGTGGTCATGACAGTGTATCTCAGCACAGCCTCAATTGTTCCAGTCCATTTTCCTAGTATTTGTTTTTCTGGAAATACCAGCCATTCGCATTTCCTGAAGAGGTTTTCTAACTTGGGAAACAGAAAAGCCCCAGGGGGTTGGGGGTCAGCAGATTCCTTGCATGAAAGGAGCTGAGGCCCGCAGGGTGTGGGAGCTAAGATCCTGCTGGGCTGTGACTGGGGAGCATGGAGCAAGGACGCCAGGGTTTCCTTCTCTCTAGAACCAAAGCAAGCAGTGCTCAGGGATGCACGTGAGGAACACTGTCACCTATGGTAAGCTAGAAAGGTATATAACTTATCTTACACTGCCTGCTTTCAGTTTATAGACCAAGCTGTGTCATGCCAAAATGCAATCTTAATTCTTCAGCATAGAAATCACTTTAAAAGGCCTGTTGTTTCCATCACCTTAAAATAACACCAAGAATCCCTAGAACCATCTGAAATATTTGAAAGCTAAAGATATAAAAATCACAGAACAAATGTGTAGGTTGTTGTTGGAAATGCCCTTCTCAGAGATTTATCAGCATGTCAAAAGTTTGGCAAGTGGTTATTTAGCACAAATAATATAGACATATTAGCTTAAAAAGGCCAGAGCCTATACTTGAGAAACACATAGTTTAATATAGAAAAGATGTATTCAATAAAGATTCTTTAATTAGAAATAAAATTACACATGAGTGAATATTACATCAGTTAAAAGGACATACATAACACTGGAAATCATAGTCTTCTGCTATTTCTGCCAAAGTATCGCAAGAATAACTATGACAGAGCCTGGCAGACACATGGATGCAGTAAAAAGTAATAGGTGATGTTACTGAAACAAACAAGATTTGTCTATATCAGGAAAGGAATATCTACATACTCAAGTTATCTATCTCTGTCTTTCCAGAAAAGATAAATTATTTTATATTATATATTATAATATGTATTATTTATTCCAGAAAAGACAGATTTCAAAGAGAGCAATCTTTTATTTCTGCAACACTACACAATACTATATCTACCAATTTTTGAGTCCATAAATGTTTACATTGCTGATGTGTTTCACTTGTTGTCACATTAATTTATGTTATAAATTAATATTTCCACAAGCAAAAGGAAGATACATTCCTCTCTTAACCTCATTTATACTGTATTAAATTTTTCATATTTAGCCTTAGAGCACACAAAAAAGGGTGAAGATCTTGTGTTAACTGTAAATTGTCTCCAATAATGGGATTCTCTTTCTGCATTCCTTCTTTGGGTTTAAATTTCTCTTCTTTAAGACTCTTCATCTTCTCCATTGAGATCTTCATATTTTGGAAAATCAAACCAGATGTTTTTGTTGACCTCGTCAAGCCTGCCTTTCTCAAAACAAATGAAGTGGACTATTTTGATTCTCAACACATATGCAATGAAATGGAAGGCAGAGATGTCAAATCATGAAAGAAAGTGAATTGGAAGGAACTAATAAACAATATAGAAGTGATGAGAATTTCTTATTAAACCCACAGGGCTGATGGATTCACCATCAATCTAATAAGAATTGATGGGATTTGGGAGAAGATGAAGTATATTTAGCTTTGTAATCAATTCATTAGGCTACATTGGTGATCCCCATGGTGCATGTTAATTAGATAGTTGGTGAAGGGAAGCTAATACCCATCCTGCATTTCTTCTAGGAAAATAATTGAGACAACCCATTTAACAAGATTACTTACAAATTAGAAGGAATATACAAAAATTTCTTTTAAAACCATCTAGAATTTTCATATTAATTTGAACCTAAAAATCTAACACAAAAATATATTTTTATTATTTTTAGACTGCATATTAGTTAATGTTCTAAATCCAAGTCAATTAAGCTGGCATTTTCAAATAATTACACTTAATTTATAAATACCAAGTGAAAGTAGATAAAAATTAACTAGATTTAGTGTTGACATTGCACAACACTGAAGATGAAAGATCTCAAAATAAAATGATGAATAAACAAAGTTGGCACTGTCTAAACAGGATAAGGTGATGCAGAATAATGTTGTGGCAAATTTTGAAGTAAAATAATTTAATGAAGTTTACAGTTAGATACAATTAGATTTGTATATGTACATATGTGTATGTATATTTAATTTATTTGAAAGGCAAAGATACAAGAACAGGGGATGACAAACAGATATTCCATCCACTAGTTCACTTCCCAAATACCCAAGATATCTGGGGCTGGGTCAGGCTGAATGTAGGAACACCAAACAGGATCCAAGTCTTGTGTGGGTGGTGAGTCTCATGTTCTTTGGCTCAAGCTTGAATCACCATTTGCTGCCTCTTAATACACATAAGCAGGAAGTTTTAATGGAGAAAAGAGCTAGGACTCAAGCCAGGCACTCCAAAATCAGATGTGTAAGACCTAAGAGGCAGTTTAACAACTGTGCCAAATGCCTGACCCTACAGTTGAATTTTTGATCTTACTGCTGAACATTTATAATGAAAAAGGTTTTTCAACATAATTTAATTTAGAAATTGTCCAACTATCAATTATTTTCAAAGATCCAAGGAATTGGCTTCAAGGCGATCTCATGGTTTATATTAAAGATAATTTATACATCATGAAGATGATTACTAACCTGTAACATATAAACTACCACTAAATGAGTAGTAATATTCTAAATTAATAATGAAAGAATAAAAATGTCACTAATTTAACAACTGATTAATCTAGGTAATATAGTTGCATTATATCATTAACTATTAATTAAGAAATGTATCAGAATTATTAATTAAATCATTAATAATTACTTATAAAATAATATAAATATTATAAAATATGTAAAATTATTAATAATTAATTTCTTAACTAAGTATTGATTAAGAATCATTGGTTTTCTATGAATAAATCCAACAAATAAATGCAAATGCCTTAATGGGAAAAATTAAGACATTTCTTCAAGTATATTAAAAGACCACTTAAATAAATGGAAATTAATACCATGATCAAGGGTTGGAAATACTAAATATGTCAAAATTCAGTTCTCTCAAAATTTATTGTCAGTTTCAATACATCAAAAAAGCAGTTAAGAAATTATGTGACAGTGATTATGGGGAGAAAAAGCCACTATAATCCAAAAGTTGTACTTTGGAAGTTTATATTTACTAAATAAAAAATAATAGTAAAAAAGAAATTATGTGATATTTTATAAAGTGATTCAAAAATTTTTGTAGCAGAACAATTTGTAAAGGATAGCTAGAGTGTTTTTAAATAAATGAAGGAATTAATGGAAAATGAAAAGTTTTACAATTCTGAAAAGCATGACTTCATATTTCAACATAATGAAGACACCACCGAAAAATAAAAAGTTTATTGAAAAGAAATAAGAATTTATAAATATTATGTTTAGGACATTTGACATCCATTTTATATATTTAGATCATTTTGACTATTTTACATAGTGTTTTAAAAACTCGAGCTAAATCAAAGATCAAATTTAGAAGGAAGGACTATAATAATTTGGTAACACAATGTAGTAAAATACTGTCTTATTCTCAAAATAGGAAAAGAATAGAAACTTGAAAATATTCCATAAAGAGAATCAAAACAGGGTAAAATTTGGAAGAATATATTTCAGTAAATATGTTTTTTAAAAGATTTATTTTATTTATTTGAAAGACAGAGTAACAGAGAGAGATAGAGACAGAGAGAGAGGTCTTCCATCTGCTGGTTCACTCCCCAGATGGCCTCAGCTGCTGGAGCTGGGTCAATCCAAAGCCAGGAGCCAGGACTTGGGCCATCTTCCACTGCTACCCCAGGCTGTAGCAGAGAGCTGGATCAGAAGAAGAGCAGCTAGGACTAGAACTGGTGTCCATATGGGATGCCAGCGCTTCAGGCCAGGGCTTTAACCCACTGTGCCACAGTGCCAGCTCCTCAGTAAATATATCTTAATCAAAAATGATTAATAGAATATTTAATGTAGTAGATTGATTAGAAAATTGTCCCCCATTTGTCACTGATAGTCTCCCTACTTTTTGTTACATGAATTTACACCTTCTTCCATTCAGGTATTATTATCCTACCACTTTATTATGGCCGCATATACACAGTGAACTTATTTAAATGCACAGAAATTAGATAGGTGCTTCATAACATGGGAAACCCAAAATCAATAAGCTTATGGATCTTAAGCAATACAAATATTAAAGGAAATTCAAAACAAGACCATAATCATTTGTAAACCCCAAATCACCTAATTCCTTCATTTCACAAAATGAAGAAAAATATCATGTGCACAGAGCTACAAATTACCAATTGAAGCCTGAAACACTAATCTGGTTTCTGTCCAATCATGATTCTCTCTAGCCATGTTGATTTTCTTGTTGTCTTAATAGAAGAAGAATATACATAAGTCATCAATGCATGCACCAAAAGAAAGCAATAGACTTGGCCCAAATATGTGCTGACATATTACAAAGAAATAAACTTGTGAGGGATACTATAAAGGATCCTTCATGCCTATAGCTCCATGCCCTCATCACTCGAATGTTCTCTTTGATTTACTTCTCACTGAAACCCTTGGCCAGCAACTAGAACAGTGTCTTTTGACTTGCAAAAGTCTAACAATTTGCTTTGGTTGAGACAGATAGAGTTGGACAGTGAGAGAGAGACAAACAGAAAGGTCTTCCTTCCATTGGTTCACTCCCCAAATGGCTGCTATGGCCGACGCTGCACCAATCCAAAACCAGGAGCCAGGTGCTTCCTCCTGGTCTCCCATGTGGGTACAGGGGCCCAAACACTTGGGCCATCCTCCACTGCCTTCCCAGGCCACAGCAGAGAGCTGGACTGGAAGAGGAGCAACCGGGACTAGAACCCGGCACCCATATGGGATGCATTTTGGCAAAACCTAGCATTTCCAAATATTCCCGTTTGTAGACACAGCATTAGTTCAAGGCATACATCAAAGACTTGGGAAAACATTCAGAATTCAGGAGAGAAAAATAATGTTGGTATACCAGAGAAACTAGCTAAGTTATAACTGAAAGACATAATCAATAAAGGTAATAAGGAAGAATTCAATTTGGATAAAATAAGCAAAAACCTTAAAGAAAACAAGTAACGCCCTATAAGGTTGAGCAAAGGCTTCATTGAGTATGTTGGACATCAACCAGAATTTCATCGTATTCAGCTTTCCCAGAAGTGTTTTTACCTATTCTGTGGTTTGCTTTCTCTCTCCTTGTAAATTTATTTTTCATTTTTAACAAATACATTTCATGTCCTCTTCCTTTGATAAATTCTGTTAGATCAAAACTCATGGCGAACAATGTCATCAAACTTTTCCCTTGTGTTTTTTAAGTGAGAATTTTATGCTTGTAGCTCTATATTGTAGTGCTATATTTTGAGTTAACTTTGTGCATAGTATGAGATAAAGTTACAACTTCTCATTTTCATCTTTTATTTTGATATATTCAAAAAATACAGAAAATATTTTAAAGAGTTTAATGAATTTACATATATTTAATTTTTAAGCATTTTATCACATTTGCTTCATATGTAAACATTATACAAACACACACATATGTTTTTGAAAGCAGGATAGGTTGCATTAATATCACATAATATGAATTTATGACACATTAAAAATCAGGAAGAAAAGGGTATATTGTTTGGTAAATGGGATAATTTATTGGCGACAACATTTACAAATATCTATACACCAAATAATAAGGCACAGCCCAGCATATTTGTGTAAACTTATGCAAATGAAAGAAAATATGTGGTATGTGTCTTTTTGTGTCTGGCTCACTTCATTTAGTATAAAATCTTCAGTTCCACTCATTTTATTGCAAATGTCAGTATTTCATTCCTTTTATAGCTGAGTAGTATTCCATTGTGTATACATGTCACATTTTCTTTATTCATTTATCCATTGGTGAATATCTAATTTGATTATATATCTTTAATCTCATGAAAAGTACAGCAATGAATATGGGAATGAAGGTATCCTTTGCAACAGTTGGCTTCATTTCTTTTGAATATATTCTCAGAAGTGGGATAGCTGGATCATATGGTAGATATATTTTTAGTTTCTTGGGAAAACTCCCTACTGTTTTCCATAAAGGTTGTACTTTTTTGCATTCTTACCAGTTGTGTATTGTGGTACCATCTTCTCCATATTTCCAGCAGCAATTGCTATTTCTGACTTTTTAACAATAGCCATTCAATATGTAATTGTGGCTTTTATTGTCATTTCCCTGATGGTTAATGATACTAAACATTTCTTCAAGTGTTTTGGGGTATTGGTATTTCTTCTTTTGAAAAAAATGTCTGTCCATAGCATTTGACCATAACTTGATTAATTATTTTGCTTGGTTGCTGTACTTCTTGATCTTCTATATATTCTGCATTTTTTTTACCTAGAAGCCTTTTATGTAAGGTATACACATTTCATGAATTTCTTATATACAAATTCAGGAATATTGTGATTCTTCCCCACCCTACCTTCCCACTTACCTGTACTCCCACACTTCTTTGTCCACCCTCTCCTGTTCACGTTCTTATTTTTAACTAAGATCTGTTTTAAATTAACTTTATACACTTAAGATTAACCCTACATTAAGTAAAAAGTTCAACAAATAGTTTGAAAGGGGAAAAAAAGTCTGTTAACAGTTGAGACAAAGGCTGTTCAAAGTCATTAAATCTCAAAGTATCAATTTCACGTCTATAGATTACATTTTAGGTACTGTAATAGTTATCACAGATCAGGGAGAACATATGGTATTTTTCTTTTGGGGACTGGTTTATTTCACTAAGTATATATAGTATTTTCCAGTTGTATCCATTTTGTTGCAAACAACAGGGTTTTATTTTTTACCACTGTGTACTATTCCATGGAGTACATATACCATAATTTCATTATCCAGTCTCCAATTGAAGGACATCTGGGTTGATTTCACAATTTAGCTATTATGAATTGAGCTGCAGTAAACATGGGGGTACAGATAGCTCTTTCATATGTTGATTTCATTTCCTTTGAGTAAATTCCTAGGAGTGGGAAGACTGGGTCATGTGGTAAGCCTATATCCAGATTTCTCTATATTGTCTTCCACAAAGGCCGAACCAGTTTATAGTCCCACCGACAGTGGATTAGGGTACTTTTCCCTACATCCTTGCCACCATTTGTGGATTGCTGATTTCTGTATGAAATCCATTTTAATGGTAGTGAGGTGAAACCTCATTGGAGCTTTGATTCACGTTTCCCTGATGGCTAGTGATCCTGAGCATCTTTTCAAGTGTCTGTTGCCCATTTGGATTTCCTCTTTTGAAAAATTCCTGTTCAAGTCCTTTGCCCATTTCTTGACTGGATTGTTCGTTTTGATGTTGCTGAGTTTCTTGAGCTCTCTATAAATTTTGGTTATTAATTCTTTATCAGTTGCATAGTTTGCAAATATTTTCTCCCATTCTGTTGGTTGCCTCTTCACTTTGCTCAGTGTTTCTTTTGCAGTGCAGAAGAAAAAAACAACTGTGTTTTTGTCAGTACCAGGCTGCTTTGATGATAACTGATCTGTAGTATATCTTGAAATCTGGTATTGTCATGCCTCTGACTTTGTATTTGTTGTATAAGATTGCTTTAGCTATTTGGAATCTCCTGTGCTTCAATATTAGTTTCAGCATTGTTTCTTTTTTTCCAGATCTGAGAAGAATGTCATTGGTATTTTAATTGGCATTGCATTGAATCTGTAAATTGCTTTCAGTAGTATGGACATTTGGATATTGATTATTCCAATTCATGAACGTGGAAGACTTTTCCATTTTTGTTTATTCTCCTATTTCTTTCTTTAATGGTTTTTAATTTTCATCATGGAGATATTTGATATTCTTGGTTGAATTTATTCCAAGGTATTTAACATTTTTGTAGCTATTGTGAATGGGACTGATCTTAGAAATTCTTCCTCAGCCATGGCACTGGCTGTGTATACAAATACTATTAATTTCTATGTGTTAATTTTATATGCTGAAACTTTACCAAACTCTTTTATGAGTTCCAGTTGTCTCTTGGTGGAGTCCTTTGCACCCCCTATATATAGAATCATGTCACCTGCAAGCAGGGATGCTTTGAATACCTCCTTCCCAATTTGTAGCTCTTTGATTTCTTTTTCTTGTCTAATGCCTCTGGCTAAAACTTCCAGAACTATATTGAATAGCAAAGGTGAGAGTGGGCATCCATGTCAGTTCCAGATTTTAGTGGGAATTCTTCAATATTCTCCCTATTCAATAAGATACTGGCCATGGGTTTGTCATAAATTGCCCTATTATATTGAGGAATGTCCATTCTATACCCAATTTACTTAAGGTTTTCATCATGAAAGGATGTTGAATTTTATCAAATGTGTCTCTGAGTCTATTGAGATAATCATGTTTTTTTCCCTTCAGTCTGTTAATGTGATATATCACATTGATTAATTTGTGAGTGTTGGATCATCCCTGCATCCCAGGGGTAAATCCCACTTGGTCTGGGTGAATAATCTTTCTGATGTGTTGTAGGATTTGATTGACTAGTATTTTGTTGAGCATTTTTGCATCTATGTTCATCAGGGAAATTGGTTTACAGTTCTTTTTATCTGTTTTACCTTTTTCTGGTTTAGGAGTTAAAGTGATGCTGGCTCCATAGAAGGAGTTTGTCAGAATTCCTTCCCTTTCAATTGTTTTGAGTAGCTTGAGAAGAATTAGAGTTAATTCTTTAAATGTCTAGTAGAAATCTGCAGTGAAGCCATCCAGTGCTTTGCTTTCTTTATGTTGGGATGGTCTTTATAACTGACTCAATGATTATTGGTTTGTTTAGGTCTTCTATGTCTTCATGGCTCAATTTTGGTAGGCTGTATGTATCCAGAAATCTATCCATTTCTGCTAGGTTTCTCTAATGTCTGAGGATTATTTTTAATCCCGTGTTATCAGAATGTATGATTCTAAGAATTTGATTTGGGTTATTACATTTTTGGCATTTAGTTTATTAGAATTTTTTTTGCCAATTTCCTCCTATTATTAAAAGATGGGTATTGAAGTTTCCTACAAATATTATTGTGGTCAGTTTCTTCCTTCAATTATGTCATTGTGTTTTGTATATTGTGTATATTTTGCATATTTTGTAATACTGATGTTTATTGTACAAATGTTTTTATTAGTTATATTATTAACTAGTTGACCCATTTAAAATGATCTCCCTTTAATCTATTATCAAGTTTTAAAATTTTGGTTTATTCATTTGAGAGAAAAAGTGTTTCCATCACCTAGTTTTACTCACCAAATTTCTGGAATGGCTGGGGGGGTTGATTCCAGGAGAAATTTCTCAATCCAGAGTTTCTACAAGGGTGGCAGGAACTCCATGACCTGAGCTGTCAACATTGCCTCACAATGTCTGCATTAGCAGAAAACCAAGATCAGAAACTGGGACCTGGGGTAAAACTCAGGTGTGCTGTCACAGAACACGGTCATCCTAACATCTTAACCACTAGGTCAAACAGCCACTCCTCATGTCACTGTTTTTTTTTTTTTAATATTTATTTATTTTATTTGAAAGTCAGAGTTACAGAGAGAAAGGAGAGGCAGAGAGAGAGATAGGTCTTCCATCTGATGGTTCACTCCCCAATTGGCTGCAATGGCCAGAGCTGTGTTGATCTGAAACCAGGAGCCAGGAGCTTCATCTGGGTCTCCCATGTGGGTGCAGGGGCCCAAGCACTAGGGCCATCTTCTACTGCTTTCCCAGGCCATAGCGGAGAGCTGGATCAGAAGGGGAGCAGCAGAGACTAGAATCAGCACCCAAATGGGATGCCGGCACTTAAAGCCTGGGCGTTAACCCACTGTGCCACAGCACTGGCCCTATGTCACTGTTTTTGACATAGAAGTTATACCAATGTACATTAAATTTATCAGTTTCACTTGAATAACAAATTAAAAAATCTCTGCTTCTTTATAACTCTTCCTTCCATCACTTTATGTTACTGATTAGAGCTTTATCCATTATAAACATATTAAAATAGGTTTCTGCTTATTTGTATGAATTTATATTTCAATACTTGAAAGAAAAAAGATAAAGTGATGCATTCCAAAGTATATACTTTACCCATGGCTATATATTTGGCCTTTAGTGGATGCCTTTCTAACTTTATATTGTATTGAGTTACTGTCCGGCATCCTTTCATTCAACCTTTTTAACTCCCTTTGACATTTCTTGTATGGCAATTCCAGTGCTAATTAGTTGTTTTGACTTTGTTTATCTGAGATCATCTCAATAACTCCACCTTCATTTAAAAATATTATTTTATTTATATGAGAGGCAAGCAGGTGACTGAAACAGAGACAGAGATTTTCCATCCATTGGTTCACTCTACAAATGCCTGTAACAGCTGGTGTGGGGCCAAGCCAAAGTCAAGAGGAGGGATTCAATCGTGTTCTGCCACATGAATGCAGGGACTCAACTACCTGCACCATAAACTGCTGCCTGCTAGGGAGTGTATTCACAGGAAGCTGGAATTGAGAGCAGATTCAAGACTCAAACCTAAACACTCTGACATAATTGTCCCAAATGGAGTTTTAACTACTACTCCAAGTGCCTGCCCATTTCTTCATTATTGAAGGATATTTTTGTGTACTATTAAGCTCCAGAATTTATATTTGGTTTCTTAGTTTATAATTTGCATATCTTAGTTATTCTTATTTTATTCATATATTACTTTCCTGATTTCTTGGTACTTTGCTCAGTTTTCACTTTTGTATTTGGCAAACTGTGTGTCATCAAGACAATTGTTTTAAAGTCTTTGCTACAAAGCCATCAGCCTCTATTTCTTCAGAAATGGTTTCTCAAATCTGTTTTAATCCTTATACTGATGTATAATTTAACATTTTTAATATTTACTTAACACTGGTATGTAATGACTTTGGAATATTTTGTCTTTTATACTAGTTGGTCTGACAGGTTTTATGTTTACAACATTTAAGAGTATCAAACACTTGAGACAATCAAATTTACTTAAAATCCTGAAAAAATGAGAATATGGAGTTAATATTCAGAGACGCATTTCTATAATCCAAATTACCAAATGTATGTTTTTGAGAGTTTTCTCCAAAATATACTCTGTTGTGTTTTTAATATATATTTTTAGGGGATACCAATTTTTAGCATTTCCCATATTTACTTGTTATGTAGATGTTATATGCATATATGTACACATAATATCACATAACCTGGAATTCTCTGTATCAGTCAACTAGTTGTTTCTCTGATTTCCTATGCAGGTACAGCCACAAGAAGCTCATTGCTTCTCATTTTAGAAACATGAACAGGGGCCAGCACCGTGGCTCACTTGGTTGATCTTCTGCCTGCAGTGCTGGCATCCCATATGGGCGCTGGGTTCTAGTCTCTGTTGCTCCTCTTCTCGTCCAGCTCTCTGCTGTGGCCTGGGAGGGCAGTGGAGGATGGCCCAAGTGCTTGGGCCCCTGCACCTGCATGGGAGACCAGGAGGAGACGCCTGGCTCCTGGCTTTGGATGGGTGCAGCGCCAGCCTTGGCAGCCATCTGGGGAGTGAACCAATGAAGGGAAGATCTTTCTCTCTGTTTCTCTCTCTCACTGTCTAACTCTACCTGTCAAAAAAAAGAAAGAAACAAACATGAACAGACTAAGCCTGAGTCTCAGCCCTGATTCTTTAATAAAATATACAGAGAGTTTTTATCAGTAGATATCATTATGAAGAATATTTGTCAATATCCCCAAGCAGAGATGTGCTCAACTTCCTCCTCCTCAATGTGCCCCATACCTGACCCCTAATCATGCTTCCAGGCTGGTTCCTCCTCTTCCATCACTGACTACCCTCGCCCCAGGGATCCCTGACACCTGAGTTCAGGAACTGATTCTTGAGCTGCTGTAAGGGAGCGCCTGCACTGTTGGTTATCCTTGCAGTATTGCCTCACCCTCATAGGCTCTGTGAAGTTAGAGTTCTTTTTTTTTTTTTTTTTTTTTTTTTTTTTTTTTTTTTGAAGCACTGCAGAAAAACTTAAAAAATCTTTTCTGTCATCCAGTCTGACAATTCTTCCTACTCCAAATCCCAGTCACATCTAAGGAATAGCTGTAACCATGTCACACTACAGGACTCCAATCTTCTAAGCAAATCAATGAGCAGGGGGAAGACTTAGGAGACAGAATGAAACAAATAAGTAACAGCATCTATGGTAGGTAAGCATCTTTAATAAAAAAAAAACATTATTTTATTTTTCAGAAAGTGACAGAAATGTAGTGCCAAGGCTTCTCACCCTGTGGATTTAGCTCTAGCTGAGTGTTAGTTGCTAATCAGCATGGATTAATCAGAAGAGAGGTGCCCATTCACCAGCATCTGAGATGGCTCCAGAATCATGATTCACAAGAAAGGGTCTTCTGGTAGAAGTCTGACAAAGGCTTCCATGTTAATATTCATCAGAAAATGGGTAATTTGGATGTCCAGTAGCACTAAAATTAGAAGAATATATAGTATAAACTCAATAAATACATTTCTGGTATAATAATGAAGTGATTTCTGTGAAATTATTATTAAAGATAATAGTTCCATTTTTGTAAAATCATAAAATCTGTCATATTCATGTGCATGCCTTTATAGTACATTTTAATCACATATAACTTTTTCAAACAATAATCTTTTACCTGGAATTAACATATAGAACACACAGAATAAAAATTTAATCACATTTCTCTCCTTTAGCTGCATATTTCAACAATGCAAAGTGATACTCATTGCTTTCTTACATCAAATTCTCAAGGAAGAAGGAAAGCAAAAATAATAGGGAGAGGGAAGGAGAGGGAGATTGGGAGGGAAGAAGGGAACATCATTATATACTTAGAAATGTATATATGAGCATACTGAATCTCTTTGTATTAATATTACATTAAAATAAAAACCTGAAGTGTCTGAAAAAAGCACACTTTCAAGCAAAATCTAATTTACTTTGTTTTGAAAACAGACACATTCAGATGCTATTCAATACTAAAAAAATTTCAGGGATATAGATTACTGTTAGCAATTTAACATCCCTTTTATTCTTTCTTTGTTTGCTCATTGCCCACCAGATGTGACACAGTGTATTAGATTAGGAACTGGAAAGAATGCTGTTGATAAGACAGAGTTCCTCGCCCATAGAGTTTCCTGCATAATTTACATATATCTATATTTTAGTGACTACAGAAAACACAATGTGTTAAAAATGAATACTTATTAGAATATTTAATAGAGAATAGGAATTATTCAGCTTGCCACTCCCTTTGTCTCTGCATTTTGTTTTTACTTCACTCTTCATTTTCCCTAATACTAATAAAAACCATAACAATCATAACATATGTGCCATTTTGAGTACATTAAATTTTGCATTATACTAATTTCTTCCTTTATCTTAATTATTACATTTATTAATATTACAAATTAAAAGTCCCACAGGTGTATATTCTTTGCTACCCTCAAATATAATATTTTTGTCAGATTCTAAAATCTTGCAGCAAGAAGAAGAATAAAGATCTCTTCTTTAGTGCAAATTCTCTCCTGTTACTGTTTTTTAGCATACTTCCCCAGTCCTTGATTTTAAATGTGCCTTTAAGACTTCATTAGCTGGGTTAAGAGGACCATATTTTAGAAAATCACAATGAAACATTTCTAAATGTTTCATTTAAACATTTAAAATATTTGGCCAGCTTTTTTCAATACAAATGCCATGATTGGTTCTTTAAGAAAAATGCAGTAAAAAGAAAGGGAGAAATTCCAAACTCTTAAAGGAATTAAGTTGAAAGGATTTACTGAAGAATTCCATATGGAGGTGATAAAAAAAATTCTATTTAGAACCAGAGATTAACCACATTGGTGATCAGCACAGTGCATGGTGAATAGCGACTAATATCCTTTTATATATTCATCCTCAGAAAATAAATTGAGGCAACATTTTTACCAAGGTCATCAATACTTACAAATCAGCAGTAATATATCGAACATTTCTGTTCAGGCCATCTAAGACCTTCATGTCATCTGGAGGCAATGTGAATTCAAATATCTATTAGAGAAATAGGAAAAGTTTATTATTTTCATTTGTCAATCTGGAAATCACAGTAAGTTATATCAAATAGTACAAAGAGAATACTTAAAATATCTGAAAAGTTTCCAAACATTTTGAGATATCATATCAAAAGATTTAAGTCATCTGTAAATACTGGATGAAAAATAAATACACATACACAGCCAACTCTTTTGACATAGGTGACAAAAACACGGATTGGAAAAAGATAGCCTTTTCAATAATGATGCCAGCAAAACTGGATATATACATGTGGAGAAATGGAATTAGATACCTACCTCTCATTGTATCCCAAAAACCAACTCAAGATGGATCAAATACTTAAATGTAAGACCTAAAGCTATGAAATTGCTAGAAGAAAACCCCGGACAAACATTTCAAAACACTGGTGTAAGTGATAACTTTTTGGATAAGACGCCAGAAGTGCAGGCAACACAAACAAAACCAAATAAGGGGATTACAAAAAAAAAAAAAAAAAAAAAAGAGAGAGAGAGAGAGAGAGAGACAACTGACAGGATGAGAGAAAATTAACAGTAACTTATCTGACAAAGGATTAATATCAAGAATATCAGCACTGTAAAACTCAACAACAACAAGAAGGCCAATCCAGTTAAGAAATGGGCAAAGTATCTAACTAGACGTTTCTCAAAAGAAGAAATAAAAAAATAACTAACAAATATGTGGAAAGTGCTCAGCATCTGTAGCCATCAGGGAAATGAAAATTGAAACCACAATGAAAAATCACGTCACCCTGTCAGAATGGTTATTATCAAAAAGAGAATAACAAGTGCTGATAAGTATAGAAAGAGGAACTTTTATACACTGTTGACAGAATGTAAATTTGTGCAGTCACTGTGGAAAACAGTATAGAGATTTCTTTAAAAACTAGAAATGTAACTGCCATGTGATCCAGCAATCCCACTACTGGGTATATATCCAAAATACATATACTGATTACATCAAAGAGATACCTGCTCCATCATATTTATAGCAGCACTATTCAAAATAGCCAGTAGCCAAGACATGGAATTAACCAAGCTGATCATCATCAGCTAAACGGATAAACAAAATGTGATAAATCTATTCAATGGAATACTACTCAGCATTAAAAAAGTATGAAATTTTGTCATTTGCAGAAAAATGGATAGAACTCAAGGACATCATGTTGAATGAAATATGTCAGACACAGAAAAATGAATGCCACATGTTCTCCTATATGTGTGGGAGCTAAATTTTCTTTAAAAATTCTGAACACAGAGTGTTAATTGCTAGAAACCAGAAGAAGTAGGAAGGATGAAAGGAGCTTGGATTAAAGAATAGGGAAAGCTGGATGTGATTTATTAATTGTGATAAATGTACCAAAATGAGATGTTAATAGGGGAAATGGGTGAGAGGCATATGAGAACTCATTGTATTACTACCTTACGATTTTTACTTGGGAGATATTTTAAAAATGCATTACTAGATATAATTTATTCAAATTATGCAACACTGCAGATAAAAGGAAATCTCAAAACCATCTAGAGATCAAAAAAGGCTGACATTATTTAAAAATGATAGGGCCATGTACTTACAAGACAGAAGAATCTAAAGGTAAACTTTGACATATATTAAATAATTTAGTAAAGTTAGTTGATACAGTTGAATTTTGTTATCCCATCAATGAAGAATTAGAATAAGAAAAAGTCCTTTCAACTGAACTTAAAACAAGAATTTCCCATATATAATGTTACTGTATTAAAAGGGCACAGGAACTTGCTTAAAGTGGATCTCACTGTCTGTATTAGAGGCACCCTAAACATCAAAGTGATGATTAAAATTTGCTAATGTAAGGGCTACTTATATGAATAAATAGTAATACCCCAAAATAATGATACAGAGAAAGAATTTAGAAGTCTCCAATGCAATAATTGATGAACTCAGATAATAAGTTTTCATTGTATAATTCTTTGAACTTTCCTGTACATTTGAAAATTCTCAAAACAGAAGGGAAACTATCAAAGGACTATCAGAATTATATTCTTTCTGGTTAAACCTGACAAAATACAGGCAAATGCCTTAATGGAGAAAATTATCAAATTTATTGAAATATACTAAAAGACCACCTAAATTACTGGAACTTTGTATACAGTAAACCTCAGCATTGTGAAGAAGTCAGTCCTAAGGATACGCATTGTGCACAGCAGTGAGAAGGCCCTTAGGACACCCACACCTCCTATCAAAAAGACACAGTTCTTGTTCCAGCACTAATTCAAATTCCAACTTCCTGCTAATTCACAACCTGGAAGGTAGTAAGTAATAGCCCAATTATTTGTGTCTCTGTCAGTCACATGGGAGATCAGGACTGAGTTCTAGGCTGCTGGCTTGGGCTGTCCCAGCTCAGGCCATCATGGGCATTTGTGAAGGTAATCAGTGGTTAGAAGATATTCTCTCTCTCTCTCTCTCTCTCCCTCCCTCCCTCCCCTCTCCCATCTTCCCTCTCTCTGCTTTTCAAGTATAAAATAAAGTTGACAATTCAAAAAAAGAAAAATATTTTAAAAACCACTTCTCTCAAAATGAATAGTTCAATGCAATATCAAGCAATGTGGTAAAGACTTACTCTATGAGGAAGTTGAAAACTGATTAAAATTTTATATAATTGACAAATCAGTAAAGAATAGCCAGGACAATTTTTTTTGAATATAAGAAGTTTGCAAATGTTTTACCATTCTGGAAAGCAAGATTGTACTTTCCAACATAATGAAGGCACTTGAAATAAGTAAATAAATCTGTTGAAAAGAAAAGTGAAGGGGTTGGCTTGTGGTACAGTGGCTTAAGCTGCCCCCTGGAGTTCTGACATCCCATATCACATTTGCAGTCGTCACTGTTCTTTTGCAATCCAGCTCCCTGCTAATGTGCCAAGGAAAGCAGCAGAAGATGGCTCAAGTTCTTGGGGCCCTACCACCCACGCAGGAGACCCCGTCAGATTTTCTGGCTTCTGCCCTTCAGTCTGGCCCAGGCTGGCCATTGCAGGCATTAGGGTATGAACCAGGGGATGGAAGATCTCTTTCCCTCTCCTCTGTCACAAATTTTTTTTAAAGAGGTGTTAAATCAGAAGTGTACTTATTCTTTTGGAAATCTCTGATACTCATTTAATGCATTTATTTATAAGAGAGAGAGAGAGAGAGAAATCTCCTATCTGGTAGTTCAATAGCCAAGGCTTGGCTAGGCAGAAGCCAGGAGCCTAAAACTCAATCTTGACGTCTTACATAGGTGGCAGTGATCCAAGTACTTGGTTCATCACTTGGAGTCGTCCAGGGTGTGCATTGATGTTAAGCTGGATCAGAAACAGAAAAAGGCATTCCTATATGGTCTGGCTGAATCCAAGCAGTGTCACAACAGTTAGACTAAATATTTCCCCTGATATTCTTTGTAAATATATATGTGCATATGTGTATGTAGAAGGAAATATAATATCACTTTCATAAGATAATGTAACAGGATATTGTCAGGTTCTCAATAGTGAAGAAGATATGACACACATCAGCCACAAACAAAGGATGTAGAAAAGTGTAGAAAGTTTTGATCATGGAAACATGCTATGGAGAGAATGACATCTTACAAAGAAGCACATGTGTGAAGGATACTCTGTGGGATCCTTGATGCCTCCAGACCCAGGCCCTCATCACCTGAATGTTCTCTTTGATCCGCTTCTCAGTGAAACTCTTGGCCAGGACCACAACCCCACGTTGCAGCTGGTAGCGAAGGGCAATCAGGGCTGGACTTCGCTTGTGCTTTTTTGCCAGGGCACCAATGACTGGATCTTCCAGGAGAACTGGGGAGCTCTGGTCCACCCTGGTAGAAGAGGCAGAAAAGCAAATTCCAGATGCTCAGCATTCAGTTTGTTAGGAGGCTTCCTGTGGGGAGCAACCCGGACTGGACTGAGTTACTGGAATTAAGACTTATTCTATGCATCTGCTCTCCCACAATATGGCGCTGGGAGAGGAGAAAACAGCTTCTACACAGCTGCCTCCAGTTCAACCAATAAACTGTAGGACCTACTCCTGATTGGAGGAGAGCAGCGTACTCGGCGTGTGGGCAGCCGAGTTAGGATTGGCGGAGGAGGACTATAAAGGAGGAGAGAGACGGCATGCACCAGGAACATCTAAGGGGAACATCTAGCTGAAGGAACACCTGTGCAGCCCCCGAGAGAGCCGGCCGGCGGTGTGCTGCTCCCCTGCGGAAGTGGGGAATGTGGCCAGGGGGAACTGCCCTTCCATGGAGGTGGAAGGGATAGTAGCCAACCCGGGAAGAACCAGCAGCAAACCCGGGAAGGGCCGAGCAGACGAAAGAACAGCGCAGGGTTTAGTGTCATTCCTCCACGAAGAGGGGGAGCGACAGCTTCCAAAAGAGAACAAAGGACCTACTATAGACCAGTGCTTCTTGAAAGAGGTCCATGGACCAGCAAAATCAGTATCATCAGATCTTGCTAGAAATGCAAATACTCCACTCTTTCTGAGCCAGTTGAGTTTCTACCATAAAACTGAGTATCGTATGACCAAAAATATTTCATCAACAGGGTATCTGAGGTCTGTTTTTGTTGTTACTTTACCACTTTGGTTCTCGGTGCGATCCCAGAGCACTGTAGGCAACCAGAACAATGCCTTTTGACTTGCAGAATTCCAGCAGTTTGCTCTGGTTGAGATAGGGGTGACATTCCACCTGTACATAGCCAAAATAGAAAATGGAAAAAAAAAAAAGATAAATGAAATGCTAATTTAATATGAATGGGAATGCTGCAGATAAAAGTAGCTGAATTGAAAAAAATTTAATTTAAACTGAAAGTATAAACATCAAGTAAAAATATTTTGAAAACAATGACTAAAATATTTTGTCTCCTGGGAAGGTATAAATATGACATTCCTGAGACAAAACAACTCTGTGGAAGAGATCTTGGCTGTTAAATCACATATTCCTTGAGGAGAGACATGATAAACACCAGATATTGGGGAAAAATGAAGAAACCACTCATTTGAGCCATAGAGATTCAACTGTGCCTGAGAGCAAAAGTTTTACGAAAACTCATTAAAGCATCTCTGAAAGATGAAAAAATCAACTTGATAGGAATATCACTGGTAACTTTTGGATAGATTTCAACATCAAAACACATAATGAGTAAAACCTATTATAACATTTAGAGTATACAAAAATCCATAGAAATGCTATACAGAACAGGAGATAGAGGAAATAGGAAGAGAAGGAGGCGGAGAGAGATGGAAACAATTAACTCCTGCTGATGGTACTTATTATGGTAACTTCTTTATAATAAAAGGAAGTTATTAAAGTTTACCCTGTCTCATAGACATAATTATACTTGACATGACTTAAAGTGCAGGAATTTTTACAGTACAATGCAAAGTAAGAAAAGTAGAAAGTGTAATTAAAATGTAAATAATTATTTACAAATCACAATGAAATAACTAACATGAAAACTCACCTGGTATATATAAAAATTTGTTATAGAATATCACTTCCTCTGTTGAATATTATTGTCTAACAGATTACAAAAATTACAGTGAGTGAAGTAATTATTCACAGAAAAAAGATCTGGCTCTTACTAGCTTAACCAAATGAATAGAAGTAGCATTGCTGGTTTTGGAAAAACTTGCAGATCTGTACCATGTACTACAGTACAATTTTAGGAACACAACATTCTAAGAACATTGTCCTCACAAAAAAAGATGTTTAAACTTAATGTAATAACACATCAGGGGCTGGCACTATGACGTAGTAAATAAAGCCACTGCCTACCGTGCCAGCATCCCATATGGGTGCTGGTTCGAGTGCTGGCTGCTCCACTTCTGATCCAGCTCCCTGCTTATGGCTTGGGAAATCAGCGAAAGATGGCCCAAGTGCTTAGGCCCTGCACCCATGTGTGAGATGTGGAAGAAGGTCCTGCCTCCTGGCATCGGATCACCCCAGCTCCAGTTATTGTGGCTATTTGGGGAGTGAGGCAGTGGATGGAAGACCTTTCTTTCTCTGCCTCTCCCTCTCTATATCTGTAAATCTGCCTGTCAAATAAATAATTAAAAAAAGAAAAGTATTCAAGTATAATCTCTGATTTACATAAAACCAGTTAATCTATTATTACAAGACAGCAATCTTTAGGAATTTTAGCAATTTTAAGAAAAAAATATTGCTGATTCTTCCAAGTGAAAAGAGCATAAGAAAAATGCCAAAAGTCCCTGTTTGAATTACTGCTTTGTGACACTGTGAATAGAATACAATCAAGGCAACAATGCAAATTTCTAATATGGACTGGATGTTAAATGATTGGAGAGTGTAATCGTTAACTTCTTTACAACCAATAATAAAACTATAACTATGTGGGACAGTATCTTCATATGCAGAAGATGCTTTCTGATGTCTGCAGGAATAAATAATAATGCTTACCTACCACATACTAACAAGAGGTTGAACAAAATATTGCATATATGCATATAAACATACTTATATATGCCCACTTATGTTGGACAGATGAAAATGTGTCAACAAGTTTGACTATAGGTGGAAAAAAGGAAAGAACTGCATTATTACATTAACTTTTCCCAATGTTTTGAAAGTTGTTATAATAAAAATTGGAATAAAGATAATATTGAAAGCCATATTGATTTTGTGATATTTATATTTGAAAATCAGGATGCTGCATCATTATATACCAAATTCATGGTATTTACTTGGTGACTCCAAGTTGCTGGAAGCTATGTTAGAACAGAAAACAAGGTATAGGATAGTTGTTCTTACACAGTAGATTTAATGGCAGAATGCAGGGAGGAGGTGCAGACTGAAATGGGCTTTAGAACAAGATGGGCTCTAGTTTTGCCAAAAAATCTCTGGTTATTGTTTCTGCCAGTTACTAGTATCATTATGAATAGGTAATTTCTTTTCTCTTCTACATATTATCATAGGCTCCAGTTAATATTTTCTGGATTCATGGTTCTGTTCAAGACACCTGAAAGCAGATACCAAAAGGAAAGATTCAGGTATCTGAACACCACACAAACCCAAGCCACACAACCTTGCTTATTTCACTTTGTCTTTATTCATCACTCCATGTTTCCATGGCTTTTCATGTTCACAGTTCCTTCCACATCACCTTTACCAATTCCTTTATCAGGTGATCATCCATTGGACAATTAATTGACCTGGGAACATTTCTCTTCCACCTGCGATTTCATTAATAATTGATGCTTTTCTTGATCAGATAATTACATATATTTCAGCACTAAGGTCTCCTCAGTTTTTCTGCTTTTTGTGCAGATATGAATTTAGTTTATTTGAAAAGTAAAGTAGGTTATGCTCAACACATTGAAAATCATCTGTTCAGCTTTCTGGAGTAAATTCTTTTTTGACAGGCAGAGTTAGACAGTGAAAGAGAGAGACAGAGAGAAAGGTCTTCCTTCCGTTGGTTCACCCCTCAAATGGCCGCTACAGCCGACACACTGCACTGATCCGAAGCCAGGAGCCAGGTGCTTCCTCCTGGTATCCTATGAGGGTGCAAGGCCCAAGCACTTGGGCCATCCTCCACTGCCTTCCCGGGGCACAGTAGAGAGCTGGACAGGAAGAGGAGCAACCGGGACAGAATCCGTTGCCCTGACCAGGACTAGAACCTGGGCTGCCGGCGCTGCAGGTGGAGGATTAGCCAACTGAACCACGGCACCAGCTGGAGTAAATTTTTTCTAATATGTTTTGTTAAATAAACAACTTTACACATAAAAATACAACATAAATTATGGTACAATTCAAAATTCCTATGGCTTGAAAAAGTAATCTTTTCAACAACTTCAAAAATATGTTAGTATAAATTTACATTTCAATAGTGTTATGCACATTTCAATAAAAATATCTTTTTTTCATGATATAACTGCTTATTTAAATATTGTGGATGACTTCAAGTTTAATTCTTATGTACACATCCATTATTACCTGATTAATTTTTTTCTGCATTACTTGCTTACTTTGAAACCTTCACAGCGGGCCGGCGCCGCAGCTCACTAGGCTAATCCTCCACCTTGCAGCGCCGGCACACCGGGTTCTAGTCCCGGTTGGGGCACCGGATTCTGTCCCGGTTGCCCCTCTTCCAGGCCAGTTCTCTGCTGTGGCCAGGGAGTGCAATGGAGGATGGCCCAGGTGCTTGGGCCCTGCACCCCATGGGAGACCAGGATAGGTACCTGGCTCCTGGCTTCAGATCAGCGCGGTGCGCCAGCCATGGCGGCCATTGGAGGGTGAACCAGCGGCAAAGGAAGACCTTTCTCTCTGTCTCTCTCTCTCTCTCTCTCTCTCACTGTCCACTCTGCCAGTCCAAAAAAAAAAAAAAAAAAAAACTTCCTAGCAATAACTTATCTGAAAAAAAACACACTTTATTTCTAAGTTGTTAAATGAAATAAATTTTATAGTCTTATATGAAATAATATTTACAATTAAGCTAATCCCACAGTTCTCACTGAGAAATGATTATTTAACATTTTAATTAATATAAACAATATTACAATATTACATATTTATGGTTTGTGTGTGTTGATTATAGTCTTCATTTTTTTTTAATTTTAATGAATAAAGACAACAGATTTCATGTATTTCATAGATACAATTCTAAGAAGATAACCACACTAACATCCTTCCTACCTTCCTCCCTCAATTCCCCTCTCCTTTTTTTTTTTCTCTGTAATTTTCACAATAACATACTTTTACTTTATAATTGCAGGCTTAATGTAATACTAACCATATGTGAACATTGTTGAAACAAGTAGAAAGTATCTCTGTTCCACAGGGATACAGACAACAACAACATTCAAAACATATCAATTTCAATTTCATTTTTACTTTTTTTTTGTATTCTAGGTTAAATACCACATATCAGAGAAGACATATGATACTTGTTTTTTTTTTTAAAAAAAAGATTTATTTTGCTTATTTGAAAGTCAGAGTTACACAGAGGAGAGGCAGAGAGAGAGAGAGAGGGTCTTCCATCTGATGGTTCACTCCCCAGATGGCCGCAATGGCTGGAGCTGCACTGATCCAAAGCCAGGAGCCAGGAGCCTCCTCGAGGTCTCCCATGTGGGTGCAGGGGCCCAAGGACTTGGGCCATCTTCCACTGCTATTCCAGGCCACAGCAGAGAGTTGGACCAGAAGAAGAGCAGCCAGGACCAGAATCGGCGCCCCTATGGGATGCCGGCAATTCAGGCCAGGGCGTTAACCCACTGCACCACAGCGCTGGCCCCGATATTTGTCTTTTAAGGAATTACTTCTTTCACTAAGCATAATGCTCTCCAGTTGCATTCATTTTATGAGAAAAGACAGGACTTTATTCTTTTCATGACTAAGTAGTATTCTGTCATATATATATGTATATATGTGTGTGTGTGTGTGTGTGTGTGTGTATATATATAACATTTTCTTTTTCTAGTCAGCCTTTAAAAATGTAGAGACAATGGAGACCCATCCATACACTTCCATACAGAGGTTCGGCTAATAGAATCTTCGGTTACACAAAGTAAGTTTGACAGAGTGGAGGACAACTAGACACGTGGCAGTAGTATGAGAAGAGGATAATAACAAAAGGAGAAGAGGCTGAGAGTCCTCACCTGGTTGCAGACAGGCTTGTACTTGAGCCCTGGCTTGTTCAGAATCATCTCCAGCTGCCTGCGGTTGAAGTTGGATACCCCGATGGACTTGGCCAATCCTGCATCTTTGCATTTCTCCATGGCCTGAGAGGAAAGATTGTGAAGAAATATTTCCACAATTGGCTAAGCCAGTATAAATGCATAACACAGTTAAAAGGAACATTGTCAAGAAATTACAGTGAGGCTAGTGGGCACTGACTGACCAAAAGAGAAAAGCTACTAAAGAAAATCAGCAACAAGAAAAACAATTCCTGTGTCCTCCTTAGAAAACAAGAGACATTATTGTACATGGGAGGCAAAATATGCCTGACATCATTGCCCCCAGTTATCTCTGTTATGTCCCAGTATTACCTTCCTCTCGCTCCACTACAGTGCATCAACACTTGTTGGTGACATAAATCTCAAGACCCAAAGTTGCATAACTCATTCTCACAAATTGAAATGTGATCTGATGCTCCCACTTCTGACTTCCTGTTTACTCTCTCCTGGGAGTACTCACCTCCCAAGTGGCACAGATATCCACTGTGTCAAATATTGTCTTTCCATGTTCATCTGTTGGAATAATCTCCTCCCCAGGCTGGAATAGAAGCAGTTATTTTTCTTGGTTTTATCAAATTCAGATATTTACCCATAGCAAAACATTGAAGTATATTTATGGAGATAGCAATAAATTTTCATGAAATAATGGAACAACTTCCCATATACTTATGTTTGCAAAATATGCTGCATACGAATCTGCAAGGAATGTCATTAGACTACAAACTTCCTCTCTCTCTTATAGTCACTGCACATGTTAATAAATACTATTTTCCAGATCATAATAGGGTCCCATAGATTTGTGTTACTTTGTGTTTCTCTGTTCTTTCCTGTTCAAAGATGTCTGTCATTCACTGGGCAAGTCAACAGTTACCTGTCTTGACCTCCACAAATAGTGGATGTTCCTCATCTTCCCCCAAAACCTTTTGTTCCATGGGCAGGCACTTGATTCAGAGTAGGAAATAAAATTTTTAATAATATTTTTAATTCTAAAAGATGCAAAGAAACTATCAGATATTAATGAACATGAGAAAATAATTGCCCCATGACCATATAAGCTACCACAAAAAGGCTCAGACAAAACCAACAAAAATTAGGTTAATAGAGAGGAAAATGAATGCTCTAAATACAGGCAGTTTCTAAGGTTACTTCAAATGTGTATATCACTCATGGCTTAGCTTCCCCTTTTATATAATCCAATAAACTATATTGCTTTACTTGCTTTAGGCAGTTTCTATAACTTAGAAACTGTTTCTAAAATTTATATCAGAAGCCTGCTTTGTGCCACAGAAGATTAAAGTGTTCCAATGATGTCAGGATCCCATATTGCAGCACCAAAGTCCTGAGTCCTAATTGCTGCACTTCCTATCCAGCTCCCTGCTAATATGCCCAGGAAGGCAGCAGAAAATGGTCCAAATACTTAGACCTCTGCCACTCAATGAGAGTCTCTGATGGAATTCTTGGCTTCAGCCTATCCCTGTCCTGGCCTTCATGACCATTCGATGAGTGAACCAGAAGGACGATCTGTCTTTCTATTTCTGTCTCTCCCCTCTCCCTCTGCCTTTCAAATAAATAAAATAAATCTTTAAAAATAAATAAGTAAATTTATATCAGTGACATTTAATCATTCATGAAAATGATGGTCATGCTAACAGCTATAGTAAAATGCATTTGATGATGTTAGTTGCCTACCTTCAGAGCTGTTGGGAAATGAATAATGTAGAGATCAACATAGTCCAACTGAAGTTTTTTCAGTGACTCTTCCAAGCCTGGTCGGACCAGCTCTGGTCGATGAAAAGTGCACCAAAGCTGCAATGTTAAGCATTTAATTTGTCATAAATTAATATGTTAGCCAAAAGTCTTGGTTTTCTTCACCTAATACTGAGATATTTTCCCTTGGTTAGAAGCTGATGAACACTGAAGGAAAATTCTCCCTTCCAGTTTGGATTTCCTGTGACTTGACCCAACCACATGACCTCTCTCACTTGTTTAGCTATTACTCATTAATCTGTCAGTGCATGGAAGGTAATTACATCAGAGACACAAATTTTATCAAGTAATAATAATGATCAACATTTGTGTTATGTTTGACAGTTTACAAAGTAATTTAATGGTCTGATCCTTCTAACCATTAAATGAAATGCTAAAGAATAAATACCTATTTTTTTTTTGACAGGCAGAGTGGATAGTGAGAGAGAGAGAGACAGAGAGAAAGGTCTTCCTTTTGCCGTTGGTTCACCCTCCAATGGCCGCCACGGCTGGCGCGCTGCTGCCGGCACACCGCGCTGATCTGATGGCAGGAGCCAGTTGCCTCTCCTGGTCTCCCATGGGGTGCAGGGCCCAAGCACTTGGGCCATCCTCCACTGCCTTCCTGGGCCACAGCAGAGAGCTGGCCTGGAAGAGGGGCAACCGGGAAAGAATCCGGCGCCCCGACTGGGACTAAAACCCGGTGTGCTGGCGCCGCTAGGTGGAGGATTAGCCTATTGAGCCACGGCGCCTGCCAGAATAAATATCTATTTTATTTGCATAATTATCAGAAAAATATTTTGAACATTGGAATATTGCTGTGGTGTAATGGATTAAGCCACCACTTGCAATGCCAGCATCCCATATTGAAGTGCTGTATTGAGGCCCGGCTGCTCCACTTAGAATCTTCTTTCTTGCTAATGTACCTCGGAAGGCCACAGAAATGGCCCAAATAATTGGCCCCTGCCACCCACATACGAGATTAGATTGTAGTTCCTAACTCCTCACTTCATCTTGGCCCAGACCAAGCAGGTACAGCCATGAGAGCATGAAGCAGCAGATGGATGAGTTTCTTTATCTTTCCCTCTGTCTCTCTATAGCTCTGCCTTTCAAATAAATAAATAACTCTTTGTAAAAAGTGTCAACTCATATTTACAATAATAAGAAATTTTAAAATGTCACCCAAGATATCAGGAATATCATTTTTAGCTCATAGATCTCTCTGATTCCACAATCCATGCTGAATCACATTGCTTGGAGTTGGCATTCAATAAATCAAAGGAACTTTATTTTAAAAATATATAAATTTGAACATAGCAATAATAAGAAAGCCAGCACCTTTGTCTCTTTGTGATACAGGAAAATGCATGTTTATGGTTTTACTAATAGGAGCAATTACTCAATACCTATGAAGAATATCAAGTAATTATCATGCCTACACAACATTTAATTAACCAGCTCCCCTGCACATCTTCTACACTCTACCTTTGAAGTGTAGAATATGTCTTCTCTCTTCACAGTGCCTTCTGCAATCTTGCTTCGGATGGCCAGACCTACTTCCTCTTCATTGTTGTACAAATAAGCAGAATCAATATGGCGGAACCCAGCATCAATAGCTATTTTAGTGGATTCCAAAGCTTTACTCTTAGGGACCTGAAGAAGGAGTTGAAATTATTATTTGTAGATGCATGTGATTGAAAGTAACTAAGATATAATTAGTGACCTTTTAAGAATCCATTTTTCCTCATCTCTTGGGATAATTCTGCATTTGCACTCTAAGGGGATGAGTCCTTCCCAGATCCCCTGATTTCCCTGAATTAACAGCAAGAGTTAGGCATCTCAGGCACCTCTTCACATTAGGCCACCCCATTGATTAATGGCATCAAAGTCTTCAGGAAAAAAGCCAGGTTTATTGCTTTGCTAGAAAGATAATGCAAAAGATAATCATGGTTGTTAATTAATCAGTGAACTTGCAAAGGAAAGTTACACAGGGTAAAAGTGAATGGGATGAAATATGGAAGAAAAACACTACAAGCTTTTATGAATCCTCTGCCAGTGAGATAAACAAAACATTTTTAAATTGCCTGAGCTGAATTTAAGAACATAATGGGAAACTTATCAGCAAGGAATGCTGAATGTGTAAAGTCTCCACTCCTAAGACTTTTTAATTACATAGACCCCCCTCTGCTGGCCCACACCATATTTCAGATTCTCAAATAAAAGCAGGGATACACACTCCACTTGTCAGCACAAGAAATTTAGCTACAGACACCATCCTCATATGATAGGAAATGGAGAACAAAGAATAGGAGTTTCCTGAAGTTAACCAGGAATATGTTTGAAAATACACAGCTCAATGGACAGTAGGGCACTATGTTCATTGTTTTCTACAGGACCATTGTGTCCACAAAAAATTTAAAAAATAAAGAAAAGAAGACTAAGTGCTGGCAAGGTTTATACTGTACTATAGAAATTTTACATGAAAAATTAATTGTGTCATGTAAGGGCTTATCATAGAATTGTCATTCCTAAAACAAAGGCATTTCCTCTATGCAAGATATACTTAGAATTCCATTTAAAATTACTGGTTTTCTCAAATTGGATAATGATTTGAAAGTGCATTTGTGAAACATCAAAGATGTAAGTCTAAGAAAAATTTTTCCACTTATTTTTAAAAAACTGAGAAGCTGAACTTTTCAATGAAATTACATGTAGGTAGTGATTCCATTTGCCCTTTTTTAATACCAATCCTCTGCATTCTTAGATGTGAGGGCACTCAGAGATTCACCAAGGCTGAAATATCACTAGTGTCCCTGATCCTTCCCCCACCTTCATGCCACTTTGCTCTGCAAACAAAATGAAATCGTTCACATGTCATCAAAATACTCATCAGTGATTTCCTTAAGTCTACCACAAGAATCAGGTGGAGCATCAGATTTGAAGTAAACAGTCTCATGTCATACAATCAAGTAGAGGATAATATCAGTGTGCAAAATTTCCTCTACTATGCTCGCTTTCATTCTGTACAACTTCCTTTAACACTTACTGTCAATGATCAATAATATAGCCCTGTTCCTATTATTTTCCAGTTTTCCTCTAACACGATGTTGTATTTGCCTTCAGGCAAGCATCCTAGAGGTTAGAGTAGTATATGGAAAAACTTACTGAGCCCATGTCCAGTAATTACTGTGTGGGTCTCAACGTTACCCCCGTCTCATAATAGCTTATTCCCTCCTCAAATGCTCTGCATTTCCTCTCTACTAACTTTTGAAACAACAACAACAACAAATTCTCTGGATTAGCCCTTATTGGAAGGAGGAAATATTTCTTGGATTATAGTGTAAAGTGGAGAAACCAGTTCAACTGCAAGCAAGCTGACAGGCACTCTTCTTGAGTGCTGACACTGATCTCTTCCACTCAAGTGCGAAACAACTGAAACAGGATGCAAATCAGTATTCCAAATCACCAGCAGAGGATCACAGGATCTGATTGTCATGAGGAACAAAATGAGACTAAATTCAGTCTTCTCTGAGGAACAGCTCCAGCCCAGTGAATCGGAAAAACAAAAAGTGAAACCTTGAGAATCACAGCCTGGGTCTCCTTTCACCCTTCCTAAGTCTATTTTCTTTTGCCCCCTCAATGACAAAGCAACACAAGTTACCTCTTCAGGTGCATAGGTGCCAAATCCCAGTACAGGGATGAAGTGACCATCACTTAACGCCACACGCTGATATTTGGGATCCATTGCCTTTCACTCCTCTGGCCAAGCACACTCTGTTTCTTCTGGCTTCACAGGGTACACAAATAACAGGAAGTCTACACTCAAATTCCTGTCTAATTTTAGCAACGTAGGGGAGGAGTAAATTTAAAGCAGTATTCCACATTTAAGAAGAGATCAGAATCCTGTTCATTTACTTTATATGAAACAGAATTTTTAGGTTAATCACTTACAAAATCAGATGTATTTAATTTTCTCTTTATAAACTCCCACCTGCTATTTTTTAAGTATTAGAAGCTACTGGTTGAATAGTTATTGATGATGTGTTAAGTTACAACCCTTTAAATATCTAGTATCTGTTTTTCTTATTTTTTATGTTTTCAAGTTGAAGTCTGTCCTTGATCACACTTTGCTTGAGACAACTAATTATCTTACACTACATACACAAACACACACACAGAATCCAAGCAACAAGTATGGAGCATTTTCTCAAATATTGACCCTCAATAAAACTTCAGGAGTTTAACTGAGGGAAAATTAGCATTTCAACTTCCCCTTTGACAAAATCTTTCCTGTAACTTCATTCTTTAGTGTTGCAATAGGAATGTGCAACCCTGATGAGCTAAAATCCTGGGAACACTCCTGAAACACATGCCTTAAAAACTGCAGAGTGGCTGCTGCTGAGTGGAGGGCGAAAGGTTAATGATGTCTAACGGCATTGTGTAAAAGGAAACCAGAGGCCTAGATCCACAGTATCTTTTCACATGTTATGTAACTTTTAGAAAAATATCATTAAGCCCAAAATGAAAGTGTATATTTTATGTTTTATGGCCTTGTTCAATAATAATGATTTAAAAAAGAATATGTCAAAGTGTGTGATTTGTAATAATTGTCCAAACTGAAATTTGTCGATAAAATGGGCCTTATGAAGTAATTTTAAAGGGAATCTACAAATTTTGTATAAATTCATAATTTTTGATTTGTATATAAGAGGATTTGTGTCCTAAGTGAAGAGTAGAGCATATGTTATAATCAGTAATAGTATGTTGTCAAACAGCATGCCTTATAAAGAAGGTGATATGTCACATTTTAAGGGCATTATTTCTGGAAACTAGGTCTAGGCATAGTTATTAAGTGCTTTATCTATGCCTTTCAAATCTCCAATGTTTGTCACTTTTCTTATCTGAAAAAGAATATTTCTGATTTAAAACTAGAGCTCTGCCACTGGCAATTTGAATAGAACTGAATATCCTGACAGGTCCTCAGGACTCCAACTATGCCAGAAACTGCCCATGCCCTACACCACAGGGTCACTTGGCATCCCTCAGTACTCTTTGCTGCTTTCCAATCATAACTAAACTGTTAATCCTAACCAGTGAAATACAGCTTTGAATTCTGATATATCCTGAATTAGCATTGACTTTCACTATCTTGCTCATCTTCCTTAAACTCAAAATACTTGGTTATTCTTTGGATTTAAACCTTGTATTAATCCTGGTCTCCAAGCCCATCTACTTGTACATAATACAGTATGGCTATGTCTCTGCTTGAATGGCTTTTTTTTTTATTTAATGAGCATAAATTTCCAAAGTACAGCTTATGGATTACAATAGCTTCCTTCCCCCCCATAACTTCCCTCCCACCCACAACACTCCCCTCTCCCGCTCCCTCTCCCCTTCCCCTTCACATCACGATTAATTTTCAATTATCTTTATATACAGAAGATCAATTTAGCGTATGTTAAGTAAAGATTTCCACATTTTGCTCCCACACAGAAACACAAAGTGTAAAATACTATTTGAGTACTAGTTATAGCATTAATTAAACACCTAAGAGTAATTGTGTATTAATTACAGAGTTCAACCAATAGTTTTAAGTAGAATATAAAATGCATCTTTTGTATTGTTGTGGCTTCCCCCCCGACCTCCCTCCCTCCCGTGGCCCTCCCCTCACCCACTCCCTCTCCCATTCCGCCCTTTATCACGTTTCATTTTCAATTACCTACATATACTGAAGATCAACTTAGTATATACTAAGCAGGGATTTCAACTGGTTGCACTCACACAACTGAACCAGGTATAGGGTATTGTTCGACTAGTAGTGTTGTTTTTGAGTTTCATAGTTAAACATATTAAGGACAGAGATCCTGCGTGGGGAGCATGAACCCAGTGACTCCCGTTGTTGATTTAACAATTGGCACTCTTATTTATGATGTCAGCAATCACCCGAGACTCTTGCTATGAGCTGTCTAGGCTATGGAAGCCCCTTGAGTTCACCAACTCTGAATTTGTTTAGTCAAGGCCATATCACAGTGGAGGTTCCTTCCTCCCTTCAGAGAAAGGCGCCTCTCTCCTTGATGGCCTGATCCTTCTGCTGGGGTGTTGTTCACCAGGATCCTTCATTTAGATTGTTTTTTGCCACCATGTCATGGCTTTCCATGCCTGCGAGACTCTCATGGACCTTTTAGTCAGATCCGAATGTCCCAAGGGTTGATTCTGAGGCAGGAGTGCTGTTTTGGGTATTTGCCATTCTATGAGTCTGCTGTGTGTTCTGCTTCCCATGTTCTCTCACTTTTGATTCTATCTTTCATTATTTGCTTACACTGGTCTTATTTGTGTAATCTCTTCGACACTTACCCTATCTTTTTGATCAGTTGTGTATTTATATTTATCACTTTACCAAGTGTGCTGGCATTGGTACCTGCCTACTTGGTAAGGTTGAGTTGAAATCCCCTGGCACATTTCTAGTTCCACCATTGGAGGTAGGTCTGAGTGAGTATGTGCCGTCCTATATATCTCCTCCCTCTCTTATTGAATGGCTTTTACATAGATGAGAACACCTTTGTTGCACTCCCACTGTGCTGCAAAATTCGGTATATTATTTCTGCAACCTTCAATAATGAATTTCTGCTTGTCTTCCATTATTCATTTGACTCAAATATTCTATAGGCACAATAAAAGAAATATACAAAAAAAAGACAATTTGAAGTGATTCTCTAAAAAACAATATGATTCTTGACTCTGTGAAATCAGTCAAGGTGTTTGGGTCACTTTCTTCATTTGCAACTTCTGGTATCTCCTCCCTCCTCCCTGTGCTACATGTTTACAAAGAAATAAAGACTTGCAGCTGGATGAGTCTTCCATTTTCACAGTTGTAATGTTATTTGAAGGTCAATTATAACCGCAGAGTAGCTAAGCATCAGATTACAACAGGAAATAAATGTCACTGCAATAGGTAAAGATATTTATTACATAAAGAGTTTTATAATAAAAATTCTCAGATTCTCAAAAGATGAAGTCTAAGAGTTTTCTGCATAGAAAACACTGGTATTAATCAAGTACTGATTTACTAGGACCAATTTTACAGTATCATCTCTATATTGTGTTTCTGAATTCCTTTCTACAAATTCAGGTCAGTAGGATGTCAGCATGGCTTTTGATTTTCCTGAAATCAATTGCACTGGGCTTAATTCAACTTTTATCATTCTTTGAAAGCATAAGTAGAAGAACCTATGATCCCAAAGATTAGAATCAAGCCCTTCAGTGTTCCATCTGGTCACCAGTTTTGGATTCCATTGAAACATCCATTGTTAGCACAGCTTGGTCTATTCAGGTCCACCTGATATTCATGCCCATGATTGCCTACACAGCTCTGGGAATTCAGAACAAGCTAGAAGACAGGGGTCACCAGATGTGAGATATTATCTTCTAAATTGGACTATGCAAGAGCATAATAATGAAAAAGACTTATCACAGTCACCTGAAACTATGATATTGGTAATTTACACATTGTGAGAATAGTTTCTACCACCAGAAGATTTCTCATTTTCCTAACTAGGCAGACTTTCTCTAAGACAGTGGCTGGATGTCAGAACACAAATTTATTTTATTTTATTTTTACTTAGGAATCTTTTATGTAAGGTATATACACTTCATGCATTTCATATATACAAATTTAGGAACATAGTGATTCTTCCCACCTTTCACTCCCTCCTGCCCACACTCTTATGCTTCTTCCTCCTATCTCTCCTATTTCCAGTCTTATTTTTATAAAGATGTATTTTCAATTAACTGTACACTCACAAATTTAACTCTACACTAAGTAAAGTGCTCAAAAAGAGTATGGGAAAAAAACTGTTTCTCAACAGTTGAAACAGTGCTGTTCAAAATCATCAAAGTGTCAATTTCACTTCTATAGATTACATTTTAGGTATTGTATTAGTTACCACAGATCAGGGAGAATATATGGTATTTTTCTTTTTGGTACTGGCTTATTTCACTAAGTATAATGTTTCCCAGTTGAATCCATTTTGATGTGAATGACAGGATTTCTTTTTCTTTTTCTTTTTCTTTTTTTTTTTTTTACTGTTAGGTAGTATTCCAAGGTATATACATATTCCATAATTGCCTTATCCAGTCTTCAGTTGGCAGACATCTGGGTTGATTCCATATTTTAGCTATTGTAAATTAAGCTGCAATAAATATAGGGGTATGGATAACCCTTTCATATGCTGATTTCACTTCCTTTGGTAGATTCATAAATATATTTTAAAGATTATTTATTTGAAAGGGAGAAAGAACAAGAAGGGATCTTCCCTCCTCGGGTTCACTCCTAAAATGATCATAACAGCTAGGTTTGAGCAAAGCTGAAGCCATGACACAGGAACTCCATCAATGTCTCCCACGTGAGCAGCAGAAACTAATACTTGGGCCATTATTTATTGCTGCCTAGATACATTATTGGGAATTTGGAGTGGAAGCAGGTAGTCTGGACTTGAACTGACACTGCAAAATATGATCCTGGCTTCCAAACTGGCAGCTTAACCTGCATGCCACAATACCCGACCCTGAATAAAATAAGAATTGGCTATCATAACTCAAACTGATCAAGGAAAGTTGATAATGTGCCAAGTTAATGTTAAGAGTTAGTGTAGCCCATCTAATATGATCACCAGCTTTTACTTATTTATTTATTTATTCAAAAGGCAGGAAGAGAAGAACAGAAAGAAAGGCTGAGTTGCCATCTACTAGTTCATTCTCCAAATGTCCCCAGTAGCTGCAGATAGAATTCAGCTGGAGCAAAGGGGCAGGAACTCAATGAAGATCACTCACATGAGAGGGACCCAAGTATTTGATCCATAAGTAGTTGCCTTCCAGGATCTGCATCTGCAACAACTTGGAATCAGAAGCAGAGCCAGATTTTGAATATAGGCACTGCATTTGGGATGTGAGTGTACTGAGCAGAGACTTAAGTGATGCACCATGCTTTTTAGAGAACACACTGAATCAATAGCACAAGCCAATAACTTGTTTTCTGACTTACATGATATATTTAATATTTTTTAAGTTCTCAATTTGATGCGATCCCAATTGCTAATTTTGGCTTTGATTGCCTATGCTTCCAGGGTCCTTTCCAAGAAGTCTTTGACGGTACCTGTATCTTGTAGGGTTTCACCAATGTTCTCTAATAATTTGATGGTGTCAGGCCATAGATTTAGGTCTTTAATCCATGTTGAGTGAATTTTTGTGTGTGGGGAGCAACTGGGAGCAACTCGGACTAGACTAAGTTACTGGAATTAAGACTTATTCTATGCATCTGCTTTCCCACAATATGGCGCTGAGAAGGGAAACAGCTTCTACACAGCTGACTCCAGTTCAACCAATAAACTGTGGGACCTGCTCCTGATTGGAGGAGAGCAGCGTACTCGGCGTGTGGGTAGCAGAGTTGGGATTGGTGGAAGAGGACTATAAAGGAGGAGAGAGACAACATGCACCAGGAACATCTATCTGAAGGAACACCTGTGCAGCCCCCGAGAGAGCCAGCCGGCGGTGTGCTGCTCCCCTGCGGAAGTGGGGAAAGTGGCCAGGGGGAACCGCCCTTCCACGGAGGTGGAAGGGTCAGTAGCCAACCCGGGAAGAACCAGCAGCAAACCCGGGGAGGGCCGAGCAGACAAAAGAACAGCGCAGGGTCCTGTGTGGTTCCTCCACGAAGAGGGGGAGCGACATTGTGTAAGGTGAAAAGTAGGGGTCTTCCTTCATGCTTATGCATGTGGAAATCCAGTTTTCCCAGCACCATTTGTTGAATAGACTGACCTTACTCCAGGAATTGGTTTTAGATCCTTGATCAAATATAAGTTGGTTGTAGATGTTTGGATTAATTTCTGGTGTTTCTATTCTGTTCCATTGGTCTTGCCATCTGTTTCTGTACCAGTATCACACTGTTTTGATTATAACTGCCCTGTAGTATGTCCTGAAATCTGGTATTGTGATGCCTCCAGCTTTGTTTTTGTTGTACAAGATTGCTTGAGCTATTCCAAGGTTTCCTGTTCTCCATATGAATTTCAGCATCATATTTTGCAGATCTGAGAAGAATGACTTTGGTATTTTGATTGGTATCGCATTGAATCTATAAATTGCTTTTGGGAGAATGGGCATTTTGATGATATTGATTCTTCCAATCCATGAACATGGAAGATTTTCCATTCTTTGGTATTCTCTTCTATTTCTTTCTTTAAGATTTTGCAATTTTCATCGTAGAGATCTTTTACATCCTTGGTTAAGTTATTCCAAGATATTTGATTGTTTTTGTGGCTATTGTGAATGGGATTGATCATAGAAGTTCTTTCTCAGCCGTGGCATTGACTGTGTATACAAAGGCTGTTGATTTCTGTGCATTGATTTTATATCCTGCTACTTTTCCAAACTCCTCTATGAGTTCCAATAGTCTCTTTTTTTATTTATTTTATTTTTTTTTTTGACAGGCAGAGTGGACAGTGAGAGAGAGAGACAGAGAGAAAGGTCTTCCTTTGCCGTTGGTTCACCCTCCAATCGCCACCGCGGCCAGCGCGCTGCGGCCGGCACACCGCGCTGATCCGATGGCAGGAGCCAGGAGCCAGGTGCTTTTCCTGGTCTCCCATGGGGTGCAGGGCCCAAGCACTTGGGCCATCCTCCACTGCACTCCCTGGCCACAGCAGAGGGCTGGCCTGGAAGAGGGGCAACCAGGACAGAATCCAGCGCCCCGACCGGGACTAGAACCCGGTGTGCCGGCGCCGCTAGGCAGAGGATGAGCCTAGTGAGCCGCGGCGCCAGCCGAGTTCCAATAGTCTCTTAGTAGAGTTCTTTGGATCCCTTAAATAAAGAATCATATCATCTGCCAAGAGGGATAGTTTGTCTTCTTCCTTCCAAATTTGTATCCCTTTAATTTATTTCTCTTGCCTAATAGCTCTGGATAAAACTTCCAGAACTATATTGAATAGCAGTGGTGAGAGTGGGCATCCCTGTCTGGTACCAGATCTCAGTGGAAATGCTTCCAACTTTTCCCCATTCAATAGGAATAGTGGGTTTTTCATAAATTGCTTTGATTGTATTGATGAATGTTCCTTCTATAACCCAGTTTTCTTAGAGTTTTCATCATGAAAGGGTGTTGTATTTTATCGAGTGTTTTCTCTGCATCTATTGAGATAATCATATGGTTTTTCTTCAGGAGTTTGTTAATGTGGTGTATCACATTATTGATTTGTGCACACTGAACCATCCCTGCATACCAGGGATAAATCCCACTTGGTCTGGATGGATGATCTTTCTGATGTGTTGTTGCATCCTATTGTCCAGAATTTTATCAAGGATTTTTGTGTCTATGTTCATCAGGGATATTGGTCTGTAATTTTCTTTCAATGCTGCATCTTTTTCAGGCTTAGGGATTAAGGTGATGCTGGCTTCATAGAAAGAATTGGGGAGGATTCCCTCTTTTTCGATTGTTCTGAACAGTTTGAGAAGAATTGGAGTTAGTTCTTTAAATGTCTGGTAGAATTCAGCAGTGAATCCATCTGGCCCTGGGCTTTTCCTTGTTGGGAGGGACTTTATTACTGTTTGAATTTCTGTCTCAGTTATGTGTCTGCTTAGGTTTTCTATGTCTTCATGGTTCAATTTAGGTAGGTTGCATGTGTCTAGGAATCTTCCATTTCTGAAAGATTTCCCTATTTGCTGGCATACAACTCTTTGTAGTATTTTCTGATGATTCTTTTTATTTCTGTGGTGTCTGTTGTTACATTCACTTCTTCTTCTCTGATTTTATTGATTTGGGTCTTTTCTCTTCTTTTTTTGGTTAGTTGGGCCTTGGGGTGTCAGTTTTGTTTATTTTTTCAAAAAACCAGCTCCTCGCTTGGCTGATTTTTTGTAATGTTTTTTTGGATTCAATTCTGTTGATTTCTTCTCTGATTTTAATTATTTACCTTCTCCTGCTAGTTTTGGGTCTGGTTTGCTGCAGTTTTTTCTAGATCCTTAAGATGCATTGAAAGCTCATTTATTTGGTGCCTTTCCAATTTCTTAATGTAGGCACCTATTGCTATAAACTTTTCTCTTAACACTGCTTTTGCTGTATTTTTTGACAGGCAGAGTTAGACAATGAGTCATAGTAGAGGGATTGCTGGATTATAAGGAAGTTCTATTTCTCATGTTTAAAGAAATCTTCATGCTGTTTTTCACTAAATTATGAACTGAACTATACCATGAATATGTATGTTATGGTTTTGGATACCCAGACTCACTCCAAATTTAAAACCCTGAAATCTTATCTCAATGACTGCTAAATTAATGCTAATCTAATATCAGTTACATTAAAGTGGAGGCTTAATTCAATCATGGGATCTTCAGGTGGATTCTTTGGGAAGAGATTGAATTGGATTAGATTGCTAGAATGTGGCTCCATAATTGAATAATGATTTATAGATAGAGACACGTGCAGATGGGGAAGACCATAGTTCTTGTCACTCTGCTTCCTGGTGTGCCATGTGATCCTCTCTCCACATGCGTTCTACCATCAGATGCTGACAAATAGGCCCACTTACTCAATATGAACCTGAAACTCTATGACAAAATAAACCTTCTTCCTTCAAAGTAACTTATCAGGTATTTTATTTAAAGTAATGAAGATCTGACTAACACAGTACGTATAAGGAAGAAAAAAACATATACAGGATTGAATAATATCCATGGAATCAAACATCTACTTGAAGTCTTGGGATAATGTATATACCACACATAAGAGGAGACTATACTTTATGGATAGCTCAAGTCCAAAGAAACTCAGAAGGAGGGTGGTATTTTTCACCTGGGGCCACCAGTTTCCAAACTTTAGAAAAAAGTATCTGTCTATTAGGTGAGAAAAAAACAACAAAATTGGCTCAGATGTTAGTCTTCAGTTAAATTCTCTAAAGTCTACAGCTCTGTTCTACTTTCCATCAACTACAGTTGTTCAGACAATTCTTGGATATGTCCTTCAAAAGACTTCAATTGGTATTGCCAGTAAATTTACTCATTTGCTAATGCCTCTGAAGTTCAAAAATGTGTGATCAAAACTATTTCACTGCTGAGGTCAGCATGACACTCCTTTTCACAGGCCATTCAATTAAGATTTTTCTTAGGAGGATGGAGGAATTATACATTGGAAAATTTTTAAATAATAATTTCTTCAGGAATACTGTATATGAGGCTGATGCTGTGGCACAGCAGGCTAAGCCACCAGCTGTTAACAAACCTGGGAAAGCAGCAGAAGATGGCGTGAATGCTTGGACACTCACTATCTGCAACAGAATCAAGATGGTGTTCCAGGTTCTTGGCTTTGACCTGGCCCAGCCCTGGCCACTGAAACCATTTGGGGAGTGAGTCAGCGGATGGATGGTCTCTCTCTCTCTCTCTCTCTCTCTCTCTCTCTGTAATACTGCCTTTAAAATAAATAAATAAGAAGCAGGGGTTGTAGTGCAGAAGATTAAGCTGCCACCTGAGATGCCAGAATCCCATATGACCACCAATTTGAATCCTGACTGCTCTGTTTCCAATCTAGATTCCTACTAATGTAATGCACCTGGAAAAGCACTAGAATATGGTGCAAATACTTGGATCCTTGCCACCCCAGTGGGAGACTTGGATGGACTTCTTGGCTCCTGGTTTTAGCATGGCCCAGGCCCTATTGCTGTGGTCTTCTAGGGAGAGACCCAGAGAATAGATGATCTCTCTCACATTGTCTCTCCCTCTCTCTCTCTGTAACTCTGCCTTTCAAATAAATAAACATTAAAAAATGAAAGCAAAAAACAAGTCTCTTAAAATAATAGATCATACTTTTGTTTCTCATTTCAATGGGTTTGCTTGATTTCTGTTTCATCCTTTCTCATGGGAAAAAGCATGGCCTTTATGAAATTCAAGAATCTTGGTCAAGAATACTTGAAAATTTCTCTGCCTTTTTTTTTATAAAATATTGAAATCTCAATTCAGAGGGTGAAAATGTCTTTAAAAACAAAGGAGAGTATAGATACCAAATCCCTTTGTTGGAGAGACCTTACAACAAGTTAAAGCTTTATTCTTCTTTAATGCTTTCAGGTTACAGAATCCAAGAAAGTACATGTGTTATAAATGAGAGTAACCATATGTGTGTGTGTGTGTGTGTGTGTGTGTATACATATATGTGTATATATATATATGTTATATATATGTGCATGTTAAAGCCAGTTAGGATTTTAATTGATAAGAAATTAATATGGTAATGTGTAACAGATTAGTACAGTGTGAAATTGTAAGTACTCAAAAATGTAGATATATTGTTGTCATTGCTAATATTTTAATAGTGTAGAGTAAAATAAAGATCAAAGTATAAACATATTAAAAGGGACAGAAGGAGTGATAATTAATAATTCTTATCTGGTAAGTATTGTAATAAATTATCATTTTTATCTGTTTATTTCTTATGCTTTTATGAAAGTATAAAGATCTCTCAATGGGATGCTGTCTTGCAAATGTCATTCCTTCTATTTGTGAAATTAGTACAGTGTTGTATATGCTGCACAGTGAACACAGAATTAATGAATTAGTGAAAGTGATGTGAACTTGCTACCAAAAATTTTTACACCTTTAAGCTTTTATTGTTGACAAAAAGCTACATGGGTTTATGTTCTAAACTTGGAAGGATCAGTTTCCATTTTCTTAGAGAATTTGAACTAAAAGAGGATGGAATATTTCTTACCTAAGCTGATAGATGTAACTAAGGGAGAGGGAGATGTTTCATTGTTGAAATTTTGTGTTTTGTCTAAGTTCTAGGCAAGTGAATACCATTTGCATAATTCAGCAATTATAATTAATAAAAAATTATTATAAAAGTGTATTCATGAAAAAAGGCAGATTCTATAACCAGTAAGTAAATTAACTTTCACCTAATTGCAGCTTCATAGAAATCACCTCTTTAGCACCCTAGACATGAAGTCATTGAGCTCAGATGGTGCACCTTTTGAATTTTAGTGTTCCTAGGTAAACAATGCATGCATTTTCTGATGAATTTTAACATGGAGGCCTTTGTCATGACATCTACTGAAAGTCCCTATGTGAGGTTCATGATGCAGGAGGTATCCCAGATGCCAGTGATTGGACACCTCTCTTGTAATCCATGCTATTTAGCAATTCACACTCAGTTACAACCGTGTCCACAGGGCAGGAAACAGACACAAAATTTCTGTCACTTTCTGCAAAACAAGAGATTGTTGTGTTTTCTAAAGATCCTTACCTAGCACTGACTGTATTTCGTGTTTGGGTTGTTTCCTTCTGACTCATTAGGACAAAAACTGATTTGCCTAGACATTTAGAGCCATTTTGTTGACATTTCAGGGTTGTCAGCCTTTAGGGAAGTATCAGCACATATTTACTAAGCATTGTTTCTCTTCAGATATTGGAGAACAAGAAAATTCACAGCATATATTCTGGAATATGAAGAATATTTGTAAAATGACTAGGAGTCCAGGTGTTCCCCACCAGCAGCTCAAAGATGAGGAATGCAGAAAAATTAGGGACTGAAGCAATCTCTTTGAAAATCAACTCCTTAGACTGACAAGCAAAATTTACCAGTAATTAAATAGAATCTTTATTGTGATAAAGTAGGATATTTCCCTGGAATAAAAGTATAGTTCAACATAAAGCACAGCAGACAGTGTGATATGCCACATTAACAGGAAGGAGACAAAAGTGACATGATCATCTCAACAGATGTGGAAAACGTATTTAACCAAACTCAACATTATTTTTCCATAAAAACTCAACAAATTAGAGAGAGTAGTAACCTCAAAATCTTAGTGGATCTGCTGAGCTTGATGTAATATCTCATTGTTTGGGTTAGTATTTCTCAAATGATTAGTGATATTGCATGTTTCTTCATATGCTATTAATTAGTATTTCTCAAATGATTAGTGATATTGCATGTTTCTTCATATGCTATTTAGTATTTCTCAAATGATTAGTGATGTTGAGTGTTTCTTCATATGCTATTAATTAGTATTTCTCAAATGATTAGTGATGTTGAGTGTTTCTTCATATGCTATTGATCATTTGAATGTCATCTTCAGCAAATGTGTATTTAGCTCTTTGTCTCCATTTCATTTGATCATTTGTGTGTTTTTGGTATTTTCTTGAGTTATAAAAATATTTTTATATTCTTGAAATTGACCTCTTTTCCTGTGATGTGCAAATATTTTCTACCATTATATTGGTTGTCTTTTCATTTTATTGATTCCATATTGAATGTATAGAAGATTTTAAGTTTGATATTCTCCACTTGAGCAATTTTGCTTTACTTCACTTTGCTGTAGGTATTAGCCTTTAGTGTTAGTAACAGGTTTATGAAGTGTCTATACTATTAAGACCTCATCTTAATGAAGAAATCAATTTAATTTGTTCTATTTTAAAATACACATTTTCAATAGTTTTTAATTTATAAAATACAAATTATGAAGTACAACAAAGATCTTCCATATACTCCACTTTATATTCACCTATAATTAGCATCTCATATTAAGCCTTATATATTTATTTAAATTACTGAATCACACCCAGCTTCCCCTATTTTTCATCCAAATTCGATCCTCTCAAACCCTAAAGACCCTACTAGTCAACATTCCACGTTCAGAAAAGGATACTTATATAATTCTCACACATGAAGAACAACAAATGCTATTTGTCTTTCTGAATCTGCCTGATTTCACTTAAGGTTATGTCCTCCAGTTCCATCCATTTTGCTACAAATGGCAGGATTTTATTCTTGGTTATGGCTGACTAGTGTTTCCTTGGCTGTATGGGTATGGGTGTGTGTGTGTGTGTGTGCGTATCTCACATTTTCTCTATCTGTTCATGATGAAGATATTTGTTGATTCTATATATTTAGAACAGTGCTGCAATTAATATGATGAATTATGTATCTCTTTCTGACAATGAAAATATTGAACATTATTTAGTACTTGCTACTTATAATGCATTAACTACTTGTCTTTTTGCAAGGAATTTACCATCTCTCAGTGCAAACTTGCCACTTTTTTGTTCCAACATTTGCCCTGGTCATGCTATATTTTGAGTTCTGGGTACTGCACTCTGAATGAAATGTGGGAAAAAATGCTATTTTGGATAAGACCCAAGTCACAGCAATTAGGAAAACTGTACAATAGTATTAAGTGTAGGGGATTATTGTTGCTTTTATTAGTTACTGAAGATTTTGAGTATTTAAATTGACTGAGAGTCCTGATTAGTGAACAGTAATTAATCAAACTGTTGGCTAATATCATTGATGCCATTTTCTGAGAGAGACAAATATTAAATATATTTCCATTTTTATTTACTCTTTCACAGACCCAAGTCATGGTTAAATTTCCATGATTTAGAAGGAATGGCGGTTGCTACTTTAGTTATTTGTGCAAAGGAAAATCAAAGTTTCCATTGCCCTAGTTTTTAGTGGTATTCAAGGTTTCTATGGAAAAGAAATTCTAAGTTACTTGAAATGGCATTTCGTCTTTTGTTGTTGTGCTAGAGATGTGATATGAAACCTAATGTTTGCTGTTTTGTCAGCTTCAAGCTGCCACTTTCAGATAGACTGAGGCTTATGATCTACTTAGACAGACCTGAGAGAATAGGGTTCATCACTGGGAGAGAAAACAAAGCCAATTTCTTTTAGATAGAAAACACATGGCCTGTCCTGAAGCATCACCCAGGATTTGTGACCAAATAAATTGCACTAACTTTCAGTACTCTTGAGCAATAATCTTTGGTCTGTTTTTGTTGTAAAGAGCAGAATTTTTTGTCTAGTAGTGAGCATCCTCACAGAGCAGGAAATACAAAAATTATTTTTTAGATTGCAGAGTCATTTCTTCCAGTAGAATTATATTGCCAAATACATGGGAATAGTGAATATCTCAGTGAAAACAGCCAATAATAACTAATGGGACCAATAAAAGGTATTTCATCAATATCTGTGAGAGAGTAGACTCCTCTGCAAATGCTCACAAAGGATTGAGGTTTATAGTGAACAAATAGATCAGTTACAGAAGATACCATTTCTTCCTTCTTATTCACATTTCTGAATGGAAATTGTGTGCACTGTATAGGATATATTTTTTTCAGCTATCAGATCAAGAAAAAATAGTTATCTTCCCCATGGAATGGTGAAATTGCTCTCATTAAATACAGTCTGGCTGAATTTTAAGCAGATAAATGCAATGCATTGTGGGGAGCAATTCGGACTATACTGTTACTGGAATTAAGATTTATTCTATGCATCTGCTCTCCCACAATATGGCGCTGGGAGAGAAGTAAACAGCTTCTACCCAGCTGCCTCTCACCAACTTGACAAGCTGCAGGAGCTGCTCCTGATTGGAGGAGAGCGGCGTGCTCGGCGTGTGGGCAGCCGAGTTGGGATTGGTGGAGAGGACTATATAGGAGGAGAGAGACGGCATGGTGGGGTGGGTTGGTTGGAGAGTGCGTTGGAGAGTTCGCGGGGAAGTTCGTTACTTCGTTCTTTCTCATTTCTCTCTACTCATTCTTGCTTTGGGAGTTTGCTGTTTACTTATTCTTACTTTACTATAGAAAGGACTTGTAAAAAAAGGGAACAACAAGCGCCCGGTCCGGTGCGGCTCCTCCGCGTGCGGAGGAGCAGCAAGTGGTGCCGTGACTCGGATAGGAAACCTAGGTCGGATAAGAAACCTAGGAGGGAAAGACCGGGAAGAAGTGGGAAATTACTGGAGAGAGAGACTAGCAAAGAGCCTAGGGGAAGGCCGGACGGAAAGAGTGCCGGTGAAAAGCTAGTCAGAACCTAGGAAAAAAGCCGCGGGGGAAGAAAATTAGAAGCTAGGAAGGAGGTATTAACTGGGAACGTCTGGGAGACTCAGTCTTCCATTACGCTCACTGCTCCAACATGTCACAGACGGTACAGACAATGGAGTTCTTTGGCTACTCTTTGCCCACTGGCTACCTCTTCCTCCTCCTGGGCACCATCCTCTGTTTCTCCCTAAAGATCATCTATGGGCTAAATATGGTTTCTCTCTCTCTCTCTTCCTACTCCCCACCTCGTCGCAGCTTTTCCTCTAAGCAAGGGAAACGAGGGGGGAGGAAAATTCATGCATTCGTAAGAGCAATCGTAGAGACGTCCCCCTGGTTTCCACAGCAGTGGAGGCAGGTGGGACGGAAAATGCGCGAGGCTGGGGAACCGATAGAAGTGCTGAAGCTGTGGCAACTCGTTGATCAGGTGCTTCAGAACCCCACGGAAGGGATCGAGTTGTTGCTTAATGAGGGGAGTGAAATGCAGGAAGAATTATGGCAGGGCAGCCAGGCGAGCAACTATTGTAACGAACAAGTGAGAAGAAAATCAAAGAAGGATTTAGAGAGCCAGGAAGCTTATGGGGGGGAGAAGGAAGCTGAGGAGGGAACCTCGCCCCCGAGAGAGATGCCTGGCCATACAAGGCTGGCAAATTCAACCATAAAGGATGAATCACCACCCCGGTATCGCCCATTGGTACTACCAAAGTTTCCTCCTGTAAAGAAAAGCCCCTTTTTTCCACATGAGATTGAAGAAGAGTGGGAGGAAGAAGGAGTGATGGAGGGAGTAGGTATGCAGGAGGAGCTAGAAAGGCCAAGAACCGAAAACAAGCAAAGGGGAGCTGTTTATAGAAAACCTGCTTGGGAGCAGTACCAGGAACCAGGCCAGGTGTTTCCTGTAATTCAGGATCCACAGGGAAACAGGGGATGGACGCCTCTTGACCATAAATTACTTAAAGAGTTGCAGCAATCAGTACAATTGTATGGGCCCCATGCAAGTTACACTCAGGCAATCCTTGATAACATCGGGCAGCAAGGCCTAATACCTGAGGATTGGAGAAACTTAGTAAAGGCGGTGTTAGGCGGGGGTGACTTCCTCTTGTGGTTAGCTGCCTATAAAGAATTTGCGCGAGAATATTCAAAGCAGAACTATCAAACAGGGAATCAAGCATGGGATGAGGAAATGTTAAATGGAGAAGGGCGATTTGCCAGTCCCGATGAGCAGGCCCGATTACCAACAGCTGTCCTCTTACAGGTGAGAGAGATAGCAAGAAGAGCCTGGAAGGTGATACCCAGAAAAGGAGAAGTAAGACACAGCCTAACTAAGATAGTACAGGGCCCTACTGAACCTTACGCTGATTTCGTGAACCGATTAATGGAAGCAGCAGGAAACATTTTCGAAACCGTGGAAGAAGCAATGCCCTTAGTCAAAAGATTGGCGTATGAACAGGCCAATAAAACATGTCGGGAAGCTCTTAGACCATGGCAGCATAAGGACATCCCTACCTTTTTGAAAATCTGTAGGGATGTCATGGATGATGTAGTTTCTGGATCACATGCTGCAGTAGCAGTAACCCGACAGTTTAGACAGAACATGAGGGGACGTATATGCTTTAGATGTGGTCGAGAAGGGCATCTAATGAGGGAATGTAGGGCCAGATTTCCAGCCCGAGATCGGCAGGGCATAGAGAACTCGAGAAGACCAGGCCTTTGCCCACGCTGTAGAAGAGGAAATCATTGGGTCAGTGAATGTTACTTTAAAATAAACAGCGCAGGCAATCCCCAGAGGATGCCAAATGAGCCGGGCCCCATAAGAAGATCAGGTGTATATGGTCAACAGCAAAAAAACGGAATGTGGGCCCCTGCACCCCGGGGCCAAAACAATCAGTGGGTGCCACGGTCCCAAAACCAAATATTTACCGCGCAGAGTTACGAGCCACCGAATATTCGGTACTAACACCTCAAATGGGGCCACAAGCCATAGAGGTGAGGGCAGAAACAATTTCAGCGGAGCATAACGGACTTGGAATAATCGTAGGAAAAGAAACAAATGCTTTGAGAGGCCTAATGGTCATCACCGGAGTCATTCAATTACCTTTTGATAAGTTAAAAGTGCTAATACAATCTACAAAGGGTATTATTCAAATCAAACCAGAAGAACCTGTGGCTCAAATACTAATCATGATTGGAGCGCAGGATGTTAATGGACCCCAAGGGGAGAAATTTGCAGCCTTGTCCCTATCTCTAGCAGATCGACCTCTGTGGACCTTAACCATTAGAGGAAAGTCAATTCAGGGCCTGCTAGACACAGGTGCAGATGTAAGTATAATTTCGGAAAATGATTGGCCGAAGTCATGGGCCCTTCAGCCAGGAGATAATACTTTAGTAGGCCTAGGTGCGGCCATGACACCATCAAGGAGTGCTCAGGTGCTTCATTGGCAGGATCAAGAAGGGAACAAGGGAAATGTGCAACCTTATGTTAGTGCACTCCCCATCACATTATGGGGAAGAGACATTTTAGAACAATTGGGACTGACGTTAACAAATGAGGATCAATTGGAGAGTTCTACAGAACGGCGTATTATGTATAAAAAGGGATATCAGGAGAGAGGATTAGGCTCCAGAGAAGGCAGAAGGGACCTAGCCCAGTCCAAAGGCGATTTTAAAAGACAGGACACGGGTTTTTCGTGGGGGCCACTGAGATGCAGCCGCTGCCATTGTCATGGCTGGACAACAAGCCAAAGTGGATACCACAGTGGCCCCTTACCCAGGAAAAGCTGGCTGCGGTAAATGATATAGTATCACAACAATTAGAGGCAGGCCACTTGCAACCATCAACCTCCCCATGGAATACGCCAATATTCGTGATAAAGAAAAAATCAGGGAAATACCGGTTGTTGCATGATTTACGGGCTGTTAATCAGCAGATGCAACCCATGGGGGCATTGCAACCCGGACTCCCGGTTCCTACTATGATTCCAAAGCATTGGCCACTAATAGTACTCGATCTGAAGGACTGCTTTTTTAGCATACCTCTACATGAACAAGACACTCAGAGGTTTGCTTTCACCGTACCTTCCATTAATCATCAAGGTCCCGACAAAAGATATGAATGGAAGGTGCTTCCCCAAGGAATGACCAACAGTCCTGCCATATGCCAGCTATATGTTGACCAGGCAGTAGAGCCAGTTCGACAACAGTGCCCAAAGGTACAAATTTTACACTACATGGATGACTTGTTAATAACAGCTGAAAGTGAAAGTCACCTAATGGAAGCATATAAGCTGCTGCTATTATATTTGGAAAAAGTTGGGTTACAAGTAGCGCCAGAGAAAATACAAAAAGGGGAAGTAGTACAGTACTTAGGACTTAAAGTAACTTCTGAAAAGGTAACCCCATTAGAATTTGAAATTGCAATAGATGGGTTACAGACCCTTAATGACTTCCAAAAATTATGTGGCAATTTAAATTGGTTGAGGCCCTATTGTAAATTAACTACCGAAGATATGATGCCATTATTCAATATTTTAGAAGGAGATGCCCAGCTTGATTCCCCTCGTAGATTGACAATAGAAGCCCGCTTGGCGTTACAGAAAATTGAAAAACAAATTAAAGCAATGCAGATGGAAAGATGTGATCCACAACAAGCCCTAGAAATATTAATTTTTATAGAACAGCTGTATCCCTTCGCAGTCATTTGGCAAGGAGGACCCTTGTTGTTTGTATACCCACATTCACATGCACCACGTGTACTATACACCCAAGGCATTGCGGTGGCTGATTTAATATTAACAGCAATAAAAAAGGCGACAGAAATGGCGGGGAAGACTCCAAAGCGATGTGTAGTTCCCTTTGCTCAAGAGGCAGTAGAAGCCTTTACAAGGGAATGCTGGCAATGGGCATACATAGTTCTCATTCTACAAATAGAGATTGACAATCACTACCCTCGCCATCCATTTGTTAACTTCTGCACACAGGTTTCAATAAAACGGGTGCAGAAGGTGCGAAGGGATCCAATTCAAGGGGCAGTTACCGTATTTACGGATGGAGCTAAAGGCGGAACAGGAGCAGCTATATTTAACAATCAACGATATTTTGTTTTAACAGCATCCCCTTCTCCACAACATGCAGAATTAGCTATTATCGCAACAGTATTACGCAGAGAGAGCGCACCCATGAATATTTTGTCTGATAGTGCATATGTGGTGAATGCAGTTCAGATGCTCGCTACACAGTGCCTTATTCTTAAATCCTCCTCAGTCTATTCTTATCTAAGTGAAATTCAGGGGTTATTAAATCAAAGAGAGCATGCTATTTACATAGGCCGCATAAGAGCTCATTCTAATTTACCTGGCCCACTTACTCGAGGAAACATGATGGCAGATCACTATTCAAGATTCTTGCTTGCATGCACCGCTTTGGAACAAGCTAAAGAATATCACTCTAAATGGCATGTTAACACCCACACTTTAAGTTTTAAATTTAATATTCCCCGCAAGCAAGCAGAAGATATCATTAGATCCTGTGAAAAGTGCGTTGTTACCATAGTTCCAAAGATTCCTGCGGGAGCCAATCCCCGTGGCCTTAAACCAGGACATATCTGGCAGATGGACGTTACACATATCCCCTCTTTTGGGCGACAAAGCTGTGTTCACGTCACTGTAGATACATACTCAGGTGTAATTATGGCCACAGCCATGAATAAAGAAGGAGTACAACAAGTAATCCAACACTGCTTGCAGGCTTTTGCAGCCTGGGGAGTTCCTCATGTGATCAAAACGGATAACGGCCCAGCGTATACATCAAAGCGTTTTGCTGCATTTTTGAAAGAATTCGGAATCTCCCATATTACCGGTATTCCATACAATCCACAGGGGCAAGCTGTGGTAGAACGCGCTCACTTATATTTAAAAAATTTAATAATTAAACAAAAAGGGGGAATAGGGGAAATGGCCACATCCAACAAGGACGTCTTGGCCCTAGCTCTTTATACAATTAATTTTTTGAACAAGAAAAAGAACGGTAAAACACCTGCAGAAATGCATACTCAATCAGCTGATAAGGAATCAATACAGTGGGTAATGTGGAAGGATTTACAGGACAACCAATGGAAAGGCCCGTTCCCCTTACTCAGAAGAGTACGAGGCGCCGTTTGTTTTTTTCCACAGGGTGCGGCACAACCAATATGGACCCCTGAGAGAAGAATTCGGTTGATAAACCTGCCAGCAGAAGATCTAGAAGAAGAAAACTCCATTTGAGGAAGAAAACAATGAATAACCAATCCCTGAGATCTTTGGAATACGGGACATTTTTCAACAAACTCTGAAGTAGCACGACAAACAAGAGTCAATAGCATAAAGATCACACTGAACTTTACACAGGCGCGTATCAACGCCAAAAAATAAAAAGAAAGGGGGATCTGTGGGGAGCAATTCGGACTATACTGTTACTGGAATTAAGATTTATTCTATGCATCTGCTCTCCCACAATATGGCGCTGGGAGAGAAGTAAACAGCTTCTACCCAGCTGCCTCTCACCAACTTGACAAGCTGCAGGAGCTGCTCCTGATTGGAGGAGAGCGGCGTGCTCGGCGTGTGGGCAGCCGAGTTGGGATTGGTGGAGAGGACTATATAGGAGGAGAGAGACGGCATGGTGGGGTGGGTTGGTTGGAGAGTGCGTTGGAGAGTTCGCGGGGAAGTTCGTTACTTCGTTCTTTCTCATTTCTCTCTACTCATTCTTGCTTTGGGAGTTTGCTGTTTACTTATTCTTACTTTACTATAGAAAGGACTTGTAAAAAAAGGGAACAACAAGCGCCCGGTCCGGTGCGGCTCCTCCGCGTGCGGAGGAGCAGCAATGCATGTTTGTCAATAAGGAGCTCTTTTGAAATTTTTAATTTGTCTTCTTAAAAGAATCAGTAAAATTTCTTATATATTTGTAAATACTCTCTTCATGATTAATATGTTTATATCTTACTTAACATTTTATTCCTCTTTCCAACTTATACTTTTATTCATTCTCTAATGTAACTTAACTGTCAAGTTTCATACCCAACTCTCAAATGAGGTATAAACTAAAAAGCTTGTTCTGTTCCAAATCTTCTCCAGAGCATAATGGCATGGAGGACAAGAGTGTAGTGTCTGGGTGGCGGGGTGATGACAAGGTCACTTCGGTACCTTCACATGGCACTGGAGCTGACCCTGCCCACACAGTTACTGCAGGATCTCAGAAAACATAAGTAAATTAAGGCATAGATTTCTCAGATTGGCCCCAGTAGAAATTTTTACCTGTTACCTATGCTTTTTGTAGAAACAGGATAAATACTAGGACTAAATAAGATTGCTGGACCTTCAGTTTTCTACCTTTATCTAAAGGCATCTCATGGGTCAAATTTCAATTCCAGGAGCAAATATTGACTTCTAGTCATGTGATAGGAGATCTAAAATATCTTTGATGTTCAGAATTCGTGATAAAAGAAAACTGGCTGATCTAGCTAAGGTAGAATCCAAAAATGTTATCCAAATTTTGAATCAATAGATCTAGCAAGACAGGTTTAATTTGGATGAAATAAGCAGACAAGCAAACAAGCAAAAAAAATGAAAAAAAGCAAGTAATTTCCTGCAGTTGAGCAAAGGTCATTTGTTATTTCATCAGCCAGAATTTCACTGCATTCCGCTTTCTCAGGAATGTGACTTGCAAACTTTTGTTTACCTATTGCATGGTTTGTTTTCTTTCTCTTTGTAGTTTCTCTTGACACAAAAAGTTTTTCATTTGGAACAAGTCCAGTGCATATGCTTTAAAGTTAAATTGATTTATTTATGAATAATTTTATTTATTAGAATTTAAAATTTTTTATTTAAATTATACAAGTTTCATGTATTTCATAAACACAGATTTAGGAACATAGTGATACCTCCTACCCTACCCTCCCTCCTGCCCATCCTCTAAGCCTTTCTCCTCTCTCTCACATTCCCACTCTTAATTTTTACAAAGTATTTGGTTAACTGTGCTGTTGGTGTTACATCCACAAAATCATAGCTAAATACAATGTCTAGGGACGTTTTTCCTGTGATTTTTATATAGGAGTTTTTTGCTGATAGGTGTCAATATGCTCAGGACTTTGATTCATTTTTAAAAAAGATTTATTTATCTGACAGGCATTGTGACAGAGAGAAGCAGAGAAAGAGAGATTTTCCTTTGGCTGTTCACTCTCCAAATGGCTGCAAAGGCTACAGTTGGTTCAGGCTGATGCCAGAAAGCATAGAACTCCATCCAGGCCTCTCATGTGGATGGCAGAGGCCCAAGAAGTTGCATAGTACTCTTCTGCCTTTCCAAGCACATTAGCAGAAAACTGAATCAAAAACAGATCATGTGGGGCTCTATTCCAATGTTACAATATAGAATGCCAGGGTCCCAGGCAGTGACTTAATCAACTCTGCCACGCTAGCCCCATTTGATACATTTTGAGTTAACCTGAAATATAGTGTAAGGTTAATTTCCAACTTCATTTTGTCTTTTAACATATTTCAAATAATACAAAAAAGTACAGAGTTCAATAATCATATGTAGATTTAACAATTTTAGCATTTTACTATAATTGTTACATATGTAAATGTTATATTTGTAATATTTGATATAATCTTAGTTTAATGTAATACTAAAGTAAATATTTTTAGTTCAATATAATTTCATTTATTTTTGCTTTTGTTGTCTGTGCTTTTGAGGTCTTATCCAAATAATCCTTGCCTGTCCCTGTGTCTTGTAATGTTTTTGTATGTTTTCCTCTAGTTAGAATATCTATGACCATCAAGTGAATGAGTGAAAGTTAAAAAAAATGTATCCAAAAATGTGCCAGGGGCCGGCGCTGCAGCTCACTAGGCTAATCCTCCGCCTAGCGGCGCCGGCACACCGGGTTCTAGTCCCGGTCGGGGCGCCAGATTCTGTCCCGGTTGCCCCTCTTCCAGGCCAGCCCTCTGCTGTGGCCAGGGAGTGCAGTGGAGGATGGCCCAGGTGCTTGGGCCCTGCACCCCATGGGAGACCAGGAAAAGCACCTGGCTCCTGGCTCCTGCCATCGGATCAGCACGGTGCGCCGGCCGCAGCGCGCTGGCCGCGGTGGCGATTGGAGGGTGAACCAACGGCAAAAGGAAGACCTTTCTCTCTCTCTCTCTCTCACTGTCCACTCTGCCTGTCAAAAAAAAAAAAAAATGTGCCAGGGCTCTCCAAGTTCACAGTTTATTTTAATTCTAGAAATTATTATTCAGAGAAGGACTGTGGGCTACACATTTTGGTGGGATATGTTTCAACTAATGGACATGGATTGGAAAACCCTATTTGACAGAAAAAAGGTCATCATGAGGATAAAAACAGCTGAAGGATTAAATGTTTCCAGGCACACCCAGGTATTTAACAATTTTCATTCTCTCTGAGTTTCTTGTCCAGCAGCCATGACATTGACCCAGTTTTCGGAGATACTACTTGAAATTCATGTTTCCTCCACAGATAGTTGATTATTTTTGTCCCACTAAAAATTACTCAAAACTGTTTTGCATCTTTTTAAAAGATGTTCCCCAAACTTAACAAATTATGAAACATTGTGTGGTATTACATATATTCTTTTAAAATCATTTGATAATTTGGATAAGTTGGATGATTCTATATATAATATCGCTTCTTAAATATTTACATGACTTAATGGCTTTGGGAGATTTTTGGTTTCATATTTTTTGATCTGACTATTTTATATTTAGGTTTTTAAAGGCATAATATAAAAAGTTCAATTTATTTTAAATTAGAAAAGTATTTGATAAATATGGAATTAATATTCAGGGTTATCTTATCAATTGTTTCTTTGATTTTTCTATCCCACTGCATTACCAGGAAGTTCAATGCTTCTTTTTGGGAACACATAAACAGACCAGACCTGAGCCTCAGCTCTGGTTCTTTGATAAAATATATGAAAATCACCTTTTATCTGCAGATATAATTATCAAAAGAGTTATCTGCCAATATTCTCAAGCAGAGTTGTGTTCAACTCCCTCTTCCTCAGTTTCCCTTATATCTGACTCCTGATCATCCTTCCAGACTGGTTCCTTTCTCCCCTACCTGACTAACCCTCCCTCAAGTATACCTAATACCAAGCACCTGAAGCTCTGATCCATAAGCTAACAGAAGGAAGCCACAAGACTACTGGTAATCCTTGCACTACTGCCTCACCTTCCAGGTTTTATGCTGTGAGTTTTACTGTTCCTCAAAGCATTGGAGAAACAATGACTAAGAAAAGTCTTTGCTAACTTCCTTCAGATTGACAACACTTCCCACCCATATCCAAACCTCATGCGTGGACTAGTTGTTATCATCTCCTTCCACAGGTCTCCAAACTTCTAAGCAAACCAGTTTGAGGGACTAAGGAGTCAAAAATGAAACAAAGCATACAAGTTATGGTCAGTGATAAGTAAGAATCTTTAAGGAAAACAGTATTATTTTATTTTTCAGGAAGTGACAAAAATTCACTGCCATAAATTTGTGCCCCAAGATACAGCTCCAAAAGTGTGAGTTGCTAAGCAGCACAGATTAACCAGTAAAGAGGTGCCCAGTCACCAGCATCTGAGACAACTCCTGCATCATGATTCATAAGCAGGGGCTCTTGGTAGAACTCTTGGTAAAGTCCTCCATGTTAATACTCATCAGAAAATGGGTAATTTCAATATCCAACAATACTAAACTAGAAAAACAAAAAGTCTAAACTCAATGAATACATTTCTAGAAAAGTAAAAAGTGATTTACCTGAACCATCATTAGTGTAAAAGCAATTTTTGTTTTTTTTTTTTCTAGTTTTAAAATCTGACTTACATTCATGTGCATGACTTTATGGTAAATATATTTTAATTATATGCAAATTTTTCAAATCATTACCATTATGCAATTAACATATAGAACACTTAGAATAAGAAAATTCAAACATATTGTTCTCCCTTAGCTTCATCTTTAAATAACGCAAAATAATACCCAGTGCTATATTGTACAAAATTCTCAAGGAAAATGAAAATTGGTTTTGTTTGCTTTTGAACAAAGACACACCATTGGCCCAAATAACTAAAAAAGGAGAGAGAAGACCCAAATCAATAAAATCAGAGATGAAAAAGGAAATGTAACAACAGACACCACAGAAATAAAAAGAATCATCAGAATAATAACTCTACAACTCTACAAAGAGTTGCATGCCAGCAAACTGGGAAATCTATCAGAAATGGATAGATTCCTGAACACACATAATCTATCTAAATTGAAACATGAAGACATAGACAATCTAAACAGACCCATAAATGAGTCAGAAATCAAATCGGTAATAAAGGCCCTCCCAAAAAAGAAAAGCCCAGGACATGATGGATTCACTGCTGAATTCTACCAGATATTTAAAGAAGAACTAACTCCAACTTTTCTCAAACTATCCAAAACAATTGAAATATAGGGAATCCTCCCAAATTCTTTCTTTGAAGCCAGCATCACCTTAATCCCTAAGCCTGAAAATGATGCAGCATTGAAAGAAAATTACAGACCAATATCCCTGATGATTCCAATTCAATCCCATCAAGGTGGCATGTACCAATGCCATCTCACTATTCCAAGTGATCAATTTCAGTTCACAATTGATCATAATGAAAGGACTAAGAGTCAAAGGGAGCACATAAACAAGTCTAGTACCTGCTAACACTAACTGATGGAATAAATAAAGGGGAGAGTGATCCAACATGGGAAGTGAGATACTCAGCAGACTCATAGAATGGCAGATGTCCTAAATAGCACTCTGGCCTCAGAATCAGCCCTAAAGGCATTCGGATCTGGCTGAAAAGCCCATGAGAGTATTTCAGGCATGGAAAGCCAAGACACTCTGGCAAAAGATCTCTGTGAGTGAGATCCCAGTGGAAAGAACAGGTCTTCAAAGAAGGAGGTACCTTTCTCTGAAGGGAGGAGAGAACCTCCACTTTGACTATGACCTTGTCTAAACAAGATAAGAATCGGAGAACTCGGAGGGCTTCCATAGCCTTGGAAACTCATGACCGGAGCATAGGGAGACTACTGATGCCATAGACAGGAGTGTCAATTGGTAAAGTCAACAACAGGAGTCACTGTGCACTTACTCCTCATGTAGGATCTCTGTCCTTAATGTGCTGTGCATTGAGATTTAATGCTATAACAAGTACTCAAACAATATATTTCACTTTGTGTTTTCATGGGGGTGCAAACTGTTGAAATCTTTACTTAATGTATACTAAACTGATCCTCTGTAAAAAAGAAAGAAATTATCAACTCCCAACTTGACTCTTACTGGGATTAAACATGACAATAGGTCTGATCTGATTTCATCATCATTTAAAAAAAATCATCTATTATTTTTCACTTTATGTTTCTGTGTGAGAGCAAACTGTTGAAATCCTTACTTAATGTATACTAAGCTGATCTTCTGTATATTAAGATAATCGAAAATGAATCTTGATGTGAATGGAAGGGGAGAGGGAGTGGGAAAGGGGAGGGTTGTGGGTGGGAGGGACGGTATGTGGGGGAAGCCATTGTAATCCATAAATCGTACTTTGGAAATTTATATTCATTAAATAAAAGTTAAAAAAAAAGATGCAAAAATCCTCAATAAAATTCTGGCCAATAGGATTCAACAACACATCAGAAAGATCATCCATCCAGACCAAGTGGGATTTATCCCTGGTATGCAGGGATGGTTCAACATTTGCAAATCAATCAATGTGATACACCACATTAACAAACTCCCGAAGGAAAACCGTTTGATTATCTCAATAGATGTAGAGAAAGCATTCGATAAAATACAACACCCTTTCATGATGAAAACTCTAAGCAAATTGGGTATAAATGGCACATTCTTCAACACAATCAAGGTAAATTATGCAAAACTCATGGCCAACATCATATTGAATGGAGAAAAGTTAGAAGCATTTCCACTGAGAACCAGTACCAGATAGAGATGCCCACTTTCAACATTGCAATCCAATATAGTAGAAGTTTTAGCCAGAGCCATTTGACAAGAAAAAGAAATTAAAGGGATACAAACTGGGAAGGAAGAACTCAAACTATCCCTCTTTACAGATGATATGATTCTTTATTTAGGAGATCCAAAGAATTCTCCTAAAAGACTGTTGGAACTCATAGAAGAGTTTGGAAAAGTAGCAGGATATAAAATCAGTGCACAAAAATCAATATCCTTTCTATACACAGACAATGCCATGGCTGAGAAAGAACTTCTATGATCAATCCCATTCACAATAGCCACAAAAACAATCAAATACCTTGGAATAACTTAACCAGAGATGTCAAAGGTCTCTATGATGAAAATCACAAAATCTTAAAGAAATAAAGGAGAATAGCAAAAAATGGAAAATATCTTCTATGTTCATGGACACATCAGTATCATCAATATCATCAAAATGCCCATTCTTCCAAAAGCACTTTATAGACTCAATGCAATACCAGTCAAAACACCACAGACATTCTTCTCAGATTTGGAAAAAATGATGGATCTGAATGGTAGTCTCTTGTTATCAGGGACACTACAAGATATGTAACAAAATTTGAAAAGAATCTGCAGATTCACAAAACAGTGTTAATGTTTTGATTGAGTGTTTTGTTCCAGTTAGTATTACCTTACTTATAGGAACTATATTCCAAAGTAATCAGAGCTGATGGCATAATGTCAGCAGTTTATTGACATAGTTCATTAGCTTTATGTAAAGTAGTGAAGCTAAATAAAAAGGAATGCCACTTGCTACTTACAGTTTACGTCATAAATCAATGCATTCACAAAATTTGACAACATACCTCCATCTCATTTGCTACTTAAATTGTGTTGTGCTTTCCACATCTGAAACAAGACAAATTTTATGTATACTATTTAAGTTAAACTAGTTACATTATCATGGGAATGAAGTATCAGTTAAAAATGTGGTCATTAATTCTTTTAGAGATTAGACCAAACTTGAAGATCGCTTAAATAGAAGAACAGTCACATATATTACAAAATTCCTAGTGATTTTATGTTAACCTAATAGGAAAATATGATATGATTAAAAACTACATTTAGCATTAATCTGTTTCATACACATTATTTTAGAAGGGTGACATTTAATAGTACAAAGCTTAAAACAAGTCCAGTCAGATTTTAAAATAAATGAATGGCTTTTACTTACTAGAACAACCCTGTACTTTATAAAAGACAATATTTTTCACTTTTATGTGTCCCATAAACTGAATTTTCCATTGCCCACTTCTAGGAAAACTAATTTTAAAGTATTCCATGGTATTTTCATCATGGAATATTAAGCAAATAAGTAAAGAAAGTGGTATTGTCATAATATCATGTAAAAATTCTACAGGCAATAGATAAAAAAGCCATCCTGTGTATATTATAACACAACAGTTCTGTATTCATATGCACATGAGTATTCAGAAAATTTCAGAAGTACCTTTCTTTTTTTTTAACTTTTATTTAGTAAATATAAATTTCCAAAGTGCAGTTTATGGATTACAATGGCTTTTCCCCCCCATAACTTCCCTCCCACCCACAACCCTCCCATCTACCACTCCCCCTCCCATTCCATTCACATCAAGATTCATTTTCAATTATCTTTAGATACAGAAGATCAATTTAGTATATATTAAGTAAAGATTTCTTCAGTTTGCACCCACACAGAAAATAAAGTGTAAAATACTGTTTGAGTACTAGTTAAAGCATTAATTCACATTGAGCAACACATTAAGGACAGAGATCCTACATGAGGAGTAAGTGCACAGTGACTCCTGCTGTTGACTTAACAATTAACACTCTTTTTTATGGTGTCAGTAATCACCCAAGGCTCTTGTCATGAGTTGCCAAGGCTATGGAAGCCTTTTGGGTTGGCTGACTCCAATCTTATTTAGACAGGGTCATAGTCAAAATGGAAGTTCTCTCCTCCCTTCAGAGAAAGGTACCTCCTTTTTTGATGGCCTGTCTTTCTACTGGGATCTCACTCGCAGAAATCTTTCATTTAGTGTGTGTGTGTGTGTGTGTGTGTGTGTGTGTGTTTGCCAGAGTGTCTTGGCTTTCCATGCCTAAAATACTCTCATGGGCTCTTCAGCCAGATCCAAATGCCCTAAGGGCTGATTCTGAGGCCAGAGTGCTGTTTACGACATCTGCCATTCTATGGGTCTGCTGTGTATCTCGCTTCCCATGTTGGATCTTTCTCTCCCTTTTTTATTCTATCAGTTAGTATTAGCAGACACTAGTCTAGTTTATGTGATCCCTTTGACTCTTAGACCTATCATTATGATCAATTGTGAACTGAAATTGATCACTTGGACTAGTGAGATGATATTGGTACATGCACTTTGATGGGATTGGATTGGAATCCCCTGGCACATTTCTAACTCTACGATTTGGGGCAAATCAGATTTAGCATGTCCCAAATTGTACATCTCCTCCCTCTCTTATTCCCACTCTTTTATTTAACAGAGCTCACGTTTCAGTTAAATTTAAACACCTAAGAATAATTGTGTGTTGATTACAGAGTTCAACCAATTGTATTAACTAGAACAAAAAAATACTAAAATGGATAAAGTATTACATTGTACATCAACAGTCAGGACAAGGGCTGATCAAGTCACCGTTTCTCATAGTGTCCATTTCACTTCAACAGGTTTCCTTTTTGGTGCTCAGTTAGTTATCACCGATCAGGGAGAACATGTGATATTTGTCCCTTTGAGACTGGCTTATTTCACTCAGGATCATGTGTTCCAGATTTCTCCATTTTGTTGCAAATGACTGGATTTCATTGTTTTTTCCTGCTGTATAGTATTCTATAGAGTACATGTCCCATAATTTATTTATCCAGTCTACTGTTGGGGTGAGGTGAAACCTCATTATGGTTTTGATTTGCATTTCCCTGATTGTTAGTGATCCTGAACATTTTTCATGTGTCTGTTGGCCATTTGGTTTCCTCTTTTGAAAAATGTCTATATCCATGATGAATATAGATGCAAAAATCCTCAATAAAATTCTGGACAATAGGATTCAACAACACATCAGAAAGATCATCCACCCAGACCAAGTGGGATTTATCCCTAGTATGCAGGGATGGTTCAATGTTTGCAAATCAATCAATGTGATACACCACATTAACAAACTCCCGAAGAAAAATCATATGATTATCTCAATAGATGCAGAGAAAGCATTTGATTAAATACAACACCCTTTCATGATGAAAACCCTAAGCAAACTGCGTATGGAAGGAACATTCCTCAATACAATCAAAGCAATTTATGAAACACCCACTGTCAGCATCCTATTGAATGGGGTAAATTTGGAAGCATTTCCACTGAGATCTGGTACCAGACAGGGACACCCACTCTCACCACTGCTATTCAATATAGTTCTGGAAATATTAGCCAGAGCTATTAGGCAAGAAAAATAAATTAAAGGGATACAAATTGAGAAGGAAGAACTCAAACTATCCCTCTTTGCAGATGATATGATTCTCTATTTATGGGCTCCAAAGAACTCTACTAAGAGATGATTGGAACTCATAGAAGAATTTGGCAAAGTAGCAGGATATAAAATCAATGCACAAAAATCAACAGCCTTTGTATACACAGGCAATGCCACAGCTGAGAAAGAACTTCTATGATCAATTCCATTCACAATAGCTACAAAAATAATCAAATACCTTGGAATAAACTTAACCAAGGACATTAAAGTTCTCTATGATGAGAATTACAAAATCTTAAAGAAAGAAATAGAAGGGGATACCAAAAAATGGAAAATCTTCCATGCTTATTGATTGGAAGAATCAATATCATCAAAATGCCCATTCTCCCAAAAGCAATTTATAGATTCAATGTGATACCAATCAAAATACCAAAGACACTCTTCTCAGAGTTGGAAAATATGATGCTGAAATTCATATGCAGACACAGGAAACCTTGAATAACTCAAGCAATCTTGTACAACAAAAACAAAGCTGGAGGCATCACAATACTACAGGGCAGTTATAATCAAAACAGTGTGATACTGGTACAGAAACAGATGGCAAGACCAATGGAACAGAATAGAAACACCAGAAATTAATCCAAACATCTACAGCCAACATATCTTTGATCAAGGATCCGTGGAGTAAGGACAGTCTATTCAATAAATGGTGCTGGGAAAGCTGGCTTTCCACGTGCAGAAGCGTGAAGCAAGACCCCTACCTTTCACCTTACACAAAAATCCACTCAACATGGATTAAAGACCTAAATCTATGACCTGACACCATCAAATTATTAGAGAACATTGGTGAAACCCTGCAAGATATAGGTACCGGAAAGGACTTCTTGGAAAGGACCCTGGAAGCACAGGTAATCAAAGCCAAAATTAACAATTGGGATTATATCAAATTGAGAAGTTTCTGTTCTGCAAAAGAGACAGTAAGGAAAGTGAAGAGGCAACTGACAGAATGGGAAAAAATATTTGCAAACTATGCAACAGATAAAGGATTATAACAAGAATCTATAAAGAGATCAAGAAACTCCACAACATCAAAACAAACAACCCACTTAAGAGATAGGCCAAGGACCTCAATAGACATTTTTCAAAAGAGAACTACCTTTCAAATTCCATTGTTAGATGCATGACTTTCTAGAATGAGAAATAATGAAATCAATGTATAACTCTTTAATTTTCATTTCTTTTAGTTAGCATCGGGGGCATGCATTGTAGATCAGCAAGGTAAGCAGCTTGTCTGATGCCAGCATCCTATATTAAGGCATCGATGCTCCACTTTCATTCCAGCTCTCTGATAATGCACTTGAGAAAGCAGCAAAAGATGGCCCGAGTGTTTGGGCTCCTGACACCCATGTGAGAGACCTGGGTGAAGTTCCAGGCTCTGGCTTTGGTGAGGCCCAGCCCTGTCCATTGTGTCCATTTGGGGAGTGAAGAAGCAAATTAAGACCTCTCTGTCTCCCCTTCCCTCTCTCTATCTCTGCCTTTAAAATGCATGTTGTAAAAATGTAGTCAAATTTTGAACTATTTGTTTTTTAAATTTGATCATAATTTTTAAAAAGTTATTTAAAATAAACTCATTTCATACAATTCACAAATACAGTTCTAAGTTATTAATTTTAATTATCCATTTACTTATGAAATGTGAAGAAATAGTTCAAAATATATTGCAGCTGTCTCTAGAATATTCTTTCTTAAATATTTTATATAAAAGTTATTCTCTAATAAAATATCCCAACAGGCTTTAAATACTCCTACACATGACATAGTAAGTAGTTCATGGAGATCATGATAAAGTATATATATACTTTTATTCTGGCATGAAGGCAAATTTTGTTGACTCCTATATTCTTCAATAACCTGAAAATATTTTTTCCATAAAGTTGGGGTGTCAAGATACTGAAGGGCAAACTTTAGAAATTGAAAAATGTGTCAATAGCATCACCAAGTAGAACATGGGGGGAAAAAGAACTTATGACAATATGTAGGAAGGAACAGTTACTGGTAGAATCTTACATTATTATAAATAAAAATTACATAAAGTATAAGTCACATTCTTACATAATTTGAATGAAAGAACTACCAATGTAATATTATTTTCCTCAATAGTTCTCCTTTGTATCTATTTCCTATGTATAACAGATATTGTTATCTTATATTATACTCAAAAATATTTGATAGTATATGTTTTACATAGAAAAAATGAAATCCCTCTTGAAAAATTTCTTACCTTCATGTTGATGAAACCATAACATTATAGAGAACACTTTTGTAAACCAATTTCAGCAAGATCATGTGTGATCTTGATTTTATATGATTTTATTTTATATGATTTTATATGACATGATTTATGTGGACAAACCTTAACACTCCACCAAAAAGCTGTTAGAATTGATAAACCAATTCAGTAAAGTGAATATACAAAATCAAGTGCTTTTTTCTAGGTTAATCATGAACTCAAAGAAAAAGAAATCAGGAAAGAAATTTCATTCACAATAGGTACCAAAAAATCAACTGTTTAGGAATAAATTGAACCAAAGAAGTGAAAGGTTTATACAATGAAAAGTATCAAACATTGAAGAAGAGGTCATTAAGGACCCCCCCAAAAAAAAAAATGGAAAGACACCACTTGCTCATGGGTTGAAAGATTCAAAATCATTAAAATGCCTATTCTACATGAACAATCTATAGATTCAATGCAATCCCTATCAAACTACTAATGACATTCTTTACAAAACTAGAAAAAGCAATCCTAAAATTTGTATGGAATCACAAAAGACCCAGAATAGCCAAAGCAATCCTGAATGAGAAAAGTCAAGCTGGAGGCATCTACCTGACTTCAAAGCATACTACAAAGCTATAGTAATTAAAGCAGCATAGTACTGGCATAAAAACCAATACATAGAATGATGGAACTGAACAGAGAGCCCAGAAATTAATCCACATACATACAAGCCAACTGATTTTTGACAAAAGTGCTCAGACCAAACAGTGGAAGTAAGGACAGTCTCTTGAACAAATGGTGCAGGCAAAACTGGATTTATATGTGTACAAGAATGAAATTAGATCCATACCTATCACCATATTCAAAAATAAACTCAAGATGGATAAAAGACTTAAATTTAATACTATCTTTTGTAGATTTTCAATTTTCAAAATTAATTTGTGAAAGATAGAGGTGCAGTGGTTATGTTGCTGCTAGAGATTTATGCAACCCATATCAGAGTGTTTGAATGGAGTCTAGCCTACTTGGGTTCTAATCTAGATTCCTTCTAATGAACACTCAGTGAAACAGCAAATGGTGTCTCAAGTGCTTGGATCCTGCACCTACACGGTAGAACTGGATTGAATTTTGGGCTCCCAGCTCTCAGCTGTTACAGGCATTTCAGTAGTGGACCCACAGATGAAAGATCTCTTTCTCATTCCTTCTCTCATCTTCACCTTTTACCTCTCTTTCTTTCCAGTAAAAATGAAAAACAAATACAGATTTAAAAAAATACTGCTAATGAGTTTTTAACAGCAATTTTTTAATTTTTAAAATGTTTTAAAGGTTATTTACTGCCGGCGCCGTGGCTCACTAGGCTAATCCTCCACCTTGCGGCACCAGCACACCAGGTTCTAGTCCTGGTCGGGGCACCGGATTCTGTCCTGGTTGCCCCTCTTTCAGGCCAGCTCTGCTGTGGCCAGGGAGTGCAGTGGAGGATGGCCCAAGTATTTGGGCCCTGCACCCGCATGGGAGACCAGGATAAGTACCTGGCTCCTGCCATTGGTTCAGCGCGGTGTGCCAGCCGCAGCGCGCTGGCCGCGGTGGCCATTGGAGGGTGAACCAACGGCAAAGGAAGACCTTTCTCTCTGTCTCTCTCTCTCTCACTGTCCACTCTGCCTGTCAAAAAAAATTATTTATTTATTTATTTGAGAGGTAGAGTTACAGACAGCGAGAGGGAAATACAGAAAGAAAGGCCTTCCTTCCATTGGTTCACTCCCCAGATGGCCTCAACAGCCAGAGAGCTGTGCTAATCCAAAGCCAGGAGCCAGGTGCTTCTTCCTGGTCTCCCATGTGGGTGCAGGGGCCATCTTCTACAGTTTTCCCAGGCCATAGCAGAGAGCTGGATTGGAAGAGGGGCAGCCAGGACTAGAACTGGCACCCATATGGAATGCCATGCTGCAGGCAGAGGATTAATTACTCTGCCATGCAGCTGGCCCCTAAACAGCTATTTTTAAAAGAGTGGTTTTATTTTACATTATAAAGATTCCCTAGAAACTTTTGTCCAAAAACTTGAATATTCAAGATAACTAGGTTTAATTCAATCATATGCTACTAATAGGGTTTTTGGAAAAATTCACATTTGCTTCCTATTATATATTTCATCTTCACCTGATTTCAGGATGAGATAAATAATCTCATGTCTTAACAGTGTTTATAAGTTTCATTTTTTTCCTTTGACATTCAGGACTTAACTTTAAACAAAGTTCACCTTTTCTATAAAATACAAACATTTCCCATGTTTGATTCTTGTGTGTTTTTTTCTGTACTGTCCTATGTGAATGCATGGCCTGATACACAGATAATTGTGGGGTCACATAGATGACTGTGCAACTCCCTGGCCCTAAATAATTTTATGAAGTCAATTTGTTTTATAAAACTAAACAGACTTGCACTACTCTTCATAATATCCATATGAAGAGAGTAAATATACTTGTCAATGAGACTTTTCATATTACCTAAAATAGTCTTACAATCTATTAATAAAGAAATAAAATTCCTTTTTAGATACAGCAGAAATTAAGATTTTTGACTTAATGAATTTAGTGTTGAAATCATGTTTTTCCTTGAGTTGTTCAAATAAGATGGCTTGGTTTTGGAAAGCCTCTTTCAGCTGAGAATTTAAACATTCTAACCTATAATGGAGATTCAAAAATAATTATTCTCACCCATAATTCTAAAAATATAAATAACACAAAACACCAGAGTATATAATTATGTAAGTTCCTAAAAATTTGAAAGTAAATATTTGGCAACAGTATCATGTTTCCATGTGTCTTTGAGGATAGATAATGTGCAACATTTAGGGAAAATGTACAAAAAGTATGCATTCCAAAATAGCTTGAAGATGAATTTTTTCCTGGTTTCACATAGATGTGCTTAGGATCATAACTCTCCTATTTCTTACAGCCAGTGCTTCATAAGGACTCAAGTTACTTTTCATACTTTGAATTGTAGTTTTCCTGATGATCTTGTGACTTCTCAGCATTCTGTACAGGTTCTTAATGTTCATCTTTTTCTTCTTGTAGCTAAAAAAAAAAAAAAAAAAGTAGAAAAAGCACAAATTTTACCAGTACCTGGTGCAAATGTGCCCAATACCCAAATTAGCAATTAAAATCGTATTGGCACACAGCAACATCTCCTAATTTGCATATTGTTCAGGATTATATTTGTGCTATGACAGCAGAGTTGAGTTGTTGCTATATAGATCACGTGGCCCAAACTCTAAAATAATTTGATCTGGCCTGCAATTATTATTGATTTCATGTTTGTGCAAAATTTGATGATTCAGCCAGGAGGCATTCCAAAGAAAGTTAGTTCCCATTCACATTGCACTGGTCACACCATTGAGAATGTCATCAAATGGGAAACATAATGACTAAAATGTGTCCCCAGTACTGCATCAAATTCCATCCATTAGCCAACAGCATTATTTTCACATAATGTATAGATTATGCAGAATAACGCAAACTAATCATGACATGTAACACAGACAGAATGTCTAGATTGTACACGCATACCATACAAGATCATTAGAGACAGGCTAATGCCAGAGACTTGAGAATATTGGACACTATGTCTACATTAAATTTCTCATATGAACTAATTTTTGGTTGCTTGTGCAAGTTCTCTGAGGGTAAGAAAGGTTAGATGGCTTGGTTTATCAGGGAAGCTTTTCTCAAGAGTTTTTCAGTTGGTAATGAGCTATGAAACTGTAAGTCCCCCTTCTCGATACATGATTACAAGAAATTAAACATAGAATTTGTCTTTAGTGAATAAATCATTAGTAGTTGAAAGATATACTTACTATTAGAATCCAGTGAGTTTAATTTTATAATTACTTAAAATACATATAGAACGCATTTTCTAAAACTTATATGCAAAACATATATGTCAAAGTCTCACAAATACATTATAATACAGCATAAAGTGTTTAATTTATCCTGACATCTTCTAAACTACACTATCTTCAATATATACAAGGAAAAGTGACATGCATATCAGATATTTTCCCCTGAGTTACATTACTATTTAGACAAGATTATCTCCTATGAAAAAACAAAATGTTATGTAAAACTAAGGGTTACATTGCTATGCACAAAGTAGCTGACAAGTACTGAAAACAGTTATGCCTGTAAGAGATAAAAATGTCACAGAATGAAAAGCTTATTGAAAAAAGGGAAATTTGGGCTTAGGTCTGCATGAACAAGGTTAGATGAACAGAAACTAAAAGAAAGAATGGACAGCACAAAGTGGAGAGATGAAACAGGAACAGGAAAACCCAATGGCAAGGAGGAAAACACTAAGTCTCACAAAAAAACTTGCAAATCAATGCTCAAAGCAGTGTCAATAATAGTCAAAAAGTGGAAACCACCAAATGTTGCTCCACTGATGAATTGGTTAATTCATACAAGAGAATAGTATTGCACTATACAATACAAGATGATTTGACAAGAAAAAAAGTACTAACACCAGCTACAACATGGTGGACTCAGAAAATGCCTAAGTGCAAGAAGCCAGTCATAAAGAACTATAGACTGTAGGACCCTATTTATATGAAATGTCTCCTCAGAGACCTGAGAAAATTTGAGGGGCGGTGGCGGGCAGTCCAAGCGACTGCTCCTCTCCCGCTGAGTGGCGGCCGAGGCAGTCCCAGGAGCCGAGGCTGTGGAGGCTGAGGCGACAAGGGTGATGCGGTGAGTCGCTGTGGTGGCCACTTCTGCCGAACCGCATCCCTCCTCCCCTGTCCGCCCTTCTTTCCCCGTCGCCCCTAAACTTGCCTGGGATAAACAAACACGCCACAGGGCGACGGCCTCTGCCACTACCACCCCTGAGCAGACCTTCCCGCCCTGGGACGGTCCGGGCTCCGACTTCCTTCACTTTCTTTCTGTTTTACTTGAAATTAATTTAAGGTTTGATTTTGATTTTGATTGTGAAAAGAATACTTATCATGAGCATCATTTTATGTTTATTGGTCTCAAAATTGGGTTGACTACTGAAATTGTTAGCAGGAAGTTTTGTTAAAATTACATGGAGCTTAATTATCAAATATTTCATAAGCATTGATAAATTGCATACTACTAAAATAGCATTTACAGAATTAGGACTTATTGCAGCAAATAAACTCTCCTTGCGTTCATCAGTAGCACTGGGTTATATAACAAGGTTAACTGACAAGACAGTCTTTGGTTACATAGGCTATGATTGTATGAATATTATTATATGAGCTTTTTAAAAATAACTCGGCGCCTCGGGCTGGGCCAGACCAGAAAGCAGGAGCGGCACGGCCCCGAGCTGTGCAGGGGAGCCGAGGTCTGGTGCGCCGGTGGGCCCGGGCTGCCTGGGACAGCCTCGGCCTCTGCTCCACCTGCACGTCAGACTGTGCCTCTGGGCGGGTTCACTCTTCCTTGTTCTCTGTGGGGTTCATGTGTAAGCCAGACCCCCTGCCAGCCGCACTGAGCCACCTCTGCCGCTGGGAGGGGTCCAGGCTGGGGTGGTCGCACTGGTCTGGCCCCCGTGCTGCTGTCCCACCCCAGCCTGGCTGCTGAGTCAGAGGCCCCGCCCCTGGGCCCTGCTGCTGCCGGTACCAGGCACGCTTTGCCTCTCCACACGCCCTGGCGCTCCAGCAAGCCAGAGCTGGAAGGCTCACGGCGGGCGCCACCATCTGCCCGCCTGACTCCTTCCAGAGCTTTCCTACCCAGAGCTCCATCAGGACCAGGGTGGGGGGCGTGGGAAGTGCACGGCTGGCCCTGCACAGGGCTGGCTGGGGTCTGCTGCCTCTTGCCCACTGGCCTCTTTGCGGGGCTCAGAGCTCCCTCCCATGGGCGGAGGCGTGGGAGGGGCTCGGCAGGGCGCTGGCCCCAGTGACACCTTGACAAAGGAGGCTGGTGGCTTGCTGACAGCCCTCACGCTGCAAGGCCGTGCTGGCTCCCATGAGAAGGTCAGGGTCACCTCCGAGCTCCCCTGAATTCCCTCGGTGCCCATCCCATGCCAGCGGGAGAGCTGCCTGGGTCGGGTGCCCTGTGGCATCCCCTCCCCAGGAGCAGGCCAGGGTGGTGGTAGTCTTGCATCGGTGTCTGCGTAGCCGTTTTGAGCTAGAACTAGCATTTCGGCCCCTTCAGAGCTTAGTGGCCGCGCCGTCTCGGGCAGCCATGCCTGCTGCCCCCGGGAACCCCGCACCCATCGGCCGGCGCTCCCACGGCCTCTTCCCTGTGGACCCTCTCCCAGCCTCTGGCCCGGCCGGTTCCAGGGACCCCTCAGTGGGCCTGGGGGCGGGGCTAGTGTTTGTGGCACTGTTTCCCTCCTCTATCCATCGGCTGGTCCTGCTTGGTCAGTGTCGGTCCGTGGCTGCTGGCCATTTGGGTGGTCGGAGCGCTCCCTTGGGTTTGTGCGTGGAGAGAATTTCTGGGTCACACGTCGACTGTTTCTCTCTGTAGGAAACCCTAACCGTTGTCTACGTGTATCCTGGGAGAAGCGTCTGCTCGGGTCCTGATTGGGTTGCTCTCTGTGACTGTGTTGGAGAGTCCTGTGTTCTGGGGATTCGATCCTTACCAGTTACATGGTTTACAAACACCAAAATAAATAAAATAATAACTGATGCCTAACATTGTACATACTCAGAGAGAAGCATGTGATATTTTGACACATGTATACATTTTGTAGTGTTCCAGTCACGGTAAGTGAATTGTGGACACATTCAAAACTCTTCGAGTTTTATTTTGAACCCCTGGTCAAATAGAAAATGAAAACATTGCATGTGTCCAACCTCTGATGAATGAACACAGAAAATATGGCAGAAACACTCAATTGAATGCCACTCTGACATAAGGTCGAAGAATGAAATCTTGTCATTTGTAAAAATAGGAATGGATGTGGAAATCATTATGTTAACTGAAATAAGCCAAGTACTGAAATATGAATATCACATGATTTCACTCACCTGTGGATTCTAAAACAACAAAAAAGTGATCTTGTAGAAATAGATAGTATTATGTTTGTTACCAGAGGCTGTGTTGGAGGGGAGAGGGGATTGAGGAAAATGTTGACTAATGGGTACTAAGTTATAGCTATATTGGTGTAAAAAGTTCTCTAGTTCTTCTGCTCAGTGGTACAACAAAGTTAATATGTGGCATATTTCTCTATATTAAAAATATCTGAGGGCTGCTATTGTGGCACCCCATATCAGCGTGCTTGTGATCAAGTCCTCCCTGTACTTTAGATTCAACTTCCTGTTAATGTGCCAGGGAGACAGCTAATAATGCCCAACTACTTGTGTTCCTGTCATCTAGGAAGGAGACCCAGATGGAGTTGCTGGCACCTGGCTTCTGCCAGATCCATCCCTAGGTGTTGTGGGAATGTGGGAAATGAACCAATGGATAGAAATTCTCTTTCTCTTTCTGTCTCTTCCTCTCCCTCTGTCACTGTGCTTTGAAATTAATTAATTAGTTAATTAATTAAATATTAAATTACTATAGAAGATGGGATTTTGAATGTTTTACCATAAAAATGTTAAATGAGTGAGGACATAGGTATATTTATCATGATTGGACATTGCATCTTGTTTAATATTAATTGGTGTCCCATAAATAAGCACGATTTTTAAAAATATTAAAAAATTTAGAAAGACAGAGACTGTATAGTACAATATTGTTATCTACTATTACTCTACTGTGCAACAAAATACCAGAATTTCTTTGCCACAAGATAGCTTTGTGTGCTTATACTATATATACATGGAGGATAAATAAGTAGTCTTTTGTAATTAATCTCTTTCAATTGATATTATGCTTGCTAGCTTCATCCATATATGGTCACATAAGAGTTCTTACTGTTATTTTCTTTGCTACCATTGTGGAAATACATCATAATTTATTTATCCAGTCCAGTCTTGATGGACATACTTACTAGTGGAGTTTGTGATTTGGGGTTATTACAAACAGTGATGCTTTAAAACTTTTAAAACTGTGTGCAGTTTGTAAACCCATCTATGCTTTAGGTCTACATTGAAAAATGGAATGCATGAGTTTTGTGTATTCAGATGTTTAGCATTAGATATTTACACACATTTATACATTTACCAGAAATATGAGAGTGTTCTGGGTGCAACAGTATGGCCTGTCTTGTGTTTCATGATGTGTGGTGTCATCTTTATTTGTATTGCATTTTCAGCTGCTTAGTAAAGTTGAATGTTTTTAAAGCACATTTGTCAGCCTTTTGGATCCCTCTTTGTGGACTCAAACCAGCACCCTGCCATGGCATGCCAGGTTGCAAGCAGTGACTGCACCACAGTGTTTGCCCCTGAAACTGCCAAGTTAAGAAGGTAAAATACTATGGGTGTGCAAAGGATAAAAAAGAGGTTTTGTTGTAGGCACAGTTCCTTACAAAGTTAAGAACTACTTCCTAAATTTATTAAGAGGTTATCTCTTCTTTTCCTTTGTAAATAAAAAGGGCATGAAGGCAGAAACAGGAAACTTGAAATTCAATTGCAATCACTCATGCAATTTGTCCCTTCCTATGTGGCATTATAGAAATTTCCTTTTTATTGTGTACAATTAGTGTTTTAATATATTCACTGAATTGTGAAATCATCATAATGATTTAATTTTTGAATATTTTTATCATCCTCTAAAAAAACTCTTATACCCATTAAGAGTCATTTTCTACTCCTTTTATTCCCAACCTGAATCAACCAGTGAATTACCTTTAGTCTCCATGAATTTGCTTATTTTGGTCATAAATTTAAATTATGTAATATGTGGTGTTAACTCATATTAATATGGATAATTTCCATACTTTTGCTTCCTGTAAGCATAGATGAGTCTTCATAGAATAGTAAAATCATACATTTCTAGAAAATGTTTTAAGCAATCAGGGCTAGACATAATAATTTATTAGTTTTGTCCTTAATATGAGCTATCACTCATTTAATCTGTATTAATCTGAAGTATCTTCATATAATTTTTTCCATTTTTTTTTTTTTTGACAGGCAGAGTGGACAGTGAGAGAGAGAGAGACAGAGAGAAAGGTCTTCCTTTGCCGTTGGTTCACCCTCCAATGGCCACCACGGCCGGCGCGCTGCAGACGACGCACCGGGCTGATCCAATGGCAGGAGCCAGAAATTTATCCTGGTCTCCCATGGGGTGCAGGGCCCAAGGACTTGGGCCATCCTCCACTGCACTCCCTGGCCACAGCAGAGAGCTGGCCTGGAAGAGGGGCAACCGGGACAGAATCTGCTGCCCTGACCGGGACTAAAACCCGATGTGCCGGCGCCGCAAGGCGGAGGATTAGCCTAGTGAGCCGCAACGCAGGCCTCTATTTCATTTTTAAAAACTAGCTTACAGACATATAAATATTGTACATATTTATGGAGTACTATGTGCTGTTTTGATACACGTATACATTGTATAATGTTTAATCAGGGTAAGTATATCTATCTCAAACATTAAACGTTTCTTTGGCATGAAAACAAACAAAATCCAGTCTTTTAGGGCTTTTTCTTTGTATAAAGAAATATACAGTACACTAGTATTTTCTTTAGACACTACTATAAAATAGGACCCCAGAACTTCTTACTTCTATCTAGTTCTATCTTAGTAATATTTTCTTCTACATTTATTCATTGAAAATGATCAGTTATTAGTTAATAGGTTGATTTGAATATGCCAACTTTCTGGTTTTGTCTCTGAACATTTGGAGAAGTTCAAGTGAAAAATCTATCTTCAAGAACTTATAATCCTGACTTAATACGTTAGGAGAAAAATGAACTTCATTCATTGTATTAAACAAAAGCTTTATAAGCAGGAAAATTGAATAAAAAGGAGTATGCAAGATTATTTTGAAGAAATGAATTATTTCAGTCAGAGTTTGTACAGATTACATTTCTTTTTTTTTTTTTTTTTTTTTTAAGATTTATGTATTTACTTGAGAGGTAAAGTTACAGACAGAGGGAGAGACAGAGAGAAAGATCTTCCATCCACTGGTTCACTCTCCAAATGGCTACAATAGCCGGAGCTGAGCTGATCCAAAGCCAGGAGCTAGGAGCTTTTTTGAGTCTCCCACATGGGTGCAGGGGCCCAAGGACATGGACCATCTTATGCTGTTTTCCCAGGCAAAGAGCTGGATAGGAAAAGGAGCACCTGGGACATGAGTTGGCATCCATGTGCAATGCCGGCACCCTAGCAGAGGCTTAGTCCACTAAACCACAGGCGCTGGCCCCACAGATTACATTTCTTAAGACTTCTTTGAAACTCAAAGAATGTTTGAAAATAAACCATATTTGGAAATGTTAAATTAATATTAAAAAATAATCCTGGAACTGTTTCTACTGATTCTTTTCCTTGCTAAGTAAGATACTGCCTTCCACTGTAATCTTGAGTGGAAACACTTGTTCATGTATCACTGTAAAGCTAATTAACAGAATAGAACTCCTTTCATTTTATGGAAACTGCAAACAAAAAACAGAGAATTCTGTTTGAGTAGCTAGGTTTGAGGGGACAGATCTCAAGCTCTGATGACAAGATATGTAACCAAAAACACTGAAGTATTAGCAAAATAACATTGAGAACTTGAAACAAACTACAGCATAAAAATGTTTACTTTTGCATCACCAACCTCATTAATATATCAAATGGATGACATCCATTATCCTGTAATGTTTACTCTATAGTACCCTCTAAACATCTTGACAAGCTTTCCCCAAGTTTTCTTTCCAAACCAATTCCTCTTCCTCCAACATGTACCTCATCTTCCAAAGCCAGACTACTGCTCACTTTTCTCAATCAAATGAATAGATTTTAATGTCTTCACACTATTTTCCCTTCTGGTTTCACCTACTTGGCATCAGTCAATATAGAGATATTTAGATTTCTTTATTTAATCTTCAGAACAATGCTTTTGTGAGAAATTTTGAGAAAGTAAGTTTTTCTTTAGAATTGTATCTATGAATACAAAAATCTGTTTCCTTTATATTAATAAAAATAAAAAATAGAAAGTATTTTAATGAGGTCCAATTGATGCACAGAGAACTTCAAGTATTTAATGTTTACAATTCAATGTATCTGGTTAACTGCAAGTAGAATGATACCATCACCACCATAAAGGCATTAGACATATCCAACACTTGCCAGGATTTCATTGTGTCTCTCCTTACTTGGTGGATTCATATGTGGGATATTGTGAGTAGTGTTGTAATAAATATAGGAATACCTGTATTTCTTTGATATAATAATTTCAATTCTTTTGGATATATATCCAAAATGGGATTGGTAGATCATATGGTCCTTCTATTTTTAATGTTTTTGGAGCACTTGGGATACAGTTTTCCATGCCAACCATTTTCAAGTGTCAAGATTTCTCCATATCCCTGTCAATGCTTGTTTTCTTTTGACTACTTACATAATATCCATCTGAATAGTGTAAGGTGCATGTATTTTTTCTTATTTAAACAGTGTTTATAGAGTGTTTTCAAATTTAAGCTAACTATATCAATTGTGGTATAGTACATTTATTTCTAATCTAAATAGGAGTGTGATTTTTTTTCTGATTATTATCATGTGGTACATTACATGATCTTTTTAAATACTTTTTATTTTTTAATTGCTATTTAAATTGTATGTATCTATAGGGTGCAGTGTAGTAAATTAATGTGTTTAATATGTAAAGAACAAATCAGTTTAGTTAGCATTTACTTTTTAAAATCATAACATTTTTTATCAACAATGTTTGCGGGGCCGGCACTGTGGTGCAGTGGGTTAACGCCCTGGCCTAAAGCGCTGGCATCACATATGGGTGCTGGTTCTAGTCCCGGCTGCTGCTTTTCCTACCCAGCTCTCTACTATGACCTAAGAAAGCAGTAGAAGATGGCCCAAGTCCTTGGGCCCCTGCACCCATGTGGAAGACCGGAGGAGGCTTCTGGCTCCTGGCTCTTGGCTTCGGATCAGTGCAGCTCCAGCCGTTGTGGCTTTCTGGGGGGTGAACCAGCGGATGGAAGACCTCCCTCTCTCTGAGTAACTCTGACTTTCAAAAAAATAAATAAATCTTTTTTAAAAAGCCAATGTTTGCATAATTTGTGGGGTACACTATGATATTTCATTAAAAGTATAAGTTGTGTTCTGATTAAATTGCAATAGTAAATGTTACCCTCTCCTTCACATTGTTTTGTAACTGGAGCCTCCCTTCTAATTTCTCAGAAAATCCATAATAGTTTTTTCCTGTGTGTGTTTGTGTGAATTTTAGTCACTCTACTGCATGTAGCTATAGGAATTGATTCTTTCTAATTGTGATGTGATATTTATTATCCAGCCTGCCTCTACTTGCTCTGCCCACTTTTATCAGCCTCTGGTAATTATTATTCTGTGTTCAGACTGACTTTTTCAGATTCCATATATAAGAGAGAACATTCACTATTTGTCTTTCTCTGTCTAATTTACTTCAGTTAGAATGACATCCTCTAGTTCTGCCTATTTTGTTGCAAATGGCAGGGTCCCATTCTTGTTTGTGGCTGAATAATATTCTATTGTATGTATATATCAGATTTTCTTTATCCATTCCTTTTCAATGGATTCCTTGGTTGATTCCATATCTTGGCCATTGTGATCTTATTGTATTTTTGATTTGAATTTTCTTAACTAGTGATACTGAGCACCTTTATATATATATAATATATATGCATATATATACACATACACACACACACACATATATATATATGTATACACACACAAACACAACTGTCAGCTATTTTTATGACATTTCTAGAATAATGTCTTTGTAAGTTGTTTGCCGTATTTTACTTGGAATACTGATATTTGTTGCTATTGTGGTTTTTTTTTTTTTTGAGACAGAAAAAACAATTTTAAAACTTATATGGAACTAAAAAAGACAAAAACCAACCAGAACAGTCTTGAGTAGGAAATACAAAGCTAGATTCATCACACATTCTGATTTCAAAACATATTTCAAAGCAATAGCAATTAAATTAGTACAATAGTCGTAATGAAAAGTGAACAAAATAATAGAATGTGATAGCCCCAAAATGAATCCATGTATACACAACTAACCAATGTTTGACAAGTGTAACATGAATGTACAATGTGGATGAGATAGTCCTAATCCCTTCAACAAAGCAGACTGGGAATACCGTATATTATTATGTTGAAAAAAACTAGAATTGTACACAAAAATAAAATTTACAATAGAATCAAATCTTAAACAAAACAACTCAAACTGCAAAACTCTTAGAAGAAAATAAGGAGAAGCCATATTGTCATTGGCAATTTTTTTACATGACACCCAAAATACAGGTAACAAAAACAAAAATAGACAAGACAGCCTAATTCCTAATAAAAATACTCTGTTCAACAAAGGGACAATCAATGGAGTGGCAAGACATTTTACATAATAGAAGAAGATATCTGCAAACTATATACACATATAAATTTATATAGGTGACACACAAAGAAGGTATAAAGAACAAGATATGGTTTTGAGAAACAATGTGAAAAAGTTGTTATGATAGAGTTTCCTAATATAAAGACTGTAATTTGTGTACTAGAAGTCTATACTGGATGTCAAGAAAAATGCATTTCATCATTTTTAGAGCTGAATAACATTGTCGGTTGGGTGTGTGTGTGCATGTGTGTGTGATCACATGGACCTGAAGGATATTATGCCAAGTGAAGTAAGTTAGACGTGGAAAGACAAATATTACATGATAACTTACATGTGTGTATATACATACACAAATGCATATATATATATATATCTGTATACATATACACACACACACAAATACGCAGTGATGGAGAAGGTATCAGTCATCACCATGGGTGGGGGTAAGAGGAGAGGAAATGAAGATTTGCATCGAAGGATGCACAACAGTAGACAGTAGTGTGAACAAGTTTAGAGATCAAATGTGCATACAACATAAGGACTATAATAAATAAAATTGTATTATATTGGGATTATTGTTTAATAGGTAAATTTTACCTGCTTTTATCACAAAAAAAGTAATTATGTAAGATGATAGGTATCCTAAACTGCTTCACCATAGCAACCATTTTACTGTCAATAAGTAACCCTTAATATTATTTGTAAGCATCAAGTACACACAAGAAAATTTATTTTTTGAAAAAGAACATATTCTGCTGATCCTAGTAGAAGTGATAGGAATTCTGAGAATTAATTTCTTAACTTGGTATTACAAGAAGTAAGTGATAGCTCACATCCCACCTGCTCTGGTTCTGATTCAGTTTCCTACTATCGTGCATGAGAAGGCAGCAGGTGCTTAGGCCCCTGCCATCCATGTGGAAGACTCTTGCAGTTCCTGGATCCTGGCTTTGGCCTAGTTCAACTCCAGCAATTATAGCCATTTAGGGAGTGAAGCAGCATATGGAAGATCTCTCTCTTACCCTCTCCCTCTCTCTCCACCTCATTCTGGTGCTCTGTCATTTACATAAATGAGATTTAAAAATTACTATTAATATGTTTATGGTGATTTGTGTATGGTAATTCCTGCTATATTGAATAAATGAGTTTTTATTCATATTATTTGCATTTTAATATTAGCATTATAGAATACATTTTGCTGGAATATTTAAAATATATTAGGTAGTTTCAATCTCACCTATAACATGTTAGATTTTCTATTTCTTATAATATTTTCAAGAATGTATGACTTATGTAAAAATAAGCAATAAGCAAACTCAAATAATTTGTACAATCACTTAAGTAAAAACCCAACTATGTTCCTTTAAATCATAATTGACATAATTTCAGTGCTATTGTGTTTTAAGATAATCTGTCAGGGAGATAATGTATATGCTGTATTTTACAAACTTACTTATTTATAGAACACTTCCTGTCAAGCTTCTAAGTACAATTAGTTCGGTTTGAAACTAATTGTACAAGATATTTGTGAGTGTGTACACTTAAGTATTAATTAATTAATTAATTTTTTAACTTTTATTTAGTAAATATAATTTTCCAAAGTACAGTTTATGAATTACAATGGCTTCCCCCCCAATAACTTCCCTCCCATCTCCCGCTCCCTCTCCCATTCCATTCACATTAAGTATCATTGTCAATTATCTTTATATACAGAAGATTGATTTAGTATATATTAAGTAAAGATTTCATCAGTTTGCACCCACACAGAAACACAAAGTGTAAAATACTGCTTGAGTACTAGTTATAGCATTACTTCACATTGGACAACACATTAAGTACAGATCCCACATGAGGAGTAAGTACACAGTGACTCCTGTTGCTGACAACAATTTGACACTCTTGTTTATGGCGTCAGTAATCTCCCTAGGCTCTTGTCATGAGTTGCCAAGGCTATGGAAGCCTTTTGAGTTTGCCGACTTCAATCTTATTCAGACAGGGTCATAGTCAAAGTGGAAGTTCTCTCCTCCCTTCAGAGAAAGGTACCTCCTCCTTTGATGACCTGTTCTTTCCACTGGGATCTCACTCACAGAGATCTTTCATTTAGGTTTTTTTTTTTTTCCAGAGTGTCTTGGCTTTCCATGCCTAAAATACTCTCATGGGCTCTTCAGCCAGATCCGAATGCCTTAAGGGCTGATTCTGAGGCCAGAGTGCTGTTTACCACATCTGCTGTTCTAAGAGTCTGCTGTGTATCCCGAGATAAGTGGTTTTTAAAATTTTTTTTGTTGAATTGTCAACTTTATTTTATACTTGAAAAGCAGAGAGAGGGAAGAGGGGAGAGGGGAGGAAGGGAAGAAGGGAGGGAGGGAGAGAATGAGAGAGAGAGAGAGAGAGAGAGAGAGAATATCTTCTAACCACTGATTACCTTCACAAATGCCCATGATGGCCTGAGCTGGGACAGCCCAAGCCAGCAGCCTAGAACTCAGTCCTGATCTCCATGTGACTGACAGAGACACAAATAACTGGGCTATCACTTACTACCTTCCAGGTTGTGAATTAGCAGGAAGTTGGAATTTGAATTACCGCTGAAACAAGAACTGCAAGTTTCTGATAGGAGGTGTGGGTGTCCTAAGGGCCTTCTCACTGCTGTGCACAATGGGTATCCTGAGGACTGACTTCTTCACAATGCTGAGGTTTACTGTATGCAAAGTTCCAGTAATTTAGGTGGTCTTTTTAGTATATTTAAATAAATTAGATAATTTTTTCCATTAAGGCATTTGCCTGTATTTTGTCAGGTTTAACCAGAAAGAATATAATTTTGATAGTCCTTTGATAGTTTCCCTTCTGTTTTGAGAATTTTCAAATGTACAGGAAAGTTCAAAGAATTATACAATGAAAACTTATTATCTGAGTTCATCAATTATTGCATTGGAGACTTCTAAATTCTTTCTCTGTATCATTATTTTGGGGTATTACTATTTATTCATATAAGGAGCCCTTACATTAGCAAATTTTAATCATCACTTTGATGTTTAGGGTGCCTCTAATACAGACAGTGAGATCCACTTTAAACAAGTTCCTGTGCCCTTTTAATACAGTAACATTATATATGGGAAATTCTTGTCTGAAGTTCAGTTGAAAGGACTTTTTCTTATTCTAATTCTTCATTGATGGGATAACAAAATTCAACTGTATCAACTAACTTTACTAAATTATTTAATATATTTCAAAGTTTACCTTTAGATTCTTCTGTCTTGTAAGTACATGGCCCTATCATTTTTAAATAATGTCAGCCTTTTTTGTTCTCTAGATGGTTTTGAGATTTCCTTTTATCTGCAGTGTTGCATAATTTGAATAAATTACATCTAGTAATGCATTTTTAAAATATCTCCCAAGTAAAAATCGTTAGGTAGTAATACAATGAGTTCTCATATGCCTCTCACCCATTTCCCCTATTGACATCTCATTCTGGTACATTTATCACAATTAATGAATCACATCTAGCTTTCCCTATTCTTTAATCCAAGCTCCTTTCATCCCTCCTACTTCTTCTGGTTTCTAGCAATTAACACTCTGTGTTCAGAATTTTTAAAGAAAATTTAGCTCCCACACATATAGGAGAACATGTGGCATTCATTTTTCTGTGTCTGACATATTTCATTCAACATGATGTCCTTTAGTTCTATCCATTTTTCTCCAAATGACAAAATTTCATCCTTTTTTAATGCTGAGTAGTATTCCATTGAATATATTTACCACATTTTGTTTATCCGTTTATCTGATGATGAGCACCTTGGTTAATTCCATGTCTTGGCTACTGGCTATTGTGCATAGTGCAGCTATAAATATGGTGGAGCAGGTATCTCTTTGATGCAATTAGATAGCTTTAGGTCTTACATTTAAGTATTTGATCCATCTTGAGTTGGTTTTGGGGATATATGAGAGGTAGGTATCTAATTCTATTCCTCCACATGTATATGTCCAGTTTTGCTGGTACCATTATTGAAAAGGCTATCTTTTTTCCAATGTATGTTTTTGTCACTCATGTCAAAAGAGTTGGCTGTATATGTGTATTTATTTTTCATCCAGTATTTTTTTTTGACAGGCAGAGTTAGACAGTGAGAGAGAGAGACAGAAAGGTCTTCCTTCCATTGGTTCACCCCCAAATAGCCACTATGGCCGGCACGCTGAGGCTGGCGCACTCCAAAGCCAGGAGCCAGGTGCTTCCTCTGGTCTCCCATGCTGGTGCAGGGCCCAAGGACCTGGGACATCCTCCAATGCACTCCCGAGCCACAGCAGAGAGCTGGAGTGGAAGAGGAGCAACCGGAACAAGACCGGCGCCCCAACTGGGACTAGAACCCAGGGTGCCAGCACCGCAGGTGGAGAATTAGCCAAGTGAGCCATGGCGCTGGCCTTTCCTCCAGTATTTACAGATGACTTGAATCTTCTGTTTGATATCTCAAAATGTTTGGAAACTTTTCAGATATTTTAAGTATTCTCTTTGCACTATTTGATATAACTTACTGTGATTTTCCAGAATTGACAAATGAAAATAATAAACTTTTTCTATTTCTCTAATAGATATTTGAATTCACGTTGCCTCCAGGTGACATGAAGGTCCTAGATGGTCTGAACAGAAATGTTCAATATATTACTGCTGATTTGTAAGTACTTATGACCTTGGTAAAAATGTTGCCTCAATTTATTTTCTGAGGATGAATATATAAAAGGATATTAGTCACTATTCACCATGCACTGTGCTGATCACCAATGTGGTTAATCTCTGCTCCTAAATAGAAATTTTTATCGCCTCCATATGGAATTCTTCAGTAAATCCTTTCAACTTAATTCCTTTAAGAGTTTGAAATTTCTCCCTTTCTTTTTACTGCATTTTTCTTAAAGAACCAATCATGGCATTTGTATTGAAAAAAGCTGGCCAAATATTTTAATAGAAATGTTTCATTGTGGTTTTCTAAAATATGGTCATCTCAATCCAGCTAATGAAGTCTTAAAGGCACATTTAAAATCAAGGACTGGGGATGTATGCTAAAAAACAATAACAGGAGGGAATTTGCACTAAAGAAGAGATCTTTATTCTTCTTCTTGCTGCAAGATTTTAGAATCTGACAAAAATATTATATTTGAAGGTAGCAAAGAATATACACCTGTGGGACTTTTAATTTGTAATATTAATAAGTGTAATAATTTGGATAAAGGAAGAAATTAGTATAATGCAAAATTTAATGTATTCAAAATGGTACATATGTTATGATTGTTATGGTTTTTATTAGTATTAGGGAAAATGAAGAATGAAGTAAAAACAAAATGCAGAGACAAAGGGAGTGGCAAGCTGAATAATTCCTATTCTCTATTAAATACTCTAATAAGTATTCATTTTTAACACATTGTGTTTTCTGTAGTCACTAAAATATAGATATATGTAAATTATGCAGGAAACTCTATGGGCATGGAACTCTGTCTTATCAACAGCATTCTTTCCAGTTCCTAATCTAATACACTATGTCATATCTGATGGGCAGTGAGCAAACAAAGAAAGAATTACTAAAAGGGATGTTAAATTGCTAACAGTAATCTATATCCCTGAAATTTTTTTAGTATTGAATGGCATCTGAATGTGTCTGTTTTCAAAACAAAGTAAATTAGATTTTGCTTGAAAATGTGCTTTTTTCAGACACTTCAGGTTTTTATTTTAATGTAATATTAATACAAAGAGATTCAGTATGCTCATATATACATTTCTAAGTATATATTGATGTTCCCTTCTTCCCTCCCAATCTCCCTCTCCTTCCCTCTCCCTATTATTTTTGCTTTCCTTCTTCCTTGAGAATTTGATGTAAGAAAGCAATGAGTATCACTTTGCATTGTTGAAATATGCAGCTAAAGGAGAGAAATGTGATTAAATTTTTATTCTGTGTGTTCTATATGTTAATTCCAGGTGACGGATTATGATTTAAAAAGTTATATGCGATTAAAGATATGTACCATAAAGGTATGCGCATGAATATGACAAATTTTATGATTTTACAAAAAATGGAACTATTAACCTTAATGATAAATTCACAGAAATCACTTCATTGTCAGAGTGGATCATGAAGCAAAACCCACCTATAGCCTTATACTGTCCTTAGGGAACTCATTTAGATATAAAGACATATGTGTAAAAATTAAGCAGATAGAGAATAAGCCATGCTAACAGTAATCAGAAGAAAGTGGAAGTAGATATATTAATTTCAGACCATGCAGACCACAGAGAAGGGAAAGTTCTCAGTGATAAAAAAAAAGGGCATTAAATTAACAGTAAGATCAATTCTCTAAGAATGCTTAGTAGTTCTTAAAGAGAACATAAAAATAGTGGGTAAAGTTACAAGAATGGAAAGGAGGAATTCATGAATCCATCTTTCTCATTGGTGACTTCAACATACTTCCATCAGAAACAAAGAGTTCCAAACAATAAATACACAGTCAAATTCAGCAACACCATCAACTGGACACATTAAACACCTATTGATTTCTTTACTGACAACAGAAGAATACATATTTTTCTCAAGTTCAGGTGGACAAGTTAAAATGGACTATCCACCAAAGTATTCCACACTCTCAGGCATAAAACATACTTCAACAAATTCAAAGAACAAAAATCCTACAACGTATGCTCTCGTATCATAATGGAGATATTATTGAAATGAATAATAAAAAGATTATCTGAAAGATTCCAAAGTATTTGGAGTTTAAACAACACACTTCTGCATAACCATGAGTCAAAGAATAAATCTCAAGAGAAAATTCCAAATATTTTATACAAAACAAAAATCAGAATACAACTTATCAGAATTTGTGGGTTGCAGTAAAAGCATTACCCAAAGAAAACTTGTGGCAATGAATGCATAAACTAGAAAGAATACGTAAAATACATAATCTAAAGTTCTATAATAAGAAAAAAAGAAGAGCAAATTAAATTCACAGGAAGAAGTAGGGAAAAATAGAGCAATAAATTTTTCTAACTTCTTTATATAAGCTATTTAGGAACATATTCTTAAGTTTTATTTCCATTCATGGGCTTTTCATTTACTTTAAAATCTGCATAAGGAAAACCAGGCTTTATTATCATTTTACTGAAACAGAAAATCATTTTAAACAAACAGCTTTGGAAAATTAAGTGATTTTTCCAATGTTACAGCTACTTTAACCAGTTCTGGCAGTAAATATTGGGTCATATAAGTTCATCTCTTTAGTTGGGTATATTAACCTAATTGTTAACCAATTGTGTGAGTGTGTGTGAGAGAGAGAGAGAGATAAAGGGAGAGGGGGAGAGAGAGAGAGAACCATCAAATTGCTACAGGAACGCATGGGGAAAATATTGCTAGACACTGACCTCGGCAGACTTCTGGAATAAGACCCCAGAAGCACAGGCAACAAAACAAACAAACAAAAAGAAAGACAAATGGGATTACATCAAGCTAAGAAGCTTCTACACAACAAAGGAAACAGTTAACAAAGGGGCAATCAACAGAAGGGAGAAAATATTTGCAAACTGTGCAACTTATAAGGATTAATATCCAGAATATATAAGCAACTCAAGAAACTCAACAGCAAAACAATCCAGTTAAGAAACAGGAAACTACATGAATACCATTCTCAAAAGAAGAAGTACAAATGGCCAACAAATATATGGAAAAATGCTATTACTAGCCATAAGGGTAATGTAAATTAATCCACAATGATGTATCTCCTCACCCCAGTCAGAACGGCTTTCATCCAAAAGGCAGCAACCAATAGTAATAAAGGTGTAGAGAAAGGGGAACTCTGATAGACTGTTGGTGGGGAGGTAAATTAATGCAGCCACTGTCAAAAACAGCATGGAGACTATTTAAAAGTATAGAAATAGACTTTGCCATATAATCCAGGAATCCCCCTGCTGGATTTATACCCAAAAGACATGAACACATTGTGTTAAAGAAAAAACTGCTCCACCATGTTTATAGCAACACTATTCACAATAACCACAGTGTAGAATCAACAGTTGCCCATTATAATATCAATGGATAAAGAGAATGCATTACATACAACAGAATTTAATTCAGCTATTAAAAAATGAAATTCTGGGGATGGTGCTGTGGCAAAGCAGGTTAATGCCCTGGCCTAAAGCATCGGCATCCCATATGGGTACCGGTTGTAGTAGCGCCTGCTGCACTTCCAATCCAGCTCTCTGTTATGGCCTGGGAAAGCAGTAGAAGATGGCTCAGGTCCTTGGGCAACTACACCCGTGTTGGAGACCTGGAAGAAGCTCCTGGCTCCTGGCTTCAGATCAGCACAGCTTCGGCCATTGTGGCCATCTGGGGAGTAAACCATTGGACGTCCTCTCTCTCTCTCTCCCTCTCCCTCTCTCTCTCTCTCTCTGCCTCTCTCTCTCTCTCTCTCTCTCTCTCTCTCTCTGCCTCTCCTCTCTCTGTGTAACTCCAACTTTCAAATAAATAAATAAATCTTTTTAAAAAATGAAATTCTACTATTTGCAGCAAAATGGCTGGAACTGGGGGACATGTTAGGTGAAATAAACTAACACACAAAAGCAAGTACTGCATGTACCTCACTTAGATGTGGGGGCTAAATTTAAAAAAATAAATAAATGCCTGTGTGTTCTGTTGTGTTTTGTTGCAAATAGTATTTTGTTAAACTTTGTTCGAAATCATTCTCAAACAAATTGGTAGGAATTATATACTCCTATAGTTTTAACAATTTTGTGATCTCAAATTTATCTGAGCCAATTTGAACATTTTTGTTTGCTTATAACTTTTGGTTATTTTCCTGAACAACTATGATCTTTTTACTTCCAGTTTGTTGAATTCTTGATTTAGTGGAGCCAAGAAAACTTTTATTGTAATGTAAACTTAAAAGTTATGTCAAAAATAAATTACACTAGGAAGAACTCTATGAAGCAGTACTCTGAAAGTTTGTTGGCATTTTTTGCTCATCTTCACAGTATGAAAATGAAAAGAATAAATACAAGAGAGAAAATCATGAGTTATTCCAAATAATTCTTAATTGTTGAAAACTACCAGGCTGACTGCCAAAAACTCACTGATTTCATGATATTATATAATACTAAGTCACATATAAATAACACAAGATGTACCTCTAGGGGTCAGTGTTGTGGATAGTGGGTAAAGTGCTAGAATCACATATGGGCCAGAGTTCATATTTTAGCTCTCTGCTAATGACCTAGGAAAAGCAGTGGAAGATGGCCCAAGTGCTTGGGCTCCTGCAACCCTCATGGAGAGACATGGATGAAGCTCCTGGCTTCTGGCTTCAGACTGCCCCAGCCCTGGCCATTGGGACCACCTGGGCAGTAAATCAGCAGATGGAAGATCTCTGTCCCCCCACCCCCCATAATTCTTACTTTAAAATGAATGTATCAATCTTTTTTTTAAATGTACTTCAAAATGTCTGTGGACAAATTAAAAGATGTTTATTTAAAGTACAAAATTTGAAATCCATGCAGTCTTTGCATAATGACTCTTTTCCCAGGAGCTTTTGGAAGATGCCTCCTATTCTTCAAACAATGAAGTATAACTAAAAATGTTGAAAGTTTTACTCATGAGAAGTACATAATTTTTATAATCTGAATAAAGTTTCATTACTCCCATACCATTTAATGAACATTACAAACCTAAGAGAACAGTTTCTCACTGAAATTTAGCTTTTTGGCAATCAAAGGCAGTCCTCTGCAGAGAAAAATGAAATTGTAAGAGTCCGAAAAGACATGGCTGTTGCTATAATGCCCTGTGAACCTTTTTTTAAAAAAAAGTAAGTTCCTTGATAGAAATAGAACATTAAAGTGAAAGTGTGAGGTGTCAAGCCTAAACAGATTAGAAATGCTATTGGGTGTAAGAATTAAGGTTCAATTAAGCTTATGGTGAAAGTTGTGGGCACTTCAATACATGGTTCCTGAACAGTGATGTAACAGTACAATGTCAATATTCAGATTCCACTCTGGAAAATTCAAGTTCATTCAAACCCAGAAGTTAGACTGCTCTACCAATGGTTCTTAGACAGCAGAAAAGCATGCTGCTTTAGCTGACCAGATTCACACTAATAACAATAGTAAAATAAATGAAATCTGTGATATATGTGCAGGTAACTTTAATGGGTGACGACTGTGGAACTCCACTCTGTTTTATTTTCCCTCCCTCACCACCACTTGAAAAATAATTTTCCTTCAAAAGCATGTCAGTAAATCTGCAAGTTTTAAAATAGAAATAACGTGCCTAAAGGAATCACCAAATTCTTTTTTATGATGTACAGTCCTATGTTTTAAAATATGCATATTTATGATTAAGAAAAAACAGAAAGAAGTCAAAAGAATCCAGCCCAAATTTTCACATGGCTCAATATAATGTGGGATTGTTTTTATTAAATGTGGCTATCTGATGAAATGGGTCTTGTGATCTCTGGTAGAAAGGACTAACAAATGACAAATGGTGTACAAAATTTCATTTGATGAGAGAAACAAAATGTTTTAAAGTCTATGAGCTTTAAGGACTAACAAATATCACGTACTTTGTATTTTAGGCTTTGTCCTTCATATTTGTTTAAAATGGGTTTATGAAGAGTGCTAAAAGGGAATATTCCTTTTAAAATTTTTTTTTAAATTCTCTTAAAACTACTCATAAAATTCCTGTATCTGTTAATAAAAAAATACTGAGACTATATGACGATGATCCTACTGTAGATTATATCAAATCTACATAACATGTTCTATTTTCTAGAACAGCCTGAGGCTACAGAGACACCCATAGCAAGAAAGCTTCATCTCTAGGTAATCACACACCCTCCAATAACAAGACATTACATTTCAAATCTGCCCTCGTATTTCCGCTCTCTCAACAAGTTTTTCAAGGACAAGAGGTTTAAAGATTCCCCTCTGGTCAATAACAGTCTCTAAAAATAACTTTCCCTTTTCAAGGAAAGGATGTTTGCAACACAAAACATATTCTACATTAAGCCTTGGTGAGATTCAAAACACACAAAGAACTTCACGACAGAGTCCCAAGAGAGAAGTCATTTTTTAAAGGCTTATTTTTTTGAATGTCAGAATCACAGAAGGGGAGAGTGAGAAGGAAAGAGAGAGATAGGGAGGGAGGGTGGTAGGGAGGGAGAGAGAGAGAGAGGGAGAGAAAGAGAGAGAAAAAGAGAGAGCCTCCATCTGTGGATTCACCCCCCAAATGGCAGCTACAGCCAGGGCTGGGCCAGGCAGAAGCCAGGAGCCAGGAGCCTCATGGGGTCACCCACATTGGTGCAGAGGTCTAAGCACTGGGCCATCTCCACCTGCTTTCCCAGCACATTAGCAGGGAGCTGGATTGGACATGGAGCAGCCAGGCCTTCAACTGGCGCCCATTTTTGAAGTCTGAACTAAAATCCCTAAGAACGAGACATCAAAAGTGCCAACCCACTCCAAACTATGAGAGCAACGAGTTAATAAAATACTACCATGGAACTAAAACAAAAAACCAGGTGAAACGAATTGTGTGTTGCCAGCCTGTAGAAACCAAAGGCTAACTAGCATCGAGCCTATGTAGTTGAATAAATTCTTATTTTAACCACACACGATTTTGAATTCCTCTGGTGTTTTGTGAAGATACACAACGAAGAGAGTTCTCTAAGTGCAGGACCCCGAAAATGAAAACCAGACAAGTGTAATACGCACCTGCCTACACATTCACAGTGATTTAAAACCATGCACGATGGCTCAAAGGGCATAGTGGGAGCCCATGCCAGATCAACCTATGCCTGCCCCACTTCAACCAGGGGCGCCCGTGGGCGCAGTGTGGGGGGCCACCACGCAGCGTCTGTACCTCCCCTCGCTGACACTCACCATTTCCGTGGGCTCCAAAGACAGGTGGTCCCACGACGAGGGGCAGGCGAGGTCGCACCCTGGGCTGAGGAGGTTCCTCGAGAGGTCACCTACAAATGGGCCCAGCGCTCCCACCTTCACAGCCCCGGGATCACAACACCGACCACCTGCGCTGGAACACAGCCCCGCCTTATGCCCTGGCAAGCACTGACATCCTGACGTCACAAAGGGTGGTGCCACGGGCCCCCGCCCCGGGGCCTCGCCCCTCAGCCCGAAGCTCCACCCCCTTCGTCCCACCTAACCTCATTCTCATCTTGACACCTGGCTGGGCTCTTGACACCTGGCAACCCCAGCTCGCACCCCCAATTCGATGAGATCACAAAGCATAATTTTTCACATTCATAAAGTGCAATTGATTAATCTTTGGCAGAGGTCTCGCCTTTGATGTGGCGCTGAAAACAAACTATGATACCCAAGATCACTTAGCCGGTGCACATTTTACCTTCTGCATTTAGATCCCGTGAGCACCTTGATTTCAAGTTTCTCAAAAGGCAACTTTTGTTTCTAAACTCGCTTTTCATTTTATTTCATCGTGGCTTCACACGGTGGCTTCTGCACTTCTGCTTGCTGACACCGACTTTTCCGAGGGCACAGGACACAGGTGGTCCCCCCGTCAGAGGCTGCCTACAGCCCAAATGGAACTGAGGGGTGACTACGACTCAGCCGGCCTCTCTGTCTTGCCTTCGCGGCTCAAGGACCCGCTGGGCTGGCCACCAGCACTGAAACACTCCCCCAACTTACACCCTGCACATAATCATGCCGCAGAGAGCCAGGGCAAGGGACCATGCCCAGGGCCCAAGCCCCTTCACCCTGTCTCCCCACCACCACCACAGCTGCCCTGGGGTTGCTGATCCCTACAGTAAACTACTGATAAAGCATTTCCACTTTCAGCATGTGGCTCTTTTTCATCAAGGAAATTGATCCATCTGTCCATAAACTATGCTTCACATAATTTTTTAAGAGGCCATAGACAGGGGCTGGTGCTGTAGGACAGCAGATAAAGCATCTGCCTGCAGTGTGGGCATCCCATATGGGCACTGGTTCGAGTCCTGGCTGCTTCACTTCAATTCCAGCTCTCTGCTGTGGCCTGGGAAAGCAGTAGAAGACGGCCCAAGTCCTTGGGTTCCTGCACCCATGTGGGAGACCCGGAAGAAACTCCTGATTCCTGGCTTCAGATCAGTGCAGCTCTGGCTGTTGCAACCATCTGGGGAGTGAATCAGTGGATGGAAGACCTCTCTCTCTCTCTCTCTCTCTCATTCTCTCTCTCTGTAACGCTTTCAAATAAATAAAATAAGTCTTTAGAAAAAACAAGAGTCCATAGACATTTTTCACTTTCAGACTAAATAAATTGGTGTATATGGGTCTTTTTATTGTTGTTTGGTATTTTTCATAAATATTTATTTATTTATTTGAAAGTCACAGTTACACAGAGAGAGGAGAGCCAGAGAGAGCAAGATCTTTCATCCACTAGTTCACTCCCCAGATGGCTGCAATGGCCGGAGCTGCACCAATTCAAAGCCAGGAGCCAGGAGCTTCTTCCAGGTTCCCATGCGGTTGTATTTTCAAATTTTTAGCATCATCTACTATTCTGACAGACATCATTGTGGTTTATTGGTACTGTGGCCATTGTCTGTGTTTGGATGTATTACCATTGTTACAGTGATGTCAAAATTACATAATTTTACATTGATATAAGTAAATCTTTCCTCATAGACAAATAGTGCTTGCCTATGCTTTCTGGATTTTTTTTTTTTACTAATATTTTGGAAACAATGTTAAAGTCCCAAGTTCTAGTACAAAGAATGTCTCCCCCTGAGCCATTTGAGAATAAACTGGTGATGACATTAGGCCATCAGTACATATGACTTTAGGGTGACTTTCCTACAAGTGACAACATTCTACATACCTATGACACAAACTGCAAAATGAGAAAGGAGCCCCCGATGCAGTCTGTTAATCCTCAGGTTAATTTCTAGTTTTGCTACCTCACTGTAATGCCTTTTATGACAAAAGGTCCCCACTCAAATCCATGGATTAATTTTACTTGTCACACTTCTTAGCATCCTACACTCGGAACCGCTTGACAGTCTTTCCTTTAGCTACACGAGTGTGCCTTATTTAAAGAGTAAAGTCTAGTCGTGTAGAAGCTCCGTCAATAGGATTTTTTTCAAACTTCCTTACTATGATGTTCAGACCATGGTTTCTGGTAAGAGAAAGAAGAGTTAAGAGTGGGGAATTGTCGAGCAGACAGGCAATGTGGAGGGCTTCGCCAGGAATGTAAAGTGCTTCATCAACCCTAATTTTTGATAATCGTGCCCTCTAGTGGTTTTTTTGTGTCATTGCAATCACTGCTGCATCAAGAAAGAAGACATTTGGGCCGGCGCTGCGGCTCACTAGGCTAATCCTCCGCCTTGCGGCGCCGGCACACGGGGTTCTAGTCCCGGTCGGGGCGCCAGATTCTGTCCCGGTTGCCCCTCTTCCAGGCCAGCTCTCTGCTGTGGCCAGGGAGTGCAGTGGAGGATGGCCCAAGTGCTTGGGCCCTGCACCCCATGGGAGACCAGGAAAAGCACCTGGCTCCTGCCATCGGATCAGCGTGGTGCGCCGTCTGTAGCGCGCCGGCCGCGGCAGCCATTGGAGGGTGAACCAACGGCAAAGGAAGACCTTTCTCTCTGTCTCTCTCTCTCACTGTCCACTCTGCCTGTCAGAAAGAAAGAAAGACAGACAGACAGACAGACATTTGGCTCCAGGTCCTGCTTTTAAAATCTCAAGTTCCTAGCCTTTTAAGCCTTGATAATCACAAATTAAAAGGCTGAACATTTAATGAATTTCAAGAAGTGGTATTTTCTAGCTATTAAGAGAGAGAGAGAGTGCATATGATTTATTTTCTATTATTTGAGCAAGTTGCTGTTCGCTCTTCAGGAGGCAGAGAAGCACACGACAAGGGCAAACAGCACCACCTGGTGGCTGCGTGGACTGCACACACTGGCACACTGCAGCCAGCTCAGCATCACCAGCCCTCCTCACCTGCTCATCAATCCACGCCCTCCCTCCTTGCCTTCCCTTTCTCCCTTCTTTCCTCCCTCCTCCCCTCCCCTCCTTTCCCCTCCTCTCTGCTCCCCTCCCCTCCCCTCTCCTCTATTGTCCTCTCCTCTCCTCTCTCCCTTTCTTCTGTTCTGTTTTTTACTCATTGTCTTACCCGCATCCCCCCCCCCACACACATAATATAAACTGCTTATTCATTATTGTTCATCCATGGTCCCCAGATGTCTAGAACAGTGCCTGGTTAACAGCAGGTGCTCAGTGGGCATGCACTGCTATGATTCGGGGTTTTCTGGTACTGTAGCTGAAAAACATCCTCACCAGCATTCTGCTCCCCACCCTCTGAGGAGAATGAGCAGTTCATTTTCCTCTTTAGCAGTGAATTTGCCTCTTCCATGTGTGAAGAAGAGCAAATCTTTGTGAGCTGACCAGCCTATGAGTGGAGACCTGGAGACTTCAACCATGCCACAGCGCAATGTTTCAGACCATCTTGGATGAAAATCTCCTATGTTTGGCTTAACTAGCATTGGATACCACTTTATTCCTCTTTCCACCAAAACAGAACACAGCACAATTGAGGATGCCACCTTTCCCGACAGATCTTCCTATGCCTGGCGCTCTGGCTCCTGTCCATGAACTAGCTCCACTGAGCCTGGTGAGAGCCCATGATGAAATGCTGTGTGCACTGATACCCAAAGCTGCCTAGAAAACACTCAGTGCTCTGAGATTCACGGGCCCTTGGGATGATTGTTCAAAAAGCCCATTCTCTCTGCTTCCTTGGTCACACAGATGAAGTGGGTCACTTTGTGGGTAGAATTCTGATTGTCTTTCTCCTTGCTTCCAAACATTAGCTGAATTTTGTCAGCTTAGTCAGGTGTATGTGTGCAAAGACTTCACCTACCCCTCTGGTTTTCAAGAAGAAAGAGAAACAAATATGAAGACACATCTAGGTGAGAGAAGACGCATAGCAGCCAAGGGGATATTTTGAAGTGGATCTAGGGAGCAGAGCAGTGAGAACCCGCGGCCTTGCAACTACTGCAGAGTACTGTTGACTGCTCCTCCTTCTCCAGTGGAGCCTGGTTTTCCCAGCCCTTGCCCCTGTCTCATCCACAGGGCACCCAGGCTTTTGGAGCTTCTTTTCTGGCCTTCCTCCTCCAGTTCTTAGGAATTGGTTCTACTTCCTCCCAACATGACATTAAGAGACCTCTAAAACATCTCCAGACTTTTCAAAATCAAAGAAACAAACATACAATGTCATATGTAATCTATAGGCTGAAGCCAGACGATGTGACAGGTGAAATCCGAAGGCAGTCAGTACCTCTGGCTGCAGATAGAGTCCAGTAAATGCTGTAATAATACCCTATTATCCAAACATATTGCACATTATTTATTCATTCACGTAATGATATCCTAATGTTTCCAAGGACAGATAGTTGTGAAAAAAAGCTGCTGTAAGCATCCATGTACAGGTTTTGTGTAGGCATAAGTTTTGCAGGCTGTGGCTTTTCATCTTTCATTCTCAGTATCCAAGGACAGTGGCTGGTAAAATTTGACTCAAACAGTACAGTCTAGTTTGTGCTGTGTCTCCTCACCAAGGCAACCATGCCAAAATGTTAGCAAAGTCAATAGAAAGGTTGAAAGAACCAGGGAGGAAGTATTTAATCATATTATCCTGAGTTTATTGTACTTGCAAATGATTGGACTAAAAGTATCCAGTTTGTACAAACTAAATGCAGTCACAAACTTTCCTGTGATGACATGAGACCTTTAACATGCCATGTTGCTTGTAACCATAAATGACTCAGGCTGTAATTACGCAAGATTTAGTGAGCGAATGAACTGCCTCAGCATTTTTATCCACAGGAGGACAACCGAACCACAAGGTGGTGTCCAAGATATTTTAATATTCAGACACTGGTAACAAGTTAGCACTGAAAACTTGGAGCTGGTAGATGAAGAGAATCAAAGCCCACAGATACCTAGAGAAAAAAATCCAGTGCATGTTTCAAAGACTTGTATACATTCTTTAAAAACAATCTTTTCATGGTCATTATTCAAGTTTACATTTATTTTTGTTAGAGAGAGACAGAGAGAGGGAGAGAGAGTGAGTTCAATTCTAGGAGAGAGGAATCCAGTCATTTGAGCCGTCACCAAGGCCTCCTGGCATTTATATTAGTAGAGGTTGAGTCAGGAGCCAGACAGACATTGGCTGCATGCACTCCATATGTCACATGGCATGTTAATTACTAAGCCTAAACGCCAGATCCCTAAAGATTAAACATATTAAAGCTGCTCAAGAACTATATGAAATCCTTTTCTTATTTGCTACCACACCCTGACCCAGCTGTACCTGTGCCCTACCCCTGTCAAATGTCATAGAAACCTCTGCCTTCACACCCATCACCCACTTGTTCCTCTTCGGTATCTACTGAAGAGCCTACCCGAGTACAGAAATTGCACAGAGATGGTCTTAGGTTTATTGTATTGTACATGTTGCTTCTTTTTTATTTTTATTTTTTTGACAGGCAGTTAGACAGTGAGAGAGAGAGAGACAGAGAGAAAGGTCTTCCTTTTCCATTGGTTCACCCCCCAAATGGTCACTACAGCCGGTGTGCTGCACCAATCCGAAGCCAGGAACCAGGTGCTTCCTCCTGGTCTCCCATGCAGATGCAGGGCCCAAGCACTTGGACCATCCTCCACTGCCTTCCCAGGCCACAGCAGAGAGCTGGATTGGAAGAGGAGTAACTGGAACAGAACCGACGCCCCGACCGTGACTAGAACCCAGAGTACCGGTGCCGTAGGTGGAAGATTAGCCTAGTGAGCTGCAGCACTGGCCACATGTTGCTTCTGATTTTCTTTTGTTTTCCTTTTCTGGCTGTTCTCAAAATGATTTTTATAACATTTATAGATGTGCCCTGATTGAAAGAAATCTGATACTTTTTTTTTTGACAGATAGAGATGGTGAGAGAGAGAGACAGAGAAAGGTCTTCCTTTTCCGTTGGTTCACCCCCCAAATGGCCACTGCGGCTGGCGCACTGCGCCAATCTGAATCCAGGAGCCAGGTGTTTCCTTCTGGTCTCCCATATGGGTGCAGGGCCCAAGCACTTGAGCCGGCCTCCACTGCCTTCCCAGGCCACAGCAGAGAGCTGGCCTGGAAGAGGAGCAACCGGGACAGAATCCGGCACCCCAACCGGGACTAGAACCCGGAATACCGGCACTGTAGGCAGAGGATTAGCCAAGTGAGCCACGGGGCTGGCCAAAATCTGATACTTTAAAAATTAAAACTTAAAAGGGAGGAGTTTCACTCAGAGATTAAGATGCTGCTTAGGATGTGCCCATCCCATATCAGAGTGCCTGGTTCAGGTCTCAGTACAACTTCTGATCCAGCTTTCTGTTAATACACATCCTGAGAGATGGCACATGATGGGTCAAGTAATTTGCTCTCTGCCATCTATGGGGGGGGGGGGGCCTGGATTGAGTTTCTGGATACTGGCTTCAACCTGTACCTTCCATTGGCTGTTACAGGCATTTAGGGACTGAACAAACAGAAAATTCATTGTTGCTCTCCCTCTCCCTCTCCCCTCACCCCTCTCCCCTCTCCCCTCTCCCTTTTTGAAGTAAAATAAAAATAAATTATTTTTTAAATCAAAAATTCAACACAAAAACCACTAGGAACTGGGTATTCACATAACAAAATGGTTTATTGCTGAACTTTCTCTTTAAAATGGCAATCTCCTCCAATACATCATTACATATATATTTTAGAATTTGCAAAAAAAAAAAAAAAACAGCTTTACATATGACTGCAGGGCCACCCACTGTCCACATTCAGCAGATGCCTCAAAATTGTTAGTGTGCAGCTCACCTAGTTTTCTTTTTATTTTTTTTAACTTTATTTGACAGGTAGATATAGATAGTGAGAGAGCGAGACAGAGAGAAAAGTCTTCCTTCCATTGGTTCACCCCCCAAATGGCTGACACGGACGGCTCTGCGCTGATCTGAAGCCAGGAGCCCAAGCACCTGGGCCATCCTCCACTGCCCTCCTGGGTCACAGCAGAGAGCTGGACTGGAAGAGGAGCAACCGGAAATAGAACCTGGTGCCCATATGGGATGCTGCAGCCACAGGCAGAGGATTAACACAGGCAGAGGATTAACCAAGTGAGCCACGCGCCGGCCCCACCTAGTTTTCAATAGGCAGGGCTTAACCAAGGGCTTTTTCAAATTGGGAAGTTCAATAAGATAATTACTCTCTTTGGCCATAATTAATAGCTATGGATTATTAATCTGTAACTTAATAAAGGAAAAATACTAAATGAAGACTTTTCAGTAAGAATAATCACTATGAAAACAGATTGAAGATAGTTTTTTTCCCTGGTTTTGGAAGTGTTTTTTTTTTTAAATTTCACATTTGTGTTGCTCACATCGGACCCCAGGCAGGTGGGGAGGCACAGCAGTGAGTCACAGTGTGAAGTGGACTCTGCCTATCTTCTGCCTTCACTGAGGGTTTCCAGGCTGATAAAGCACCTGAAAACTTTGTCTTTGATCCTTAGATAGGATTCAGTTGAGTCAAAGTGTGGTAAAGGAAGATATTAACAGACATTCAAGGAAAAAGACATTGATAAGCAGCTCAAATATAGAAGTCCCATCATGGCTTCATGTTAATAATTGACAACAGTGAAGCTGTACAGAAATGATTTTTCAGTTAATATTAACTATTGCCTAGATAATATCCTTCTCCCCAATGGAAAGTGATGAATGAAATTAAAGCATCAGAACAGTGGGATTTTATTACTAGAAGGACGAAACTATGAACGTACAAATACTTGCCAATATAGACCTTGTCAATGGTCCTCCAATTATCTTTTAGACAAGACCATCAATACAGATAGTGCCAGAACAGCCTGTAAAATGTACAGTCCAGTGTTTTTCCCATAATTCTACACACATACCAAATTGCATAGGAGAGAAATTTCTATTCATAAAGTATTTAATCAGCATTGTTTCATCTGGGAGTAAGATTATTTTATTGTAGCTGTGTGTTCAATGACTCTTTCTCTCCCACACACACACACACACACTGGTTTTCAGCAGCTGGAGTGAATACAGTTAGCATTAGTTTCTTAAGCCAATTTTTTTACTTAAATGCAGATAGAGACCATTTTATTTCCCAGTCTGTTTTTTTTCTTACCTAAGTGAAGTGCTATAGTTATTTTTACCTCAGTTTTAAGATAAGTATGTAAACAATAGGAGTAATAAATTATAATAAATAAAAAGCAAGAGTAGGCATTTGGAATTTAAGAATATAGGTAGTAGTCAAAGACAGTATTTTTTAAAATTTTTATATGAAAAGCGGACACACAGGTAGAGATCTGTCTACTGTTTCATTCTCCAAATGTCCACAACAGCTAGTGCAAGCCTGAGGGAAAACTTTGAAGAACACACTGTCTTTGAGTCGAGCCTGAAGCCCTGGCTGGGGGCAGGGTATACACTTAATCCATCAAAACAAAAGCACATTTTTTCTTCCCCACCTCCACAAGGGTACTTGGCAACTGGCAGGGAGAAGGCACCATTTTGACGCCAATAGAGGCTATAGCAGATCTTGTGCACACATGTAACCAGATTTTATCAGAGAGAAAAGACATTGGCAGAGGCAAAGCCTTCTTAGAAAAGACCCCAGAAGCACAGGCAATCAAAGCTAAAATAAGCAAATGGGACTACATCAAGCTAAGAAGCTTCTGAACTGCAAAGGAAACACTCAGCAAAGTGAATTGGCAGCCAACAGAATGGGAAATATATTTGCGAATTACTCATATGATAAGGGTTAATATCCAGAATCTATAAAGAACTGAAAAAACTTCACCACCACCACCACAACAAAAATAAATCCAGTAAGAAATGGGCAAAGGACTTGAATAAGCATTTTTTATTAAAGATTTATTTGTGAGGCAGAGTTACAGACAAAGAGAGAGAGAGACAGAAAGATCTCCCATCCACTGGTTCACTTCCCAAATGGCTGCAATGGCCAGAGCTGAGCTTATCCTAAGCCAGGAGCCAGGAGCTTCCTCCAGATCTCCCAGTGGATGCAAGTGGCCAAGCACCAGGACCATCTTCCACCGCTTAGCCAGGCCATAAGCAGAAAGCTGGACCTGAAGAGGAGCAGGCAGGACACGAACTGGCACCCACATAGTATGCTGGCACTGCACACAGAGGCTTAGCCTACCATCCCACAGCTCTGGCCCCAGGTATTTTTCTAAAGAGGGAATTCAGATGGCCAGCAGACATATAAAAAATGCCCAGGATCACCAATTATTGGGAAAGTGCAAATCAAAGCCAAAATGAGGATTCACTTCACTCAAGGTACAATGGCTCTCATACATAAATGAACAAACAATAAATGTTGATGAGGATGTTGGGGGAAAGGTACTCTAAAGCACTGTTGTAATGCAAACTACTACAGCCATTGTGGATGACATTATAGAGATACTTTTCAGAAAGCTGAAAATAGATGTACCATATGACTCAGCAATCCCACTCCTAGGAATTTACCCAAAGGAAATGGAATAAGCACTTGAAAAAATTATCTGTACCTCCATGTTTATTGCAGCTTATTTATACAAATTCACATAGCTAAAATATGTAATCAACCCAGATTTCCATCAGCTGATGACTGGATAAAGGAATTGTGATATCTACACACACACACACACACACACATATACACACACATATACACACACTATCACACACTGACATAAAAAGAATAAAATTCTGTCTTTTGCAACAAAATGGATGCAACTGGAACCATTATAGTAAGTGAAATAAGCCAGTCCCCAAAAGACAAATACCATATGTTTCCCCTGATTTGTGGTACCTAACATAGTACCAAAAAAAAAAGTAATATATATGAGTGAAATTGACATTTTGGGATTTGATGATTGTTTACAGCAATTGTCTCTACTGTTGAGGAACAGTGTTTTTTTCTTCTGCTTCTTCTTTCTATTGAATTCCTTACTTAGAGTAGTGTTAATTTGATGAGTATAAAATAAACTGAGAATAGAGCATTGTGAATATTAAAGGAAAGAATGGGAATGGAAGGAGGAATGAGAGTGGGAGTGTGGGTAGGAGGGAGGGTAGGGTGGGAAGTATTACTAGGCTCCTAAATCTATACATATGAAATACATGAAATTTGTTCACCTTAAAAAAGTTTAAAAAAAATCAAGAAAAAAAATTAAATGTTGAGCAGAAAAACCAGGTACAAAATAAGTGCATCCCCTATGACATTGTATGGAAAAAGTTAAAAGGCACGCAAAGCTTCTTGATTGTTCTGTAGTTCCTAACTGGATACCTTAGTTAAGGGTATAGTTAGTGATCATGAACAGGGTTGAAGGGAGGCCTCCAAGATGCTGCAAACCTGTTTATTCATCTGGGTGTACTGTTATGCTTATGCTCATTTTGAGAAACTACAATGATCTATGCATTCAGTATTGGTGTAATTTTTCCTATATATGTATCTTTGATATTAATTTTATCTGTGAAATTAAGTAAAAATGAACTAAAAATAACAGAATTATTAAGTGTGGGATGAGAAAAAAACCTACATTTATTATAATGCTGATTCATATCCAGGAAGTCAATGAAGTTTACTCACACCCAATCGAGATTTCCAAATACATCTCTTATTCACTAGCAGAAGAGTGGAACCGTAGTAGTTAATAGATAAAATATCTATTGGTTTTTCCTCTGCTTGAAAGAAAGATGATTTATGGTCTAGTTTTTGTTTGTATCTAAACTCATTTTTATTTGGCCTGTCTTCTTTTGCTCTCTCTTTCAGTCTCTCTCTCTCAGTCTCTCTCTCAGTTTCTCTCCTTCTTGGCTTTCTCCCATTGATAGTATATTATTATCTGGCCCATGTGCTTTACAATATTACCTTTGGTAATTTTCAAAGTGTGATACAAGTAATGGCTAACACCATGGATAAAGTTTATACGTAATGAAGATGGAGTGGTAAGAAATAATAGGCCTGGGGCTGGTGCCGTGGCTCCAGCCTACAGCGCCAGCATCCCATATGGATATCTTCCTTTACCACATTTTGACTCAACTGAATCCTATCTGAGGATCAAAGACAAAGTTTTCAGGTGCTTTATCAGCCTGGAAACCCTCAGCGAAGGCAGAAGATAGGCAGAGTCCACTTCACACTGTGACTCACTGCTGTGCCTCCCCACCTGCCTGGGGTCCGATGTGAGCAACACAAATGTGAAATTTAAAAAAAAACACTTCCAAAACCAGGGAAAAAAACTATCTTCAATCTGTTTTCATAGTGATTATTCTTACTGAAAAGTCTTCATTTAGTATTTTTCCTTTATTAAGTTACAGATTAATAATCCATAGCTATTAATTATGGCCAAAGAGAGTAATTATCTTATTGAACTTCCCAATTTGAAAAAGCCCTTGGTTAAGCTCTGCCTATTGAAAACTAGGTGGGGCCGGCGTGTGGCTCACTTGGTTAATCCTCTGCCTGTGGCTGCAGCATCCCATATGGGCACCAGGTTCTATTTCCGGTTGCTCCTCTTCCAGTCCAGCTCTCTGCTGTGATCCAGGAGGGCTGTGGAGGATGGCCCAGGTGCTTGGGCCCCTGCACCCGCATGGGAGACCAGGAAGAAGCACCTGGCTCCTGGCTTCAGATCAACACAGAGCCGGCCATGTCAACCATTTGGGGGAGGTGAACCAATGTAAGGAAGACCTTTCTCTTGTCTCTCTCTCTCTCACACTGTCTATAACCTTACCTGGCAAACAAATAAAAAGAAAGAAATAATAGGCCTTAAGAAATATGTTAAGTGTAGGTCCTTAAGTGTAAGTCCTTAAGAAGTAAGTCCTTCCTTAAGTTAAGTTGGAATTCCAAGCTCTACATATTCCTGGTGTCCACATTCCCAGCAAATCTGATGAGATGGTTGTAATGATCTCAGCTGGTGCAGGTCATATTACTAGGCCATTGGGCTTACTCATACCAGAGTAGTTAGATGTAATAAAAATAAACCTTATGACAGTCTTCCGCCTTCTGGGTACTCCATGTTCTTGTCTTCCATGAGGCATAGTGACAGGATGTGTCAATTCCTTCAGAATTCAGAGCTTCCTCTGAAATTGCAAGTTAATGAAATGTTTTCTTGTACAAGGCACAAAAGTCCTCAGCAGTTTCCCCTTTATTCTTGTTTTCTGCAGAGATTGGCAAAGGAGACATAAGTAAAGGCTTGGCCTGAGGCTACCAAAGAACCTGGGGTAAATGCATGTGGTTCAGATTTTCAGAAAGAATTTTCAATTGCTTTCTTGGTTGGACAATACTGGTGGTCAAGGATCAGTAAGGCAAAGTTGCTAGGAAGTCTCTGGGATAGTGCAGAGGAAGGAATCTCAAGTACAGGCATGGAAGGGGCTTTCCATGTTGTCCTGCACCTGCATTGAGGATATCCCTTCACTGAGACACCAAGAGGTGCATCGGTGAGAGAGACACCAACATCCTCAACTGTCTCTGGGGCCTGGGAAGAGTGGAGGTTGCTTTTGTTGAGATGTGCAGAGATTTCACAGAGGATTATGGAGCCCTGGGAAACGCACCAGGTGAGCAAATGACTTTCATTGGCAGTATTGACTTAAGTAGTAATCAGAGTGTATTGAATCCCAGAATATTTAGAGGTGACTAATTGGTCAAAGGATCCATAAGAATGAGATAGATGGACATCTATGCTTCATCTATTTAACATTTTTAATATATGTGCTACCAAAGTGTGGAGTGTAGAGTTATGTCACATCAAGTACTTTCCCGGGGCCAGCATCGTGGTGTAGTAGGTTAAGTTACCACCTACCCCTCCATGAGTGCCGATTTGTGTCCTGGCTGCTCCACTTCCAATACACTTCTCAACTATTATGCTTGAGAAAGCTGCGGAAGGTGGACCAAGTACTCGGGCCCCTGCCACCTTCTAGGGAGACCAGAATGGAATTCCATGTTCCTGGTTTCAGCTGGGACCATCCCCAGCTGTTGCAACCATTTGCAGAATGAACCAGCAGATGGAAGATTCTATGTCTCTCTCTCTCTCTCTCTCTCTCTCTCTCTCTCTTCTTAACTGTAACTCTGCCTTTCAAATATAAATTTTTAAATGTACTTTCACAATAGTATTTAGTTATCACCACTATCCAGTTCCACAACTATTTTCCAAACCAAAACTCTTCACTTTTTAAACAGTTATTCTCCATTCTTCCTCTTTAAGTCCCTGGCAACTGCCACTCTTTCTGTCTCTATAAATTTGCCTACTCTAGGTGCCTCACAGAACTGGAATCAAACGGCATTTGTCCCTTTTTGTCCTTGGTGTCCCTTGGTGTCTGTTTGTTGTATTTAGTGTAATGTCTTCAAGACCCTGGACTCTGAGTTAGCGTTTACTGGACACGCAAAACTCCACCCTCCAATTCTGCTGCTTAAAATGGGGGCATCTGGAGATCTGAGGTCTCTGTAGACTGACTCAGTGAGTCTATAGATACACTTGTGGTCTCCCACCTAATATCTCCTAAACATATGATTGAAATAGACACCTCAGTAACTGACACCATTGTGGCTCTCCCTATGGGGAGTGAGAGCTTTTGTGGTTGGACAAACCCAGGGGAAACTGCCTGAATAAACCTAAAGCAAATCCTCACTCCTGAAGGATGAATGCCTCTACTGATGACTTGGAAAAGGAAGGATGGGTGATTCTGATCACAACCCCCGCTGAATGTGGTCTGTGACATTGCTAGAGGAATTGTAGAGAAATTGCGACAGAGTTCAATTATAAATAGTTTCAACTATAAGTAGTTTCAATTATAAATGCTGCTGTGTTCATTGTGACAACTTTACTGGAGCAACTGGGCATGGTTTTTGACACCTGGCATTCATGCAGCAATTTATACAGAAAATACTTGGTTTGTATGTCAGTTTGCAAAGAGTAGGCACTTATGTGTGTGCTCTTTAGCTCTAGGCACAGCCTGGCAAGAGCAGCTGTCTTTATGCCTCGAAGAAGCTCCCCTGGTCCTTTGCAGAGGTGACATTGTGCTTACAGAGCTGGTTCCAAGGAATAGGCAAGTATTCTAGTTACAACTGAGTACTCAAGTGGGATTATGGTTTGTAAAATAAGGGATGAAACTTCAAGGGACTTTTGTTCCAACACTGGGTTGTCTTAGTTGATCTCCCGGCAGCCTCCTGCACCCTTGACCGTCTTCTGTGTCATGAAGCATTCTTTTTCATTCCTTCAGCACCCCTGGCCCTGCTGGTTTGCTTTCTGTGATTCCAGGGGCCCCTTGTTATGCAGGTCAATCCTCAATGTAGCAATCATATGTTGGGGCTCCAGCAGGCTTAGTCCAGAACCATAGGATCTTCTTCCCCCACTTTCCTTCACATCCAGAGATGCCTTGACTTTTAGTACACAGATTTTCCCTATGGTAGAATTTTATTTTCACACAAATTACCATCCAGCTTCTGACTCTTCTTCCTAACGTACTGGCATCCAATGACACCTTTGAGGCAGAAATATCCTCTCCTCTAGACATTTAAGATATAAAATATCTGTGTTTCCTGTTGCCTAGGTGTGGACTCAGGACAAAGCTATGGCAACATTTTTTAGTGGTCTAAAATCCAGATCACCCAGATGGGTGGTAGGAATCCAATTACTTGAGCCATCACTGCTGCCTCCCAAGATTTGTATGCACAGAAAGGTGGAGTCAGGACCAGGGCCAGGAGTTGAACCCAGGCACCCTGCTACAGGATACAGGCATTTTAACCACTAGGACCAACACCTACCCCAAAGCCATTTATTTATGGAAGAATTATTTCCTCATTACTCTGTTTCAGCAACAGGAAAAATTAGTCTAGACATAAGTATTGTCATTCTTCGAAGAACTGTAAATCTAAATTGTTCATGGGGTTGGGTTCTGTGGTCACATGAAAATTTGTACCTGAGATGAGTAAAGGCTGGGACATAGAAGTTCTGTTTTTAGGGCAGGCATTTGGCACAGCACTTAAGACACAGGTTGGAACACTTGTGTTCTGTATTAGAGTATATGAATTTGATTCCTGGCTCCATTTCCAACTCCAGCTTCCTGGGAGACAGCATATGATGGTTCAAATATTTGGATCCCTGCCACTCATGTACAAGACATGGATTAAGTTCCCAGGCTTTGACCTGGTCCAGCTCAGCTGTTGTGGGCATTTGGGGAGTGAGCCAGTGGGTGGAAGATGTCTTGCCATCTGTGCCTCTCTTTTTCAAATAAACAAAAAATAAAGAACTAGGTTTTTTAATGCTATAAATTTCTTTCAATACATCTCCTAGTTTGCATCCTATGAATGTTTTTAGTATACTCCTGTCTAATCGTGCATGTTTGTTTTATTCCACTTTATTACTTTTCAAACTTACTTGCATTGAAATTTGCAAAATGGCCTCTTGGCAATTTATCTTTTTCTGTTTCTCCCAGTTGCTTATTTGGTATGTTTTTTTTTTTTTTTTGATGAAGTTAATTAATGGTTTCCATTAATTCTTTCCTTTTTGTGCTTTCTTTTGTGATTTTTTTTCTTTGTTAAGGTATGAATTTAACTTATTTAAAATCTTTTGGGGCCAGTACTGTGGCATAACAGGTAAAGCCACCGCCTTCAATGCCGGCATCTCAAATGGGTGCCGGTTCCAGTCCTGGCTGCTCCACTTCAGATCCAGCGCTCTGCTATGGCCTGGGAAAGCAGTAGAAGATGGCCCAAGTCCTTGAGTCCCTGCACCCATGTGGATGATCCAGAAAAAACACCTGGCTCCTGGCTTCGAATTGGCACAGATCCGGCCATTGCGGCCAACTGGGGAGTGAACCAGTGGATAGAAGACCTCTCCCTCTCTCTGCCTCTCCTGCTCTGTCTGTGTAACTCTGACTTTCAAGTAAATAAAGAAATCTTTTTCAATTTTTTTTTATTTTTTTAGATAATATTGATTTATTTTACTTGAAAATTGATGATACAGAGAGAGAGGGAGGATATTCCATCTTCTGGTTCACTCCCCAAATGGCTGCAACAGCCAGGGCTGAGCCAGGCCAAAGCCAAGAGCCAGGAACTTCATCCAGGTCTTGTGTGGGTAGCAGAGGCCAAAGCACTTGGGCCATTCTCCACTGTTTTACTAGGTGCATTGGCAGAGAGCTGGGTCAGAAGTAGAGCAGCTGGAACATGAACAGGTGCACATATGGTATGCTGGCATCTCGGGCCCTGGCTTAACCCCCCATGCCACAACGCTGGCCCCCAAATCTTTTATTTTTATTGATAAAGGTGTCCACAACAGTGACTTTACCATGATTATTGCTTTAAGTTATATCAGACACATTCTGACACATTCATTACATTTTTCTTACAGTATCTTATAACTTTATTATTTTAATTTATATTTCTTTGTGTATTCATGAGTCTTCAGAGAACACTTTCACATTTCCTGGTGGACCAGCACTTTGCCTGTTTTCATTGTTACTAATTTGTAGATTTATTAAATTTTAAACATTTAAATTTATAATATTATTTATAATTTAAATTTATAATTTAAACATTAAAATTTATACTATTTCCACTTTATAGAGCTTACTGATTTGTGTGACCTGATACCTTACCAATGTTGTGAGTGATCCTTATACCTTGAGAAGTTATTCCCTGTTATCAAGATGAAAAGTTCAATATATTTCCTTAAGATATACCTTCTGCTTATGTTGTTTAGTGTCCTCTAACTTCATTCATTTTTGGCTCACTAGCTTGGTACTTCTATTTGTACCACTTTCATCTCTTGTAATTATTGCTTTATAAGGGTGGGGGGTTGTTTCTTTTGTGTGAGTGTTTCTATTTGTTTCCTTTCTGCATTAGCTGATGTGATTCATGATGGAAATAGCTTCATGGTGACTTGTGACTTTCAGCTTTAAAATGTGTGGACTTCTGGGGGCTGGTATGGGTCACAGCCAGTTAGGCCACCACATGTGACACCCACATCCCATATTGGAGTGCTGGCTTGAGACCAGTTGCTCCATTTCTGATCCAGCTCCGTGCTAATGCTCCTGGAAAGGCAGCAGAAGTTGACCTAAGGACTTGGGCCCCTGCCACTCATGTGGGAGACCCAGGTGGAGTTCCTGGCACCTGGCCTTGACTTTGCCCAGCCCCAACCTTGTAGCCATTTGGGAAATGAACCAGCAGGTAAAAGATTGATCTCTCTCTTTCCTTGTCTCTCCCTTTCTTTCTGTCACTCTGCTTTTCAAATAAAATAAATACATAAATTTTTGTTAAGTGTGTCATTTTTACACTCATTTACTTTCTTTTTTTAAAAATATTTATTTATTTATTTATTTGAAAGACAGAGGTAGAAGTAGAGAGAGATAGAGCCAGAGATAGAGAGAGAGGTCTTCCATTCCACTGGTTCACTCCCCAAATGAACACAGTGGCCAGAGCTGAGCTGATCCGAAGCTAGGAGCCAGGAGCTTTCTCCAGGTCTCCCACACGAATTCAGGGGCCCAAGGAGTTGGGACATCTTCTACTGCTTTCCCAGGCCACAGCAGAGAGCTGGATTAGAAGAGGAGCAGCCGGGACTTGAACCGGCGCCCATATGGGATGCAGACACTGCAGGCTAGGGCTTTAACCCGCTATACCACAGGGCCAGCCCCACACTCACTTTACTTTCTTCTGGAATGTTTTCCTGCATCACTTTGTGTGGATAATTCTTGCTTATCTTCTTGCTTAGTGCTTACATGTCAGACTTTCCCCTGACCTAGTATCATTTCTCACAATGAATACAAATATCCATCAAGTCATTCTACACATATGAAGTTCCTACTATGTGCCAGGCAGGATTCCAGGTATTAAAGAAGCAGCTCTAAAAATAGAGCAAGAGACTGCACTCAGACGGCTCACTATCACCATTTATTTTTATTTCCTAACATTTAACTCAAGTTGTAGATGAATATTTTATCTGCTTAATGTCTGTAAGATTCCTAGGAAATAGGACCGTGTTTGCCTTATGTATGATTCAACTCCCAGCACTTAACACAGGGGGCACCATATGGTTGACATCCAATGAGCAGACCTAAAATTAACTTTAAACCTGTTTATATCTTTTTTATATTTTATACATATATTTATATTTATACTCCAGACTAGAAGAAACTAGTCATAATAGCACATTTTAAAACATTTTTCCAGTTCAACTATGATTTTTTTCTCACCCAGGCATAGTCTGAAATTCTTCCCAAGAAAATGTCACTGGGAGAGAAAGAGGGTTTCATTTTCTATTCAGGGTAAATGCATTAGTTCTCATTTTCACCTTCAACAAAATGGGTTCAATTTTAGTTGCTTCGCTGTAAAGCCTGGCACAGCTGGCACTCCAGTAGGCATCCTGCAGCAAGACTGTCTGCCATATATCAGGAGGGCTGGGCCAGGGTCCTGCGGTCAGACTGGACAGCACAGCTAGAAGGAACTGGGGCCCACAGTTAGCCTTTGCAGACCACTGAAAGCAAAGTGTTCCCTTTCTCTGGCAGGATTTTGGAGAACAAAGAATTTCAGTTCTTTGAAACCATCAAAAGTGTCTGATACGGCCGGCGCCACAGCTCACTAGGCTAATCCTCCGCCTTGCGGCGCTGGCACACTGGGTTCTAGTCCCGGTCGGGGCGCCGGATTCTGTCCTGGTTGCCCCTCTTCCAGGCCAGCTCTCTGCTGTGGCCAGGGAGTGCAGTGGAGGATGGCCCAGGTGCTTGGGCCCTGCACCCCATGGGAGACCAGGAGAAGCACCTGGCTCCTGCCGTCGGATCAGCCGCAGTGTGCCGGCCGCGGCGGCCATTGGAGGGTGAACCAACGGCAAAAGGAAGATGTTTCTCTCTCTCTCTCTCTCACTGTCCACTCTGCCTGTCAAAAAAAAAAAAGTGTCTGATACACCTGTTTCTAAAGAGGGCCTGGATTTGCCCCATTTGCTTCTGTAATAATCCTGTGTGTTTTGTCAGTCAATCTCTTGGCTGCCAGGAAGGACAAAATAATTTGTAAGGACAGAGCCAGATAGTCTTAGAATATGGCTATTCATAATCAAAAAGTGTCTTAGTACCAAGCGACCTCTCTTGCCCTCTGGGGCCCTGAGGTGTGTTAGTATCACCTTAGTGTAAATATTCTCAGATGTTAGGGAACATACCCAAGTCACCTGTGGACTCTAGGCACCCTCTTAGAGTATGTTTAATTCAATCCCGGTGGTGGGGTGGGCAGAGGAGAAAGCCGTCTCCACCACTTCCCACTCTGACCTCACTCATCATTCTGACAATTCGCCTCCAAGATGGGCTACCCTTCCAGAGTGTGCTGGAAGCATGCTCCTGACGTCTTTGTGTAAGGCAAATCTGAGAATCAGCTTTAGAGGAGTGATCTGACCAGAAACAGACACTTTCTTGGTGACCAGTCATCTCGATGAAAATTATATCCTAGCCGTTTATCAACCTGACCCTGCTCTGTGATCTTGGACCAAACCAATTCCTGCCAGCCACTTAAAAAATGCATTTAGGGTCAGAAGAAAAACTGGATACAAGAAAAGGATCAGGGTGGTTTCACATCTCTTATCAGCACCTTTGACATTTGACACATTGGACATGATAGTGTGGTGTCTGAATATAAAGGGTAAAATCCATTCATACAGATAATACCATCTGGGTTCCTTGCTGAAAATTATGTCCATTCTTATTCTATAAAGTTCACTCAGCATGAAAAAGAAGTCCAGAAGACCATTTTCTTAGGGGCATTTAAATGAGAAACCACAGGGCCTGGGGAAGTGAGGGGAGTCTGTGATTGTATCCCACAGCTTGTAGAAAAGTTAATCATCCCTTGTTTCTAGTGGATGGGCTTGGGAGAAAAGAGCACTTCAAAACAGAGTCATGAACCATTCATAAACACTAGATCAAGTTTCCACTCCCTGACTATTGTTAACCTGTGACTTTGGAGTGTAACGTCCTGCATTAGTAAAGGGGCCAAATCATAGCCAAACCATAGCAGTGGCTTGAAGCTCCGATGCAGACTATTTGGGAAAAGCTAGAAAACTGTCTCATCTGGAAACTTCAGGAGCACAGTGTGTATTGGGAGGATCAGGTCAGTTGCAGAGTGCCATAGCAGCTCTGCCAAGAGCTGACCCGGGAATGTCCACACTGCAGGTGTCCACACTGCGGGAGGGACTGCCACTTTTGCCAGGTAGGGAAGCAGATTCTGAGGAGGAGTGAGCATCCCACCCAATCTGATGGCAATGCCAACCCAAATCAATCATGGCTGCTGAGGATCAAAAGGCAGTGAGGGCTTTTAAATACAAACCCAGGTTCCCAATATTCACATCTGTCCTACAGAACTTGCCTTGGAGAAAAAGAGCAGAAGGAAGCAGGGCAAGGTCTCCTGTTGGCCTCACCAGTCACATAAATATTTGATGAAAGTTTAGATCAAACAGCTCAGAAAAATGTCCTCATATGTTTCTACATTATTTTGAGTTCCTCTCTATCTATCTACCTACTGATTTATCAGTGCATCCATCATGTACCCATCTACCACAGACCCAATTTGTATCAGTCATTTACTTTGTGCCTTGATAGTCTTCAGAAAAAAAAGAAAGTGTTTAGTTTCCAATTCATAAAATCACCTGTTTTCCAGAATCATGAGCATAAATATTCTCTCTCTCGAGCATGTTACCACACCAGTCAAGGAAAAGGATATTTTAGTATTTATTATATATATTATTATATTATTTATTATCTATATTATCCATATTAATATAATATTTATATTATAAATTATTATATTATTATTTATATTTATATAATATATTTTATATTATTTATATTATAAATATTTTAATATTTATTATTTCTATTGTTATCTTATTATATTATTTATATATAATATTATACTTTAATATTTATTAAAGGTCAAAATTACAAATGATTTCAAATTGGTCAACCCTTTTGATTGTATTCCCAAAATAATTTATCTTATTTTTTGCTTAACTAAGTGGCCTTCTTTTCTGACCCTCACTGGATGTTGCTTCTTTTAAGACTCTGCTCCCAAGAAGACCTAAAATAATCCCAAAGGAAATCACATCAAAATATCTCCATACCTTAAAAAAAAACTTAGAAATAAGCACTTTCATGAATATGTATAGTTGGTCTCCCGGTATAAGAATTCTTGTTATAGTATGGATACCTAAGCAAAATGTTTTGTATGAATGATAAACATTTAAAGATGGAACAGAAAGTTGATTTTCAGATATAATTTTTAATACACAGTATATATGACTATATGCACATAAGTAATAGTCATAGGACATGAGCATGGGAGAACATGTTCTACAAGCAGCAGCATCCCTGTGGCTGGACTGAACTGTGTCTCTCCAAAATTCCTGCTTTGAGGACTTGGCACCTAACCCTCAGGATGAGCTGCATTTGGAGATTAGGCCTTTAAAGAAGTAGTTAAACCGGCACCATGGCTCACTAGGCTAATCCTCCGCCTTGCGGCGCCGGCACACGGGGTTCTAGTCCCGGTCGGGGCGCCGGATTCTGTCCTGGTTGCCCCTCTTCCAGGCCAGCTCTCTGCTGTGGCCAGGGAGTGCAGTGGAGGATGGCCCAAGTGCTTGGGCCCTGCACCCGATGGGAGACCAGGAGAAGCACCTGGCTCCTGCCATCGGATCAGCATGGTGCACCGGCTGTAGTGCACTGGCCACGGCGGCCATTAGAGGGTGAACCAACGGCAAAGGAAGACCTTTCTCTCTCTCTGTCTCTCTCTCTCTCACTGTCCACTCTGCCTGTCAAAAAAAAAAAAAAAAAAGAAGTAGTTAAGTTAGAATGAAAGCATTAGGCTGACCCCTCATTTCATATGACTGACAGAGAGTGAAGACACGAGGGAGACTCGCTACCTACACACCAAGGAGAGAGGCCTTAGGGGAAGCTTTGATGGCAGGCTTCTGGTTTCCAAAACTGTGATTTCCTTTAATTACCCACCTGTGGTGGTTTATTATGGCAGTGTAGTAACATACCCATTTTACAGATGAGGAGAGTCAAGGTCAAAGAAATAAAATGACTTATGCACTATCAGGATGAACTACAGGCTCACCTGACTGTGGAACCATTTCCTAGACTTCACCCCTAACAGAACAGGCTCAAGGGAGATAGTGACTATTAACTATCATTGTCCTCTGTGGGAGTCTCCACCATCCGTTTTAGCTTTTCAGAGCCTCTCTTGTCATGTGTGACCTCTGAACTCCCAGTATTGACTCAGAATTGTCATCTTGTCTTTTAAAACAGTAACTACAAGAGCTCTGCACGTAATTCAGAGAGAAGGCCGAAGATAGAAACAAGATACTCATATTTTACGAGGACTCCAGTGCTGAGCTCTTGGGCCTCCAGTATGGTCTCTTGAGTTCTAGTCAGCTTGGAGCACACATGGGCCTTATCAGGCAAAATGGACTCGGGGAGGTCTGTTTACTAACACAGCCAGATCGATGTCCAGAGGCAGCAGGCATGCTGGACAAAGCAAACCAGATTGTTTGGTTCAGAGCTGTGCACGGAGGACACTTCTCCCCAGCCCTGACCACCCAGGCTTTGTATTTTCTACTGCCTCTGCGGATGTCTCCTCTGTGGACATTCAACCCAGCACCAGAAACCAATAAAGTGATCGCTTGACAAATAGGCAGAGCCTTGTACTCTTAAAAATAGGGGTGGCCAGAGTATTGGTCATATCAGGTATATTACTGGCTGCCCTGTTCTCAAAAGAGACATGGATTGTTCAAATTCAGATGGAGCTAAATGGCTAATTGTGCAGTCACACAGGCAGTGTTCAGCAGGTACATTTTCCATTTCTTCCATCCTGATAGTCGGTCTTAATAATGTCTGCCACTTTAAAAGTCTGTGCTTGGCCTTTGACACTGGAGTCCCCGGGGCCCTCCTTTTCTTGGTCTCTGGTTCCTTGTTGGTCCTCTCTGCCTCTAAAACCTCTTGTAAGCACCTCTGTCTGAATTCCAGAAGGTTGTGTGTGCTCAACTGGCTGCCCAGTAGTCCTCCAGGATTTCCTGATCTTTCTCCCTCAATCTGCAATTTGCTGGAGTCTTCCTTATCTCAATGATGGTTTTCCTTTGTCAGGCCACAACCCTTGGTGTTGCCCTAGCCTCCCCGGATGAAAGGACAAACTCGGGTCAATTCCAGTGACTCTCAGGCTCATTCAGAATTGATCTTGCTTTTACAAAGCCACATTAGCTACATTTGTTTGCCTCTGTTTGATTCTTCTATGGCTTTGTTTTTATTTAATTTGAGAAGCAGAAAGATAGAGACAGGGATGGAGATGGGAGAGACAGAGATAGCACTACAGATGGAGACGTGATAGAAATCGAGATGTCAGCAACAGAAACATAGAGATAGAGCTCCAGCTCTCATCCACTGGTTCACTCCCAGAATGCCTGAAATGGTCAAGGGCTGGGCTAGGCTGAAACCAGAATCCAGGAACTCAATTCAGATCTCCCATGAGGATGGCAGGAGTCCATTTAATTCAGGCACTGCTGCTTCCCAGGATCTGCATGAGCAGGAAGCTGGAATTGGGAACTGGGGCAGGAAGCTGAAGTCAGGACTCAGATCCAGGTACTCTGATGTTGGAGGAGCACATTTTAATGCCTAGGCCAAGCCTACCCCTCTTCCACACCTTTGCTGTCTTCATACGTATTTTCCCCTGGGTTCACTGGCCTCCTTGCTATCTCTCCAACACAGAGACAGTCCTTCTAGTGGGACAGTCCCTTCTATTGGGATTTTTGTCCTTGCTGTTCCCTTGGCCCGGGAGGCTCTTTGCTAGACACTTGTGGGTCTTGCTCTCTTACTGCATAGTCTTGGCTCAGATGTGGCCAAGATGAGGTCTTCCTTGATTCATTCCACTCCTCCTGGTTTTTCCTCCTCTGGGGACCTTGAACATATTTCACTATTTACTAATTTTAGATGCTGCACTATACAAAAAGCCCCATGAAGGAGTGACTGCAGCTTGGTTGCTTTTTGGTGCATCGCTGCCAGAGGCCTCACTTGCAGGGAGTGCTTAATCAGTGTCGGCTGAATGAGAGAATCAATACACTCCCTCGTACACAACTTTCCCTTATTTAGACATAAAGCCCCACTATTCAAGAAGAAGGGCTAAACCCCTGGTGACTGGAAAATACCCCGTCTTCCCCCACCAATATTACCAGTGTATAACTGACCAATAAGAAGTGACTATGTGGCTGGTGTGCAATGAGATATTTGGGTGAGGATGTACACTTGTGATGATTCCTAGCATAGAGCTACCCAGCATTCATCATGTCATGGACTGACCATTCTGGGGAGAGGGAGGGGCAGGAATATTTGAAGTCAACTTGTAGTAATTTTCCAGTATACACTGTGTTTTTATGAACTATATTCCTTGTGCTATAACATTGGCTTCTAGGACTTTTTCCTGCTGCCAAATGAAGAGTTCTACCCTGGAAACCTTACAGCTAACAAGTATTGTTCTCAAAGTTCCCTCTTAAGGCAAGGTACAGTTTTAGCTATATTTAGGGCTCTTCCTCTTTCATTCTGCCATCTCCATCATTTTAGACATTAGGTACACCTCTTGATATGCAAAAAGCAACCAACCTATAGGGCTCAAGTGAGACAAAGTAAATTGTTAAAAGATTTATTTGAAAAGCAGAGTTACAGAGAGAAGAAGAGACAGAGATCTTCCATCCACTGGTTCACTTCCCAAATGACTGCAATGGCCAGGGCTAGGCCAAGTTGAAACCAGAAGCCTGTAACTCCATCTGGGTCTTCTGCACAGGTGGCAGTGGACCAAGCCTTCTATGCTATCTTCTGCTGCCTTCCTGGGCACATTAGCAGGGAGCTCTGTCAGAAGTGTGGCAGCTGGAACAAGAACCAGTGCCCATTTGGGATGCTGGTGTCGCAAGCAGTGGCTCAACCTGCCGTGCCACAACGCCACCCTGAGACAAATCAAATCCATCAGCTTCCCTCCCCTTTCCTGGAACAGAGCAAAGTCATTCATTTTAGTGAGCTGTCTGGCCCATGTTGCCTGCATTTTATTTTACTTTATTTTATCTCAGGACTGTGGTTATGAGGGGAGAAAGGAAAAGAGGATTGATATTTTAAACTCAACACAACCTTCCTTGCTGTTCACATTCATCTTCTGGGGTTTTGGAATGTGAAGCAGAAATTCTCTCTGCACTGAAACATACAGAAGCCAGAGTCCCAGGGCAAACCTGGCTCTCTCTCCATCCTCCCAAGGAAGAATAGTCCAGCTGACTTTTTCACCCAGTTCCCAAATTTGGAGGTCCAGAAATCTGGGATTCAGTCCCAGCACCATATGGCCCTCCCTCGGCCTCACTCAATCCCTCTACACTGAAAGGGATGGGCAACACTGAGATTCTGCCTTCCTTCTCCCAGCCCAGGGGATTTCATTAGGTGAGCACCGTGGAAAGACCCCTCCAGACAGCCATAATGCTATAAAATATTTTTAAAAGATGTATTTACTTATTTATTTGAAAGGCAGAGTTACAGAGAGGCAGAGGCAGAGAGAGAGAGAGAGAGAGCGAGGTCTTCCATTTGCTTGTTCACTCCCCAGATGGCCTCAACTGCTGGAGCTGAGCCGATCCGAAGCCAGGAGCCAGGAATTTCCTCAGGTCTCTCACATGGGTGCAGGGGCTCAAGGACTTGGGCCATCTTCTGCTGCTTTCCAAGGCCATAGCAGAGAGCTGGATCAGAAGTGGAACAGCTGGGACTCGAACTGGCACCCATATGGGATGCCAGCACTGCAGGCTGCAGCTTTTCCCACCATGTCACAGTGCCAGCCCTTATAAAATATTTTTAATGCAACTTGAAACTTTCCAGTTTTGATTGAGTAGGAATGACATTGTAGAATGGTAGAAAATAATTTTAAACCAATAGTTGATCATTTAACAAAGCTTTAAGTTAATAAAGGGACTCAATCAATGTTTACGTAATTAATCTCTTAAAATTTTTTATTTACTATATTTATTTGAACGAAAAAATAATTTGCTCCCCTAAATGCCTACAATAGCCAGGCTGTGCCATTCTGTCAGCAGAAACCCAACTGCTGTCTCCCAGGGTGCACATTGGCAAGAAACTGGAACTAAGAACAGAATCACAACTCAGGTACTTGGTGTGGGTTGCAGATGTCCTTAGAAGCAACATCTTAACTACTATACCAAATGGCCAGATGTCAATAAAGGAAAATGAAAATGGCTTCAAATTATCAGACACACGAGTGAAAATAATGCTTCGAGAGGGCGTGGTGGTATTCTTTTTTTTTTTTTTTTTTTTTTTTTTTTTTTTTTTTTTTTTTTTTTTACAGGCAGAGTGGACAGTGAGAGAGAGAGACAGAGAGAAAGGTCTTCCTTTGCCGTTGGTTCACCCTCCAATGGCCTCCGCGGCCGGCGCGCTGCGGCCAGCACACCGCGCTGATCCGAAGGCAGGAGCCAGGTGCTTCTCCTGGTCTCCCATGCGGGTGCAGGGCCCAAGCACTTGGGCCATCCTCCACTGCACTCCCTGGCCATAGCAGAGAGCTGGCCTGGAAGAGGGGCAACTGGGACAGAATCCGGTGCCCCAACCGGGACTAGAACCCGGTGTGCCAGCACCGCTAGGTGGAGGATTAGCCTAGTGAGCCGCTGCAGCGGCGGTATTCTATTTCTTAACTAAAGCATTCCCCCTCTACTTCTCTTGATATCTTAATAACTATAAAAAGTCGTGAGAAGACAATTTTTGCAAAAATGGCCAAACTATTGTGGGTTTTCTCTTCCATTTTTCTCCCTACTTTTTTTTAAATTTATACACACATGTTTTTCTTCTCCTCCCCAATATCCACTGCGAGACCAAGAAGCCTGTTTCTTTTTCTTTCCGTATCAGTGCTTGTTCCTATGTGTTGTGTAGACTAGCAATCTAGAGCATCACACTGTAGTTTTATCCTACGCTGCTGCTGCAGGGAGCTTTTTAAGAAAACCCTTCTTCTTATTAAAATAACTTAATTGTTCTGTTGTCTAGGTTGGATGGTTTGGTGGGGGACGATATAGCGCATGCTAATCCCTTCTCCATTGCTGTAACAAAGTATCGGAGACTTAGTAACTCATAGAGAAAAGCATTGCTCAGCTCCGGGTTTTGGAGGGGGACAATCCAAACAGCATGGCAGCCGCTCCGGCACGGGTCTCCCTAACTGCCTCACATCCTGGCTGACGGCATCACGGCAGGACAGCATGAAAGACAGAAAATGGGAGGGAGTCCATCTTGCTCTTTAAAAAAAAAAAAAAAGATTTTTTTGATTTATTTATTTAAAAGACAGAGTTACAGAGAAGCAGCGGCAGAGAGAGAGCGAGAAGTCTTCTATCCACTGGTTTAATCCTCAGATGTCCGCAACAGCCAGAGCTGCACCGATCCAAAGCCAGGAGCCAGGAGCTTCTTTCAGGTCTCCCACACTGGTACAGGGGCCCAAGGACTTGGGGCATCTTCTACTACTTTCCCAGGCCATAGCAGACAGCTGGATCAGAAGTGGAGCAGCTGGACTCAAACCAGCACCCATATGGGGTGCCGGCACTGCAAGCAGAGGCTTTACCCACAAAGCCACAGCACTGGCCCCCATCTTGCTCTTTTTAACAACCCTCTTGTGATAATTACAATTCCTTTCAAAGGCAGGATCCCCAATGACCCAGCTACCTTGCACTATGCTTCACCTCCTGAGGATCTCACACCCTCCCCACATTGCCACTTTGAGGGCCAAACTTCAAACACATGAATCCCTGGGGGGAACACACCCGTCACGTCTAACACGCTGAAAGAGATGGCAAAAATCCCGACTCTGGGCATCGAGTTTTGATTCTACCCCTAGCTGAGCAAACCAATGTCTCTGAATCACCACCTTCTAACCTATAAAACTTGGGAAGCAACAGCACATGTTCAGGTTTTGTGAGGGCTGGATAGGCATGAAAAATGCTTAGGACATCCTGAGTTTCATCAGTGTGGCTATAATACAAAGGTTCATATCACCTGGAAGATGACTGGCGGGGGAGTCTGTTTCGATCCCCTAATTGCACTGAGCAGTCTTCTCTCCTGTGTCACAGCAAGTTTGCTTGTAGCTCCAGCCAGAAATCTGCCCTCAGGCACATTCTTTCTATCATATTTTGCACGTCCCTAAGGACACTTGCACGTCCCTTTTCAGGCATTTATTTTACAAGTATCTCCTTCTTACAGATTGCAACCTCCTTCGTACCCAGGGTATGCTCTGATCATGTTTGCCCACAATTGCGCACATGCAGTTATGCTAAGTTCATGAGTTAGATTCCTACACTCAATAACACAGTTAAAATCATACACTTGCCCCTCTGCAATCAAATTCCTATCATTATTTCAGTGGACAGAAGCTGCAGTTACTTTCTAATATAGTCATCAAGAATACACACAACAGAGAAAACAGGACTCCTGGTACAGTAAACTCTCACTCCTTCTCTTAGGTAGATTGGTATGGCACTTGGGTATTCACCCATTCGTTCCAAATCTTACACTATTATTGCAAACCCAGGAATGAATTTTGACAACTATTGGAATACTATATAAAAACACCTTTCTCCCCCTGTTTGTAGGATTGTGGGATCTTTCATGCCCTCAATTGGAAGGACTTAGAAAAGAGAGAGCTGTAGTTTCTGGAAGGGAGTCAGGCAATCCCATCATTGCAGAACTGTTGGCCGGGGTGATTATGGTTGTTAGGAAATGATTACGTGGTCAGTTCTTATCTTTGGGGTGGCTGAAAATTAGGGGAGGTCAAGGTTTTGCAACAGCTTTCTAAAGCATTCTTATCATCTGCAAGGACTTGGGCAGCTGGGGTATGTTTGGCCTGGGGAGTTTCTGTGACGTGTGTTTGAGGGGCAAAGCTGGAGGCACACCAGTTGCTTCCACGGCCTGGGAAGGAACTGCTGCTATCGGAGGAGTCAGAGAGATAGGAGGGAAAACTGGGAGTGTTTCAGCAGCTCTGGAGGGAACAGCAAAGGCCTTTCTCACCAAGGGGAATGGTGGAGGTGCAGCAGCTGGGAAGACCCAGAGCAGGGGGCCTGACAGGGGACAGTAAGCCAACACTGAGGGAAGTACGGCCAACACCAGCTGGACGTGCATAGCATCTGGTTTACGCATTAGCAGTGAGCCTGGCCTTTCCCAGCAATGTACCTGCCAGCCCGCCAAGGGCCCTTCCCGGGGCTTTCATTTTCCTCCTCCTGGAACTTATGCATGTAATTTGCCATTTGTCTCTTTTGTAATAATCCTGCAGAACCAGTTCGGTTGGTTAAAAATTATTAAAACTCTTATAGCAAGCACTCATGGAAGATGATATCCCGATTAAAAATAAACAGTAGAAATGTAAATAATATACAGTAATACTTTGTGATATGTGTTCCTGGAAAAGTTTTGTATCAAAAAGATTTTGGTCCCTCAAATCACATTCAAATTTTTATGATAAGAGTGCTATTTAATTCAAAAAGTGTACAGCAGGTAATTATCACTGTTCTCTGCTAAAGCAAATAGTTCTTTGGAATGCAAATAGAAATCAGTCCTATTGAGTATGATTTGTAAGTTAGAGTATTTTAATCATTATAATTTTGAAATATTAATATAATTCATAAAAGGGAATAAATCGAATATATGATATAATTAATTATTAAGAGGATACTTCAAAAAGTTCATGGAAATGGAACTAAAACATGTTTATTCTGAGGCAAAAAAATAAAATCCATGTATGGTTTTTTTCATAATATCCTTTTTCCATGAACTTTTAAGTTTTATTTATTTATTTGAATGTCAGTTTATTTGAATGTCAGAGAGACAGAGAAAGGTCCTCCATCCTCTTGTTCACTCCCCAAATGGCCACAATGACTAGGGCTGAGCCAAATGGAAGCCAGGAACCTGGGGCTTCATCGGGGTTTCCCACATGAGTGGCAGGGGCCCAAGCACTTGGGCCATCTTCCACAGCTTTTCCCAGGCCATTAGCAGGGAGCTGCATCATAAGTGGAGCAGCTGGGATAGGAGCCAGCGCCCACATGGGATGCCAGCATCACAGGAAACAGCTTTCCCCACTCCACCACAATGCCAGGCCCTTGTTCATTTTCTTGACTAAACAAGATAACAGAAATTCCATAGCTAACTCACCTATTTTCTTGTCTTGAACATCTAGATCATTTCTGGCATTAACCTCTATAAAACTGCAGCTACATGGCATTTTTATATACACAGAAATGCATGTGCTCATTCATGGAAATACATGTGTAAAGTGTGAGTCCCAGGTGCATAGTTACAAGATGCAAGCAGGCTAAATCCCTGAGCTACCATTAGGAAGGGAGCTGCCTTGGAAAGTCAATAAATCTGCTATGGATCTTGCATGATCAAAAAATTAACTCCTGGGGCTGGCGCAGTGGTGCAGTAGGTTAATACTCTCCCGGCAGTGCCAGCATCCCATATGGGCACTGGTTTGAGTCCTGGCTGCTCCTCTTTCAACCCAGCTCTTAGCTTATGGCCTGGGAAAGCAGTGGAAGAAGGCCCAAGTGCTTGGGTCCATGTACACACATGGGAGACCCAGAAGAAGCTCCTGGCTCCTGGCTTTGGACCGGCGCATCTCCGGCTGTTGTGGCCATTTGGGGAGTGAATCAATGGGTAGAGGCCTTTTTCTCTCTCTCTCTCTCTCTGCCTCTCACTGTCTGTAACTCTACCTCTCATATAGATAAATAAAAATCTTTACAAAAAGATTAACTCCTATATCCCTAAACACTAATATTTTTATTTGCTACTGCAGCACAGTGTAGCCTAATAATAAAAATAAAATAATAATAATAAATAAACATTATTTTCAGAAATATTTTTGTAACTGGGGCCAGTTTTGTGGTATAGTAGGTAAAGCCACCACTTATGACATGGGCATTCCAATATGGATGCCCATTCGTGTCCTGGCTGCTCCTCTTCTGATCCAGCTCCCTGCTAATGGCCTGGGAAAAGCAACAGAAGATGGTTCAAGTGCTTGGGCCCCTGCCATCCACATGAGAGACCAGGATGAAGCTTCCGGCTCCTGGCTTTGTCCTGGCCCAGTCCCAGCTGCTGTGGCCATCTGGTGAGTGAACCAGAAGATAGAAGGTTGGTCTCTCTCTCTCTCTCTCTCTCCCCTCCTCCCTCCCTCTTTCTGCAACTTTTTCAAATAAATAGAGTAAATATTTTAAAAAAATTTACTATCAAAATTAATTATTGTTTTGCACCTCTTAAAATTCCATGTTACTGGGGCTAGTGTTGTGGCATAGTGCCTGTGATGCCAGCATCCTATACGGGCACCGGTTCAAGTCCTGGCTGCTCCACTTCTGATCCAGCTCCCTGCAGAAGATGGCCCAAGTGCTTGGGCCCCTGCACCCTTGTGGAAGACCCAGAAGAAGCTCCTGGCTCCTGGCTTTGGATTGGCACAACTCTGGCCATTGTGGCCAATTGGCAAGTGAACCAGCAGATAGAAGACATGCATTCTCTCTCTCTCTCTCTCTCTCTCTCTCCCCTCTGTGTGTAACTCTGACTTTCCAATAAATAAATAAATCTTTTTAAAAAAGATATATTAGGGTAGTTTTTGCCATGTTAGTAAGAAGCTATAAATTCTTGGGGTGGGCATTTGACCACCAGTTGGGACAACTGCATCCCATATTGGACAGATTTGAGTTCTGGCTCCATTCTTGATTGCAGTTTCCTGCTAGAGCACAGCCTGGGAGGTAGCAGGTAGTGGTCTGGGTGGTTGAGTCCCTGTCACCCTCATGGGAGACCTGGATTGAGTTCCCAGCTTGCAGTGGAGCATTTTTGCAGTGGGCTCTCTCTCTCTCTCTCTCTCTGCCTCTCAAACTAATTAATTTTTGTTTGTTTTTTGTGTGTGTGTGTGTTTTTTTTTTTTTTTTGACAGGCAGAGTGGACAGTGAGAGAGAGAGACAGAGAGACAGAGAGAAAGGTCTTCCTTTTGCCGTTGGTTCGCCCTCCGATGGCGTGCTGTAGCCGGCGCATCACACTGATCCAAAGCCAGGAGCCAGGTGCTTCTCCTGGTCTCCCATGCGGGTGCAGGGCCCAAGGACTTGGGCCATCCTCCACTGCACTCCCTGGCCACAGCAGAGAGGTGGACTGGAAGAGGGGCAACCAGGACAGAATCCGGCGCCCCGACCTGGACTAGAACCTGGTGTGCCGGCGCCGCAGGCGGAGGATTAGCCTATTGAGCCGCGGCGTCGGCCTAAATTCATTAATTTTTTTAAAAATTTAAAAATCCTAGAAAATGTACTAGTACTGTGCAGGGGGGTATATCCTTTGGTAAAGTGGTGATTCTGCCTCTTAGGAGATAATGGCCAGTGTAGGAGGCACACTCAGTAGGTTCAGGAGATAAGTGCTGTGATAGGAGCAAGGACAAGGACACCAAGATAAGAGGTCAGGGCACGTGTCTGGAGGAGATGAGACTGTGTGATAATTATCAACAAGTCAGAGGAGTGAGCAGGAAAGGGGCGCAAACCTGTTCAGTTTCAGAAAGCGGACGAGAAGGGAGCTCGTGACGGGTCTCTTGGGCTGCAGTGAGTCACGGGGTAGATGGCTGGAAGGCCTAAAGGAAATGCCAGGGCTGGAGACCGCTGGCTGGAGAGTCCTGTAGGGACCAGATTTTAAGAATGCAAAGTTCAAGGGCTGGCGCTATGGCGGCCAGCCTAAAGCACCGGCATCCCATACGGTGCCAGTAATAGTCCCGGCTGCTCCACTTCCAGTTCAGCTCCCTGGTAATGGCCTGGGAAAGCAGCAGAAGATAGTCCAAGTGCTTGGGCCTCTGTCACCCCCATGCGAGAGCTGGATGAAGCTGCTGGCTCCTGGCTTCGGCTTGGCCTAACCTTTGCCATTGCAACCATCCAATGAATGGAAGATCAATCAATCTCTCTCTCTCTCTCTTGCTCTCTCTCCAACTCTTACAAATAAATATTTTTTTAAAAAAATAGAAAATGGTCTCTTTTACTTTAGCCTTCGATAATATTTATTGATCAATTTTTTGCCTGACATTCCAAATATATAGGATATAGGGAAAAAACATGTTCCTAGGGTATAGGAACAAATACATTAAGTTCCTGATCTTAGGGAAACTTGTAAGGGGAGATAGACAGTACACAAATCAAAGATAGGATTTGGGCCATGTACCTTGGGGGATGCCTGGCAGTCCCTTGCCTCTGGCAGCATTCTGTCATGCCAGGCTTTCAAACTCTGACCCAACCCTGAACTCTGGGGCATGAGGTCTTTCCTATGTTGTCTGCAGAAGATTCTTACCCACAGCGGGAGAGTTAGTTCTGGGCATTTTCGATAAGGCTACATACAGGGAGTTAATTGAGTCTAGAAAGAAGGGCCAAAGTGAGTGTGCATGAGACAATATTGGACACAAAAGACATAAAAGCCAGAGAAGGAGGTTTTGTGATACAAAGAGCTGACTGCTGGCTAGATATTGGGGCAAAGCCAAGTTCATAGACCCATATCACATTGTGGGGATTGCTTTAAGAAAAAGAACACAAAAGAAAGACCAGTAAAGTAGGTACAAAAATATATGCTAAAAAAGGAGAAATGCATTACAGTAAGTTGCCAATTTTAAAAGGCAAACAAACACCATAAACTTAAAGTCCAGAAGGAAACATAATACTTTAATGGACTGCTTGGCACATCCGTATATTACTATTTTTCCCATGCTTTTTAAGCTGCCTACCCTTGGAACACTACCTTGGTTTTCCAATGCGTTATCTATAGGAAGAAAAGACAGTTATGTCACACACAGGTGAATTTGTTCTTTGTTTTTTTTTTTTTTAATAGGTTTGCGCCCTTCTAAACAAAGGAATTCAGAACAATTCTATTTCTTGTGACTCCCTGCAAAAACGCATGGTGCATGTACAACTATGCCTGCAAATACAACTATGAAAGCATCTGCTACATTCAGAGTGTATTTCTGACAGCAGAGAACCTGTCCAGGTGTAGCTGACTGGCCAAACCCTCTTTAACAGTGATATGTGTTTTATAGTGGGAGGATGTCACGTGAGCTTCCGGCTCTGTTACTCTTTACCACTGGAACCTTTCTAGTACAGGACACCCGTGTGACTCCCACAAAAGGTAGCAGGTGTGTCCATGGCAGCCATTGCTATGCCTGGATGGTTAGCAACAACACAACACAGAACTATAAACCACAAAACTCATCCCTGCAAGATCAGGGCTTGAGAAAGGCAAGCCAGACGGTTGACGCTCAAAACCTTAAGGGGATTCGGGTTCATGAAGGTGAAGTATTAGCACATACCTGACCTTCAGCTTTAGGCGTCCCTTGGGGCCAGCACTGTGGCGTAACTGGTTAAACCTCCACCTGTGACGCAGGCATCCCATATAGGCACAGTTTCTTTTCATTTCCTTTTTTTTTTTTTTTTTAAGATTTATTTTACTTATTTGAAAGACAGAGAGATGTAGAGCCAGAATGAGAAGTCTTCCATTCACTGGTTCACTCCCCAAACGTCCACAACGGCCAGAGCTGAGCTAATCCAAAGCCAGGATCCAGGAGCTTCTTCTGGGTCTCCCACTCAGGGTGCAGGGACTCAAGGACTTGAGCCATCTTTTACTGCTTTCCCAGGCCATAGCAGAGAGCTGGATTGGAAGTGGAGCACCTGGTACTCGAACCAGCACTCACATGGGATGATGGTGCTGTAGGCGGCGGTTTTAACCCACTGCTCCACTTCCCGACCAGCTCCCTGCTAAAGCACATGGGAAAACAGCAGAGGCCAAGTTTTTGGGCCCCTGAACCCATGTGGCAGACCTGGAAGAAGTTCAGGGATTCTGGCTTCAGCCTGGCCCAGCTATTATAGCCATTTGGGGAGTGAACCAGCAGATAGAAGATCTGTCTCTCCCTTTCTCTCTCTAACTCTGGCTTTCAAGTATATTTAAAAAAGAAAAGAAAAGAAAAATCAAAGTTAGGCTCCACTTAAATTCTGCCCCCTAAAGACCTCCCTTATCCTAGCTAAGGATCCCATTAATCCCAAAAGAAATGGTTCCCCCAACTTCACTTTGGTTGGCTTGCTCCCCAGAACGTTCATGGCTGCTTTAAAGAGGCTCAGTATGGGGAGAAGATAAAGAAAAAAAAAAGGTGCAGTTAAGTGGTAATAGTTAACATAGATACAGCGTGTGCTCATAGCCTAGTCGCCTAGGGCCTTAGAAGGCACCCTTTTCAAGTGAGGGGTCCTCGGTCCAAGCTTCTGGCCTCTTGATTAACCCTTCTCTGCATTCTGACCACGGCCATACTTCCAAGTCTGAGCTGAGCACAAGGGCTTCTTTTCACCTTTAGGACATGGGTTAGGAGCTCTTGAAATAGAGCTGGACTCTGAGTTTCTACTCTGGCCCTGGTGCTCGTAAGCTTATGGCACTCAAAACACATTACTTACATTACTTACAAGCTCAGGTTTTCTCATCTGTGAAATGGGCACAAGTCATGTTAAGATAAAAGGAATTGGCCAGCGCCGGGGCTCACTAGGCTAATCCTCCTCCTGCGGCGCCAGCACCCCAGATTCTAGTCCCGGTTGGGGTTCCGGTTCTGTCCTGGTTGCTCCTCTTCCAGTACAGCTCTCTGCTGTGGCCCAGGAGGGCAGTGAAGGATGGTCCAAGTGCTTGGGCCCTGCACCGGCATGGGAGACCAGGAGGAAGCACCTGGCTCCTGGCTTCTGATTGGCGCAGTGCGCCAGCCACAATGCTCCCACTGCAGCAGCCACGTGGCCGGGGGGGGGGGGGGGGGGTGTGAACCAACAGAAAAAGGAAGACCTGTCTCTCTCTCTCTCTCTCTCTCTCTCTCTCTCTCACTGTCCACTCTGCCTGTCAAAAAAAATTTTTTTTAAAAAGATAAAAGGAATTAACAAATGCAGAGTGCTGGTTCATAGAGCGACTCCATATCTGATAGCTATTAGTAGGATAGTACTCGTGTTGCTGGTATATGTCTCTTCACACACCACAGTATAAACCCCAAGGAGCAGGCCCAGAAGAGATGGCTCTATTCTTTAAATGGGCCTGCAGGTGGGAAGAAAACAGAAGAAAGAGGCAAGGATAAACGGACTGTATTTTCAGGTAACACTCACGTCGCCAAATAACATTTAAGCAATGGGAGCCATAAAGAAACACCTTGGGCCATAACCGCAGGAAGGCGCGTGACAGACCCAAAGCGGGGAAAAATCTAAATAGCAGGAACAACAGGGCCGGCGTCCTTGTGCTCCTAGATGAGAATAAATGATTTGAAAAGAAAACTCCCAGCAGCACGGAACAGGGGAGTGAGGGCGTGGAAGAAACTCAGGTTTCGGAACCGTCTCGGCCAGGCAAGGCCAAGGCCCCAGTCCCCGGGAGCTTGGGAACAAGCTGCCCACGCCGGCCCGGGTGCTGCGGGCGCTGCGCCCCCCGGGGGGCGGGTGCTCGCGGCTCCCACCGAGCGAACGCTCGGGATCCGCCGCGGAGCCGCCCAGCAACGCGGGTGCAAGGACGCGGAGCGCAGGCTGGCGGCGCTGTGGCCTCGGCGCGGGGACGGAGGGGCCCCGCCGGACCCGCCTCTTTCCCCTCCCCTGCCGCCCGCCCCCCAACGCGTCGTGTCGCCGGGAAGCCGGGCGGAGGCAGAACGATCGGGCAGCACGGCGCTCGGGCCGCAGTCCTCCCAGCACGCGGGGCAGAGCCAGCTGGCGCCCCCGGGAGCGCGGAGCGGCGACCCTCCCGCCGCCTTTGTCCGCGCGAGCCGCGCGGCCGGAGCAGGAACGCGCTCCCGCCGCTGTCGGTGACAGCTCCACCCTCCCTCCCTCCACCCTCCGGGGCGGAGGGGCGGTCGGGCCGGGCCCTGATCGCCCGCGCCTGCAGGTCTGCGCGCGAGGACCGATGCCCCCGCAGCAGGGGGACCCCGCGTTCTCCGGCCGCTGCGAGGCGCCGCCCGTGCCGCCTCGCCGGGAGCGCGGAGGACGAGGGGCGCGCGGGCCCGGGGCGCCGGGGGGCCGGGGGCGCGCGGGCGGCGCGGAGGGGCGCGGCGTCAAGTGCGTGCTGGTCGGCGACGGCGCGGTGGGCAAGACCAGCTTGGTGGTGAGCTACACCACCAACGGCTACCCCACCGAGTACATCCCCACCGCCTTCGACAACTTCTCGGGTGAGCCACGGCGCGCGGGGCGGGCGGGGGCGGGGGGAGCGTGGGAGGGGGGAGCCCGCAAGTGCGGGGCGCAGGCTGGGGACTCCGAGCCAGCTGGAGTTGGCCGCGGAGGGACGAGGAGCCCCGAAACCGGGGCTTGGGGAGGCGCAGGCAGGCGGGGCAGGGAGTCGGAGTCGGTGCCTGAAGAGATCGCTCAGTTCAGTAACCCGGGGACGGACCGAGTGGAACAGGTGGAGTTCAGGTGCTAGTCTGCCACGCAGAGGAGTTGCGTCAGGTCGACGTTGCTGACGCCACTGTCCCATGTCTTGGGCAAGGTGACGCACAGGTGCCTCTGCCTTTTTACCTGGGGCTGCGTCCCTCGCTGGGGGCTCAGCTGCACGCGGGGGGGCCGCATCTCCAGGCTTTAAAGGGCCGCCCTGGTGGCCCTGGAGGCGGCTGAGATTTGCGCTAACCCTGGGGCGTGAACAGCCTTTCTCTTCCCAGCCGGTTGGCTGTTCCAGCTGGCTGGTAACTTCAGGAGCTCTCTTCAAGCTACTGAAGACCCCTGGGTACGGGCTGCCCCGTCGTTTGGTGTGGGTGATTGAACGCTAAACCATCCCCTTGATGTTGGTTTTTCAGATCTTCTTGAATTCTAAAAAAAAAAAAAAAAAAAAAAAAGTTAAAAATGACAGAAGCCAGTGGGGGGGGGCACTGTCTTAAAAATATACCCCCGTTCACCCACCCCAAGTTCCTGATGGGCAGGTCCTGGTGCCTCCCTTCTTCAAGATACCCTAGATAAAAGGGCACCACACTAGTGGGCCCTGTCTCTTCTTCCTCCCCCTCCCCCAGCCTACTCGGATAAACATTTCTAAACTGTTGGGAAGTTGTTGTAGAAAGAGCCCGAACTGAGCACCGCTTTCCCATGGAGATCTCCATGCCTGGGCCAGACGCAGGCCCCCTCCTCCCACCCCAAATACCCTGATCCTGGTCAAAAGGTGGGCACCGGGCGGCTTGCTTTCCTTCCCTTTCTTAATCCTCTCTTTGAACTGACAGAGAGAGATAAGAACGTCCTCTCCCATAAACGGGACCATGCGGGCAGCCCTGGTGTTTGCACAAGTTCTCAGAAAGACCTAGGATTGGATGGTAAACTCTGAAAGTGAGGAGCATTTCTCAAGGAGGGGCGGGAAAAAAAAAGACACAATTGTTTGTGAGGTTTTCTATTTATCTAAAACTGCAAGGTTGGTTCCCCTTTACCAGCCTACCACCCCTCACCTCCCCCCTCCCCGTGTTGTTTTTTGGCCCTTTGAAACAAGTGTGACAGGAAAATAAATCTTCCAGGGCTGGGAGAAAAGCACAGGCCCTTCTTGGGGCACCATCAAAGGGCTCTGGGCTTTGCTGCCTCATGCATGGCCATAGAGTACATTGCCAGCCATGGAGGGTTTGTGGACAGAAATGCCTCCTCCATGGGGGCCTCCTGGATTTAGGCAGGTCTTTAAGCCTTTAGAGGACCCCCCACCCACCCAGCAGGCACTGAGGCACTTGGGGCAGAACAGTAGTGGGGGCTCGAGCTATTGGTCTTGTGAAAGTGGTTAGAGAGGCACACCTCCTGATGGTCATTTTGGTCTTGTTTTGAAGCCGTGGTGTCCGTGGACGGGCGGCCCGTGAGACTCCAGCTTTGTGACACCGCCGGTCAGGTCAGTATCGTGTTACCCCGCGGTGCTGGGAAAGGAAACAGCCTGTTAAAGGTTTCCAAAGGACCTTTGACGTGTCTCCAGAAGATTCTCTCAGTAACTGGGTCACTCCTCCGGACCCGCCCCTGCTGCTGGCCCTCTCGCAGGGCTGGGCAGCACAGGACAGTCTTGGAACCGGCACAGCAGGGTCTGGTCAAGCCTCGGATGGCCAGGGAAAGGAGGAGGCGGGGTCTCAAGAAGGGGGTCCCCTTTAGCGGGAGTTCGCAACACAGCTCGCTGTGTGGTTTTCACTGAGAAAACATCAGTTAGCTGTTGTAATCCTTGCTCAAAGTAAATGGGTGATGTCATCATCAGGCTCATCGAGCTGGTATTTTAAGAAATTTGCTCAGGAAAGAGATGGGGCTTTTGTCAGTAATGTGAATATTTCCTTCTCTGACTGCCTGGGACCAACCCCAGCCGCTGAAGCAGAGGCAGAGAGCATTCTCAGCTGCAGGATTGAACGGACCGCCGCTCCCTCACTCTAGATCCTGAACAGTCATTCCTGGCTCGCGGACTGGGTGCTTTGGAGCAGCAGCCCAGCAGTGATGGAGCGGGCATGGGTGTGGGATTCCTCTGTGGTGGAACTGTCTCCACCTGTCCCCCCTTGGTGGGTGCTGTGTCACTGAGGTCAGACTGTGCCTTGTGAGCGCTGTGCAGAGTGACAGATGACACCCGTGTTGTCTCCCCTGTATTCTCTCGAGTTCAACAAGGTGTTGGGGAATCCTGTGCAGGCAGGGCAAAGTGCTGACAAAGGCAACCTGCCAAAGGTCAGGGGTCCTGATTTTTTTCCTAAGATTATTTATTTATTTATTTATCAACTGATTTCAGAGGCAGAGTTACAGAGGAAGGGAAAGACAGAGAGAGAGGTCTTCCATCCGCTGGTTCACTCACCAGATGGCCACAATGGCCCAGATCTGAAGCCAGGAGCCAGGAGCTTCTTCCAGGTCTCCCACGTGGGTGCAGGGGCCCAAGTGCTTGGGCCATCTTCTACTGCTTTCGCAGGCCATGAGCAGAGAATTGGATCGGAAGTGGAGCAGCTGAGACTCGAACCAGTGCCCATATGGGATGTAGACCCCTCAGGCAGAGGCTTAGTCTACTCTGCCACAGCATTGGCCCCAAATGTGGGCATTAAAATGTGGGCAGGATCGGCGCTGCAGCTCACTAGGCTAATCCTCCGCCTTGCGGCGCTGGCACACTGGGTTCTAGTCCCGGTCGGGGCGCCGGATTCTGTCCCAGTTGCCCCTCTTCCAGGCCAGCTCTCTGCTATGGCCTGGGAGTGCAGTGGAGGATGGCCCAAGTGCTTGGGCCCTGCACCCCATGGGAAACCAGGAGAAGCACCTGGCTCCTGGCTTCGGATCAGCGCGATGCGCCGGCCATAGCGCGCCGGCCGCGGCGGCCATTGGAGGGTGAACCAACGGCAAAAAGGAAGACCTTTCTCTCTGTCTCTCTCTCTCACTGTCCACTTTGCCTGTCAAAAAAAAAAAAAAAAAAAATGTGGGCAGAGGGGGCCGGCACCGTGACGTAGTAGTAGGCTGAGCCCCTGCAGCCCAGCACACCTCTCTGCCAGGGGACGTCACCCAGAGGTCACTGCCCCATCTCGGGGCTCCCTCACAAGT